>NW_024080759.1:2675468-3107544 GCF_003009895.1 Hyaena hyaena
GAGAAACAATGAAATCTGGCCATGTGTAGCAACATGGATGGACCTTGAGGGTGTTATGCTGAGCGAAATAAGTCAGGCAGAGAAGGACAAATACCATATGTTTGCACGTATAGGAGGATTAGGAGGAACTTGACGGAGGACCAAGGGGGAGAAGAAGGGGGGAAATGGTGGGGGAAAGGGAGAGAGGCAAACCATGAGAGACTCTTGAATGCTGACAAAAACTGAGGACTGATGGATGTGGGGGGGAGGGGGGGATGGGCATGAAGGAGGGCACTTTGGGGATGAGCACTGAGTGTTATGTAGAACCTAATTTGACAATAAACTATTTGTAAAAAAAAAAAAAAAAAAAAAAAAAGAATTGACTGTGCTCTTATTTTATCTACCTCAGATGCTTTCCTAGAACTTCCTCTGTATATGGTTCTGTCTCCTATTGTCTGACTCAAAGGTCAAATCTCAATGCACTACCTGGCTCAAAAAGACGATCTGGTCCAAGAAGATTCTCTGACTGGTGTGTTCTTAAGCTAACAAATAGTGGGCAAATTAGACACTTAATGAGAAATGGAATGGTAGATAATGATTTAGAGAGCAATTGGGAAGTTGGCTGGGAAGTCATGATGGACCATGTTCAAGTGGAAACTATGAGCAGGCAGACAGTCTCATGGTAGGGTTATAAATTTATTTAAACTATAATTCCACCGTGTAGAGAAAATGTACCTTGCTCATTTGATTTGTAACTCCTTTAATCTTCTTCATGAGCCCCATTGACTTGGTAACAAAAGGAACAAAGCAAAGTAAAACAAAACACCTTAGACCATCTTGGCTTGAAGTAATAATTTTGACATTTCTTTAGGTATTACTCAGTGTGTTCTTTCTCTTCTCTATTTCAATATGGCATCTGGGTCTATGGGGCAAACAGGGATTAAGTGACCTCATGGCTTTGAAAGGAAAGAGCTCTAAAAGCCATGTAATATCCTATGTCTCCTTTCATCCCTACAGCCATGATCCTGAATTCTCGGTCACAGCTGGCATCGCTGGCATGCACAACTGCCATTGGCAGGTAGTATCACCTGCGGTCTAATCTCTTGCAGCTTGGATTGTGGCTGGTGGCCCTCCCTCTCACGTGGCCTCACTCTGCTCCTGCTGATTTGAAAGGCCTGGGATTCCCATTCATCTGCCACAACATCAAAACAGTCTTACTCAGAAATAGAGCTCCCCAAACTCTCAGTTTCCTCATTGTTGAGTTGACACCACTGGAGCACCAAAAGCAAACCCAAAACACTAAAGCATTAGATAAGCCCATCTCTTCCACCGCAGGACACCACCATGATTACTTTGAGGAAGCTGTCCCACAGGTAACGTGGGAAGTGATTGCCTTCCAGAATCCCAGAAGGGGTACAACAGAATCTTCATGCTATTGAATACTCCAAGTTACCTAGATGTTCCTAAAGCTACCCACTGCCCTTCAAATTTGGTCTTGAGGCTGTGGTAGGAGATAAGAGGAAGAACAAAGTAAGTATCTAGTATCTCCTTTCCTCCACCTCTGCCTCTCTCCTTTCTCCCAAGGTCCTTCAGGCCAGAAAGGGTAGGGCTTTCCATCACTTCACCTGCATTGGATCATCTTTCCACCATTTCTAGTCAAGCCCTGGGACTTGGCTAGGTAAGATGGAAAAGGTATTTCTTTTCCCTGCAAGGAATTCTATGATCTGACCCAAACAGGTTAGTTCTTGAAATTCTGAAGGCATTTAGAAAATCTTTCTCATCCAAGCCCAGGTTTCAAAACTACTATTTTCTCACAGGACAAAAGATTTCATGGCTGAGCCTCAGAGGTGGAAAGCTACAACGAATATGATTTAAGAAGGAAATTAAAACATATCAGTTTAATGTTTTTGCAAATAGTACCACCACTACACTATAGAGACTACAAAGTATAATTATACACTTGATCTTAGCCAAAAGGCCAAGAAGCGATACAAAATACAATTATAAAAGTTAAGGGATGTGGGGAGATCTGAGAGATGGAGATGCAGAAGCTTGGAGCAAAATTGAGTCTGCTATTGGTAGAACACTAAAATGAAACACACAGACATTTCACTAGAGCCATTTAGGTTAGAGAAGACTCTCCAGTTACCATCTCCCTGAGGCCTCCTTTTGTTCGTTTAGCTTTTCCTGAGTCCCTATGCTTGTGTACAAATTTTTATTTACTTTATTTTTTTTAGTATTTTATTTATTTTTGAGAGAGAGATAGAGATAGCATGAGCAGGGCAGGGTCAGAGAGAGAGAGATACAGAATCCGAAGCAGGCTCCAGGCTCTGAACTAGCTGTCAGCACGGAGCCCGATGCGGGGCTCAAACCCACGAACCATGAGATCATGACCTGAGCTGAAGTCGGACGCTCAACTGACTGAGCCACCCAGGCACGCCTTTATTTACTTTAACTTGAGGGCATTTCTGTTCCTTAAAGCCAAAATATGTGAATGAACAAGAACTCTCAATTAAGGCTTTCATATTTCACAATATGTACGCTGAGCAGGTGAGCATCACCAAGTCTCACTTCCTGCTTCCTGTAAAGGTCTTTCTAATCCATTCCTCTACCCAGTTCCAGATCCCCACCGTCACACCCCCAGATCACTGACCTGTCCCTCTAGCTGGCCAGCCTGACTCGGGCCCTCTGTTCTCTGTTATCCTGCAATATTTGCCCCCTTAGTCATCCTGAAACTCCACCTTCACCACAGCCACTGCTGTTCAGAGATGTCAGGCTTCTTCCTCCTCTTTGTCATATGCAGGTGGTTTTGCCCCAGTCCACTTGTTGGGGTCTCTGCCCTTGTAAACTAAGCCAAATGCTTTCTTTGCTCACCGTTTCTCCAGCCTAGTCTGGCCCATGAATAGGAACACCGCTGTCTGTGCCTTCTCTCATGGTTTTTTGTTTGTTTGTTTGTTTGTTTGTTTTTTGTGTTTTTTTTGCATTTCCTGAACAGATTTTTGCCCTTCTCCACCGATCATTTAAATCCAACCCATTTTTTTCCAAGCCCACCGAAGTAGTTCAAAGTAACTTATTTTCTGTTTCTCTGAACTGTCAGTTACACTGTCATGCCACACTACTTTAGAGCTTAGTTATATTCCATCTTTGAATAATGGATAATACCAATAGCTAATATTTATTGAGTGCCTTATATGGGGAAAGTGTTTCCCATGGATAGTTCATTTGAGATGCACACCATCCATGTGAGGTGGGCACTAAATATGCATGTCTGAAGATGATGAAACAGAATCTACCGTGTAATTTGGAAGCTCGTCTAAGGTTATACAGCTGGCAAGTTCATGTGGGCGGGGTTTGTGCAGAGAAATTGGACCTCCGAGGACATCCTTTCAGTTGGTATGGCTTATTACCCCCAGAGAATTGTTCCCTTCGACTTCAACTGTCTTCATCTATCTCCACAACTACACTATAAACATCTGTATGTTTGAAGAAGTCACAGAAGGTCGTGACTTTGTGCTCACTGTCCGCCTACGCAGGCACATAATAGACCTTGAATGACACTTCTTATCTCCCCCCTAACTGTCCTTTCCTGCTGAGTCATCATTTTTCAGATACAGAGCAACTTTACCTTCACATTCAAGGTTTACTCAGACTCTGCTGAGGTTAGGCATTTCTTCTCTCTTCCCATGAAAGTTCTGTGAGCCCCTAAACAACTAAGGTGTCAACCACCAAAGGTAAGAAGTAGCTGATGCCCTCTTGGAGGTTCCATTCCTCTCTGCCCATCTTCCAGGACTGACTTCTGATGTCCCAGGATCTTGGCCACCACTTGACACCCTCTTGCAATGCCACAGTTGCACAACGCTCCTAAATCCACCTTCCAGATACCTGTCTCAGAGGATTTTATAAACGAGACTGTGGCCTGTGGGAGGCAATTTCAGGCCAATTGCCCTGCAGCTGGGCCTTTTGAACAATGTTTAAAGGAGACCCCAAAGATCTTGCATTAGAATGTTCAGCAGCCCTGTGATTTATTTGGAAAGAAACCAGCTGCCCCAGCAAGAGTGGAGAAATGTGTGGTTTGCTAACAGATTTTAAACATTAGGGCTTAGGACTTCAAAGGGAGTTTTCCCAAGGGGATTTTTCTTCCCTCTCCTAAATGAGAAGCTACAAGCATTTAGGACTGCCTTAAGATGTAGTGAAGTGAGGCTTTGAGGCTGTCAATATTTGGCTTGGGTCTTTGTAGATGGTGTGTGGGAGCTTCACAGACCTAGGCCTGGCAGGAGAAATCTTGGCAGTAGCCACTTAGTGGTAAGAGGACTTAGCGGAGGTGGGGCTAGGGGGTGCAACTCACTCATTTCCTCCCAGCAAGCAGTATGTGTCTCCCTTCTTCTGACAGCATAGCATTCTCTCCAGAGCCTCTGCCTCTCAACTCCCCCTGCTTCTCTCTCTCTCTCTCTGTCTCCTTCTTCTACCCACACACTGTCCCCCTTGAGAGGAAGAAAAAAATGAAGCACATTCAAAGGATCTCCCCAGTCCTGTGGGTTGCAAGCTTCTTGTCATACCAAGGTCAGAGTGCAGCCTGGGAACAACACAGTCACCCATGACGTGATAAGATCATTTCAAGATGCTCTTAAAAGGCTTGTTGTTTAAGTCTTTGCCCACAGCTGTCTGTTTAGGAAATGTAACAAAAGCACCACGAAATCCTGTTTGATCTCCGCCATATTCACTGCTTAGCCACAGGATATAAGAGTGGAGTTTTGTTCAAGGTGGGGAAGGGTGTCTTTTGTGATTGCCACAAATATCACATGCTACTCCTTCCAGACAGGGATGTGATAAATTGGAGGCTCTCGGGAAAGATGGGGCCATGCTTCCCTGGCCTGCTCATATCTCTAATCATCCAGTTGTCTTGCTTGCAGGGGACCAGGAAGAAATCTTGCTCCACAGGCCTCTATTAGGCAGGCAGCCGGGAAGGGGAGTTCACTCCTTCCCTGCAGGTGGGGGACTCAATACTACACCTGGCCCTCCTGTGCCTGCTTCAAAATGGTCTTGGACCTGATCTCTTACCTGCAGAGATAAAAGTGAGGCAACATCACTTGACCCCCAACTCACTGAAGCATTGGGGATGAACTCTGCTTTAAGAAAATGTGATTCCTGGAAATCCAGATTTGTGAAAAGTAATATTAAGTCAGGGATTAAGTGTTTCGTTTTACTTGAGAAACATCAAAGGATGCCTTAAAACAGTATCTCTCATGTGAGGGCATTCGAAATATAATCTGATTCGTAAGAATTTGATTGCAAATCAAATTCTTGGGAAATGGATCCTATACAGGTTTAATGGGAACAAGGAGACTCATTAACTACATCTATGCAGTGCCAAGATTTGGTGAGGAAGCTAAAGTTCTCAGGACAGAAAGAGATTCACTAATTAACTGACCACTTTTACAATTAGTTCTCATTTAATCATAACTTCCCATTATGTTGGTGTCTATTCTCACATATGGTATGAAGATCTTTGTTGGACCCTCCCTGTGGTCAATAAAACAATGTAAATCAAATGCAAATTGATTGCAACAAGCTGAAATTGCATATCCTGCAAAAGATGTGGGCTTTCATCTGACTTGGATGAGGGACAATTTGAGCTTCAAAAGAGACAGCTTTAAATATCAGAGAATTAAAAGAGACCCTTGGGAGAATGAGTGAAGTCTGTTAATATTTTGGCAAAAAATGACCCTTTCAATAAGTGTGTAGCAAAAATCAAATGTGAAGAAAAGGAAGCCTTAGCATTTTGTCAGTCAAGGTAAGCCAAAAAAAGAAAAAAAAAGCAAACAAAAACACTTGATTCATTTTGTGATTCCAAAAATTAGCAAATAATTACAGTTATAAGATTCTGGAAAATAGAAGATGCATTTATTTTTATTTTTAACAATACAAATCAACCAACACTTAAAAATACCATTTATGGTAAAAATTTTGGTTCTTAAATGATTTCTCCTTTAATTTTTTAAAAATCTCAGTTATCTTTAAGAAATGAGTCCCACGCATGGTTCCTTATCATCTCATGTATATTATTCGATTTAATATTCAGTGATTCTATCTTCTAGACTGAGTAGCTGTCAACACCATTTTACAAGGAAGAAAATTGAGGCCCTGAAAGGGTGATTTGAACAGCAGCATGAAGTTCATAAACATTAGCTTCAATTAGGTAGGCAATGCAAGTATTCTTATTTTAGTGGCTGTTGGCCACATGGCTAGTAATATTAGGCATATTTGAACCCAAACCTTTAAAATCCCAGGTCAGGGATTTCTTTACAGATAAAAATAGCAAATTGTGGCATACCCAACATTTTGAGTACTTACTGTCTACCAGGGACTATCCTAAGTGTCTTATTTCCTCTAATCTAATCTTTACAATATTCTATGAGATGAATACTGTGCTTTATCCCTAATTTACAAAAGAGCTCAGAGAGGTTAACTAAATTGTCCAATGTCCCACAGCTGGTAAATGACATTTCGGCTAGGATTAGAATCTTCACATTTATCTGTCTTGGTGCTCTTAATTGACACAGTACAGTGCCCCTTTTCAGGAATAGATTTTTTCCAGAGTGAAGCTCAGGATCTTTGCCTTTAACAGGTATAGGACAACCATGCATTGTATAAAACATGTTTTCAGAGGGAAATTGCCTGGAACTCTCCTCAGCTGGTTTATTGGAAGGACAAGGTGATAGAATGAGGCACGGGATAGTTAAATTTTACAAAGTTGTTCAAGAGCAGGGATGGCAAACAGACTTCCTCCATAGAAGATGGCCATGTTCCTTCATCGGTTGGCAATCCCATTTAATGAGTAGAGGCTGCTAGAACGCAGCCAAAGTCTTAATCTGGGCTCCGTGGCAAAGAGTGGCATGAGTGGAAAGGGTAAGCCTGGAAGGGGAATTGGCCCACACATGGACCATGTGCTTCCTGTTTACCCAAAGGGAGTGTGCCAAGGTATGGCACTGTAAGAGTCAATGGGCTTGTAAGGATTATATTCCTTAATGTTTCATACCACAGTGAGTACACAGGCTGCCTGAGGTGGCAGGTGAGGATAGGAGGCGAACATAAAACGTGTCCATACACCAAATTCAAGAAAGACTGACTACTCTTTGATCGTAGTAACAAGTAACTACCAGATTCAGATGTAAACTCTTCCCAATCAATTAATGACTACTCTGAAACGGTAAGCAAGCTTCTGAAAGCCAGCCAATCAGCAGCAGCCAACTTTAGTAACTGCTTTCCATGACCACTCCCGCTTCTGAGAGGCCCCCAATCTCTGAGCGCCTAGCTTCCCCAAGCCTCATATAAGAGCAATCATCTGCTCTCTTCAGAACGATGGTGTTTGCAAAAACACCGTTGGTTTTTTGCTTAGCAAATAATGCGTTCTCCTCTTTATTTCATTTATTGAGTGTAGCCTCTTCCCTGTACAGAGAAAAACCAGAGGAGAAAACACATGAAAAAAAGGCCTTGCTTCATATTTTTGAAAGATGGAAAAGAAACTTCTATCCAACATACATAATGAAAACACAAAAATCCCTAGAAACACACACACACACACACACACACACATTCTACTTTTGCCTTTAAAATGTGAAAGGGAAACCTCTAGGGTATTTAGGAAACCAGGTTCTGTTGCAATCCCCATGGCAAGGAAGGATAATCACTGTTAGATTAAAGTATATGTTTAATTCATTTAAGATTGAGTTAAATTGGCACTTGAGTGGTGAATACAGCAGGCTATATTCTTCTTCGGTGACCTGTTGGCCAGAAGTTCCTCAGTGATTAAACACTAAGCAAATACGTACATAGGTAAGATAAAAATAGCACTCAGATGTTGAAAATCTAAACTTACCCAGCACATTTAAGCCTAGTGCAGTGAAGTATCTAGTATCTGTTTTTATTAATGGATTTCTATTTCTGGCTTCTTCATCCTTTCCTGCTTTGGTAATGCTAGATGTATGTACAAAAATCTACATATTTATTCAGAAATTGGTACTTACCTACTGATGAGTTGATACAAACAATATAACTAGGTCCATTATAATGTTAAGTGAGTTTTGAACAAATAGAATTAGAAATCCAATTATCTTTCTATAGAAAGCCTTTGTGTGGAGTCATTGTTAAATAAAAGAGGGAAGTCAGTGGAAAAGTGAGGACAGCAATTTTTCCTGCCTGCAAAAGGACACTGGATAATTTTATCCTGAACATACATTAATTTGTTCACAATAGTCTCGACCCTGTGGTCAGCCCATAGAGATACAAAGATCTGTTCTGGCTACTGGAAGCTTCCCTTTGGAAGTAGAGCCACGAGTCAGGAGCATATGACTTGGGTAAGAAATCAAAGAACAAACACAGATCCTTGCACTGGTCCAATGGCTTAGAACTGCGGGAAAGAAGGCACTGCGCCCCTCCCCTACCACCTCAGTCTAGGGCCTTCAGTGCTTACCAGAAGGGGCAGAAAACAAATCCCATTGGGGTGGTTCTAATTTGGCCTTTGATCAGTCTTAGATCAGTGGCCCTCAAGCTTTAATAGGCACACAAATTGCCTTGTTATCTGGTTAAAAATGCAGGTTCTGATTCATAAATTTGGAGTGAGATGTGAGATTCAAAATTTCCAGAAAGGCTGCAGGTGATGCCTGTTATTGGTCCATGGACTTTGAGTAGCAAGAATATAAGTTAGCCTAAGCCTTACTTGGGACACAGGGTCTTCCACTTGACTTCCACAGCAATAGCCATTAAAATTTTAGCCAGGAGGGAGCTTAAAGTACCTCTGGTCTTTGAAAATTACTAGCTGCGTGACGTTGGGCAAGTTACTTATGGTCTGCCTTGTTTCTCCTAAAAGGTTAGTTATAAGAATAAATGAAATAAGGCTTACTACAGTGCCTGATATTCAGTATTTGCTTTGTAAAGACTAACTAAAACCATCTGTCTTCATTCCTTCATTTTGCAGATGTAAAGACAAGTCGTTCTGACATGAAGAAGCTTGCTTAATGTGACAAAGCTTGCTAGTGTCAGAGATGGAGTGAGAACACTATCTCCTGACTTCTAGGCAAAAGCCCTTTCTGCTGTTTAGTTAGAGCCCAACGATAATTGAGAAAGCTGGCCCCAGCATGCACTCAGCCCACTTTCCTTCCCCGGCCTCAGACACCCACAGAACAACTGTGGCTTAACCCACATGCCCAAATATTTTTGCTACAGCCAGTCCTGACAGCTCAAGTCTTCTGCCATTAATTATGAAGATTACCCAGATAATTGATTTAATTGGGAACAGAGAGTATCTCAGTGCAACCAGCCAAAATGGATTAGATCGCATTAGTGCAGTGTGCAGAACCCTGAAGCTCTGAAGGGGAGGCATTTCCTCCCTGGGGAAAATTGTGGATGCCCCATGGGACCTATGGTGTAGTTTTGCTGACCTGTTCCCCAGGGATACAGTTAAACCTTGTCCTAGTGTTAGATACACACAGCTCTCTCTTTATCCCTATTGTCTTTATAAAAACCTTCAATAGAGTTTTTAATGCTCACACTTGACAGCGATGCCTTTGGGGAGGTCAGAAAGCAGAGAGTAAAAAATTCTCTCCCAATGTGGTTTTGCATTAGCCACAAGCTGTTCCAATTCAATGGTATGAGGTAGTACAAACTCCTTTTTCTGCAGTAAAGGGAACGAGATGACTTCTTTCTATTGCAGTGCTGAGATATGAATAACTGAACTGGAAAAAATATTAGCTGTCTGTCTAGTGTTGCTGCATAATACAAAAAAAATCATTCCAGCATCTGCCTGGTGAAAAGTTATAAACAACTAGCAAATATATGCTACAAAGTACCATTACTTTGGTTGTCCTCATTATTGGTGCAATCCAAATGGGGTTATCCATCTAGTTCTTTGAAATCAACTATTTGTGTATCCACTTATCCTAAAGACACAAACTTTTTAACAAATTAGCTTCACATTACTTTAGACTCTGTGGGATAGTTTTTCTGTATCTAAATGTATTGAAGCCATGTTGAAAATCTGGTATGAAGAAAGCTCTGGGGAGGGAAGCCACCTGAACAAATACAGAAAGCTTGTATTATTGATCAAATACTGAAAGATGTGTTCCTGACATCTTCAAATTTGAGACACTAAAAATAAGATGAATCTGAAAATTGGTGATGGGATATAAAACCTTTCTCTTTTGGATGACAGTTGACATTCTAATCAGAGCTGAGATGGAAAAATAATGAAACACAAACACTTCTATCCACTGGGGATACATTATTGGATGTCTTAGTTTCAAAGGCCCCATGGATCTGCCACCACAAATCAAACCTATCTAAGATGTTACCTTACATGCTTTGGTAACATTTGTGATTTGACAGGGCCAGATAGTTTGTCATTCCTATTATGGGTTGCATGGTATCCCCCAACACCCACAAAAATATATATCTATATATGTGACAGCCCTAACCTGCAGTACCTCAGAATGTGACCCTATTTGGAAACAGGGCTATTGTAGTTATAAGTCATTAAGATGAGGTCATTCTGGAGTAGGGTGAGCCTCTAATCCAATATTCCTGGTGCCTTTATAAGGAGACAGCCATGTGAGGACAGACAGAGAACACCGATGTGAGGATGGAGGTGAGGATTGGAGGGAGATTTCTACAGTTTAAGGAATCCCGGGGATTGCAGGCCATTTAATCTCTGGATGGCACTAGAAGCCAGGAGAAAGGCAGTGGACAGATTGTCTCTCAAGGCCCTCAGAAGGGCCTTGCTAACACCTTGATTTGGAACTTCTAGCCTGCAGAACTGTAAGAGAATAAATTTATATTGCTTTAAGCCATGTAGTTCATAGCACTTTAATAGCTCTAGGAAATTAATACATCCCCCTTACAACGATGGTTACATTCCCATCCTCTATCAGGTGAGACTCTGGTTGGCTGTCTTAGGTGAGAATGAATCTGAGATTTTAGGAAATAATTGAACTTGAAGATAGGAAACTTTTCCAACCCAGTGTGTGCTTGGGACTGACCAGTGTTTTGCTGAAGATGTGTCACTTTTTTTTTTTTTTTAAAGAACATAGAGATGACCTTGGGTCTCCTTGACTGTCTGGGACCTGTCAGTATGAAGCAAAACACATCTAGAAATGTGAAACTTTGCACTGCTTTCAACTGATCACCATACTTGACTTCATTCAATGAATATTTATCTTCTGCCCACAGGGACAGGAAACTGATGTGTTGAGTACTTGGAAGTAACGGGTCTTATCTTCATTTGCCTTTCCATAAACATTTATATTCACAGCATCAGTGTTGCAATCTATAGTTGATTGATTTTGAAGTTGTGTCTTTCTCTGAGACTTATACCAGCTTGTGAACAGATAGGAGCTAGCAAAATTTCTGCTCAGGGTCTTTACATAAACAGGTATCACTGGTTACAGTTTATGATGGAAAGTGGCTTTCAACTTGCATGGCATACAGTAGGCCAACACTAATGGACTGAGTAATGAATGCGAAGGTGGAGAGCTTTGTACTAAGATCAACTGTAAGACTGTCCCCTGGACTCAGCAGCAACACATAATGTGTCTGCTTAGCTCCTGGGGCTATAGCAGTGGTGAATGGCCTTTGCCACCCCCTCCCTTTCAGGTTCAAGTGGAAAGACTTTAGGTTCGACTTGGAAAAAAATTGTAAAACACAAAATATAACTTTAATAAGAGAATGTGTGACACTATGAATCTTGGAGAATAGCTTAAGAAACTCAGCAAGCACTTTTCCTACCCATTTTCTGATAATGATGTATCTAATATCTTAGAATAAAGAAGCAAAGCTATTATTTGCCTTTTTAAAATGGTCACTTTTGGGGGGTCGGAGGAGTAGAGGGGAAGAGAGAGAGAGAATCTTAGGCAGGCTCCATGCCCTGTGCAGAGCCCAACTCAGGGTTCAATCTCACAGCCCTGAGATCATGACCTGAGACAAAATCAAGAGTTGGACGATTAACCAACTGAACCACCCCTAAAATGGTCACTTTTACTTTTCAAATTGTGAGCCTTGTCTCTTTCAAGCTCCATGTTCAGGATCCTTTTCCTAATGCCCAAGTGGTTCACATGTCCAAGGGCAGCAACGGCATGTCCAAGGGCTCAGAAACTATAAGCCAACAATTTGATACAATCCTTGGCCCTCAGAACTCATTACTCTAAATTTAATGAGAAAATTAACTTCCTAGACATCCCTGTCCAAGTAGCTTATAATGATAATAGCTGAGTATCAGAGGCAAACCAATTTCAGTACCTGTATATTTGAACAACTGCATCCTGTATAAAATAAGAATATCTCTGGATCAGTCTATCTTTTCCCTGGGAAACTTCATGCTGGTTTTTATATAGTGCTACACAGTTTGGTTGATCAAATATCATCAATCTATGGATTCTGTTCCTTCCTTTAGCTGTAAGAAACCGAGAACAACCACATAGTGATGTCCATGTGCACTCATCAGCCAGGGTAGGTCACAATCCCATCCCTGTGGTAGCTGGGTACGATGCCTGATGGAAACTCTATCAAGATCCTAGAAACTGGGGGAAAAGCTCCTCCAAATGGAACCAGCACAGTAAGGACAAGCTACTAGTTGATCAACGATGAATTCCAGAGTCCATTTTACGATACGGATTCCCTTAAACTCAGACACCCAGACGCCCCACGTTACATCTCTGTATCCTCTATAGTTTCTGGCACTGTCTTTGAAAACAGCAGTCTTTCAATAAATGCTGATCAAACAAAGAGGATGTAGAGACGTCAACACTCTTCTCCAGGAGAGCTGGCTGGCTCAGTCAGCGGAGCATGGGACTCTTGGTCTCAGGGTTGTGAGTTCGAGCCCCACGTGGGGTGTGGAGATCACTTAAAAATAGAATCTATAAGTTTAAAAAAAAGGAAGAAAGAAAAAGACTCTTCTCTACACCTCTGCCTGATCTTTACTGGAATCTGGCCTGATGCCAAGCTAGAAACAGGGTCCCAACCCAAGCTATAGTGGCGCTAGAGCTTCTGGTTTGCACAATTTCATGTGGTGGAGGGTCACCTTAGTGTCAAATGGAGTCCACTAGGCTGGACTGACAGGGTCTGGGTTCTTCACAGTTACCTCAGCTAAGGGCTCATGCAGGTTGAATGAGAAACCTGAGGCTGGTTTGAACAGGCTGCCTCTAGATAAGGCCAGAAGGAATTGGGCCCAGAGGCAGTGAAAAAGACAGAACGAACTGCTGTCTGGAGCCTTGTGACCTCTGTCTAGTCAATCATTGTCCATTGCTCAGCCTGGGCTTTATAGGACAGATTTCCTAGAATCCTCAGACACCTAACACATCTCAGTTCTTCTCCGTGAGGAAAAGGACTTCTATTTCCCCGCCTTGCCCTCCTCTTTGGGAACTCTGCTCCATAAGGTCCTTCTGTCAGTCACATCCCCCTGTGCGGGCCTTGAAAGCTAAGCTGGTTTGGAAAAGAGCACACTTGATTGTCAAGCCAGACTCCCCGCACACCTTAGAACTTACTGACACCTGCTGGACGGTTTCCCTCTCTCTGGAAAGCATTTGAGCAGGTTTTTGCTCTATGAGTGATGGTCCCAGGACATTGGTTTCTGGACTGGGATAGGAATGGAGAACTTTCCACGCCCTACTGAGTGCTGCATTTGCTCAGTGAAAACGTGCCACCTTCCCACAGAAAACATACTGACAATCTCCAGCCAACTTCAAAGACAAGACCTTTATGATAAAAAGGAACACAAGAATACCAGACAAAGCAGTCAAGATTGGAAGGGTAGAATTGGTAATTCTGGTCAGACTCTGGGCTCCTATGTGTCTTCCTGCTGGAGAAACTGAACATAAGATAGGGCTTCAGGAGCACCCATTTTAAATAATTTTTTAATGTTTTATTGTTTATTTTTGAGAGACAGAGAGACAGCGTGAGCAGGGGAGGGTCATAAAGGGGAAGATACAGAGTCTGAAAGAGGCTCCAGGCTCTGAGCTGGCTGTCAGCACAGAGCCCGACATGGGGCTCGAACCCATGAACCATGAGATCATGACCTGAGCCGAAGTCGGACGCTTAACTGACTGAGCCACCCAGGCACCTCACTAACTCTTACCATTTCCGGGGAAATGCACTCCTCTTACCAGGGAGGAATGACTCAGTGGACTATCGTATCCAGTGACTGCATCTTTAAAGAGAAACTAAGGGTGAGATTTACACTGAAATACAGGGAATGGATCCTAATGGTAGCATTTAAACCTCAGAGTAGCCTAATGTGGACGCTACTGAGGGGCTTCTGGGGCCATTCAGTGAGAACATGTGGGACAGTTATCTGTAAGCAGCTCCCATACAGAGCAAAGTGGTTATTGCTGTCATCTTGGCCAAGCACTCATACTGGATGGAGACCGACTGCTGCACTGCCCACTCTCCAGCTTCTCCTTCTCTCGGGAAACCAGAGAAGCACTGGCTAGCTGGGTGGCTACCTACAGACAGACTGGAAGGCTCCTTCTGGAACAACCACCCTTCAGCACTCTGTCTGGACCACCCCTCCCATCATGGGTAGCGGGTCACAGGAGCAGCCCTGAGTCGCCTCTGATCTTCCCACCCAAGGAGTTGAGCTAAATGCAGGAAGAGGGAGGACAGGCAAGTATGTGCCTCCACGGAAGTGGAGGGGCCAAGAGGAGGCCTGAAGCCAGTGCTGAGGAGAGAGGGCCTCCCTGGGAGTGGGCTGCACCCCCCCCACACACACACACTACAGGAACACAGCCTACCCATGCCAACCTCAGAAACCACATGCCTTCATTGCAGGCAGGAAACACCAGCCTCAAAGACTCCCCACCTTTGGGGCTCCCTCCCATCTCCAAAATGCTTCAGGCCAGAATTTAGGGAGAGCTCTGAAATTTGAGTTCTAATAGCTGGGTGTTGCCTACACTTGCTGTTCTAAATGACCCCTGGCCTCCCGGGGGTAATTATACAGTGGGCTTTGAGGGTTAGGGGTGGGTAGGCTAATACTGGCAAATGCCAAAAGGATGTACTATTTCCCTTAAAAGCCTGTTAGGGCTAGAGACTCCACTGATGAAAGAGGTCAGGAAAATGCCATGATATTACTTACTTTCTACCCTAACATTTGGCCTCTCTGAGGTGCTGCACAAGGAAGCCAACACTGCCTGTCAAGTATAAAAGACATTGCTATTTAGCAACTCAGGTACCCATGGAGAATGCACTCCAACAACCTACAGTCCCAGGATTTCCAGAATCTGGCCTTTACAGCTACCCCCAATCTCTGAGTCCTCCCTACACAGACCCTCCTCTCTATTCCTGGTGTCCACATTGTTCTAGCATAGCCCTTTGTTTACAGTGTTCCCTGTGGCCCCAGCTGCACCCCTAGAATCTCCCCAATGATTTATCTGAGTCTCAGCACATTTCAACACCCTAATGAAGCCCTCTGCATCCCCCTAATGAAGCCCTCTGCATCTGCCAATTCCCTGCCCTCTCACAGCTCTCAGAATCTCCCCTAGTCTGCAGCATGCACCTCTTACATTGTTACTTATATTTTTATTTAGTCATCCTTTCTTCTGGAAGACAGTAGGTGCTGCCAGTAGGTGCTGACAAGGTGGGCACCTTGTCATACATCTATTTGCATCCCCAGTTTAAACTCAGAGCCTTTCACTGCAAGTCACCCGGGAGGCATCCCGGACATGGCATCCCTGAAAGATGCTTACCCCGTCTCTCCGTATACATTTCTCATGACTTTGTGACTTCATCCCAGCCCATTTCAATACTGACTAGCCCCAAGTTTTATTAAGTCATTCTTTTTACAAAGCCAAAATAAGCAATAACTGGATTGCCTCTTTTTTTTAAAAAAAAAAAGTTCATTGATTTATTTTGAGAGAGAGACAGAGAGAGCCAGTTGGAGAGGTGGAGCAGACAGAAAGGGAGAATCCCAAGCAGGTTCCATGATGCCAGCACAGAGCCTGACGTGGGGTTCAGACCCACACACCGTGAGCCAGTGACCTGAGCCGAAACTAAGTCAGACCCTCAAAGACTAAGCCACCCAGGTGCCCCATGTACCACTTCTGCATTTGGACAGCCAGCAGCTCTCAATTTTTAACTTGGGATTTGCTTCTCCAGACTATAGACCCTCTGTTCTTTTGCCTGTTCTTCATTTATCATAGTTTCCAGATCCTGTACCATCCCCATCTCCTGGGGACTTTCTGGTTTCCAATATCCCTCATGAAATGTGCTGCCCAGAACTAAATGTAATATTCAGCTATTGAAGATGTGAAATCTTAGCCCAAACATAGGGAAGGAGGCACTTGAGGGAGGTCTTTTTATGTTAATTGTGATGATGAACACAACTGGATTCCAATGGTCTTTGCTTAAAACAAGAAAGAAATACTTTTTAAAGAAAACAAGCAAGGATTTTTACTCAACCAAGGGATTCCAGTTTTAAAGAAAACCAGAAGTGTAGGATTTAGAACCACCTGGATAGCAACAGACATGGAATCCATTTTTTTCACTTTTATCTCACAGCCTTTTGATGGCATAGTTGTGGTTTGTGTGAGTTCTATGAAGAAATTCATGTGCGTGGTTATCTGGTAATGTGTTACCAACCAACAAGGGAACCAGAGCAAGTTAGAAACTGAAGGGCATCAAAGCTGCAAGCCTCTCAAACCACCACTGGCCGATTCTCCAAGTGGAGAATCCTGGAAGCGCTCCAACACCCCGGCTCCCCATCTCTACACTCATCACCCACACATAAGCCAGCTCCTAGCTCCCCAGACTCTCTGAAGTTCCTTTAAAGAGCCAAATCAAGAGAATGAAGTCATCAAGTTTAAGAGGAAGGCCATCAGGATCACATGATTTCCTTTTCCCTAAGCTAACTCAGTGTAGCAAGTAATACCTTGCTTCAGGGTTTGGGAGCCTAGACTATTTTCTCTGGTTCTTAAGGGCCTTTTATGTATCTGTATAGGTTTAAGTAAGTGAATTCTCCTCCCTGACCTTCAGTGTACTTCTACTCCAAAATCTGTAAAACTAAGTCCACAGCTAATGAAGAAAAGAAGCCTAATTTCTTTTCATCACAGAAGCTTCTGATTTCTTGTTTCTTTTTACTTCTGAGGTATTCATTTTCTGTACCATTAATGGTAACATTTCTCTGCCATTTTGCTTCTATTTTCATAGAGAAAGAAATACATCTGGAAGGAAACTCCTCTAACCCCATCAGAGAGTTTGAGGGATTTGTCCGATGTTGTAGAGCTTTTTAGCCCAAGAGTGCATCTTATCCAGCTCTGACTAGACTCTCACTCAGCTCCCAGGAGGCCAGAAGAGACCAGCCTGACACATTCTTCTTTCCAAATCCATACAGTGGCTGGTCTTTGGTCAATGTATCAGAGAATACCACACTGTTAGGGCTTGGGTCCGTGACTGAGGCTTCTTAGAGCATGTGATGGAAAGGAACTGCCCCTGAGTCATTCACTGTAGACTTTGTTTCCAGAAACCCTGCTGTTCATCAATGAATCGTTAGTACCTGCTGATATTCATCACCCCTTACCCCATGCATGGTGGCATTTTGAAAGACAGCAGCTGGACTTATGACAAAAAAAGACATAGCTCACAGGCTCAGTGTTTTTGCTCTATCACCTGGAGTCCTGATTAATTTTCTTCCCAGGCAGGAAGTCAGGAGGACCCCCTTACTCACCCAGCCTGAATTCCAGGAGTCTGTTGCTACAAACCTACACAGGACAGAAACCCACACGGTGATTACAACATATGCCTGGATATAAGCTGACCCCGAATACAAGGTGATTCCCCATAAGAAGAGCCAAGGGAAAGTTCTTCGCTAATTTGAACACATAAACTTTGGGGAATATGAATAACATATTCAAGTTTCTAATAAATACTTAATTTATTAATTAAATTATATATTGATATTAAAAGTCAGGTATTACATAAAATAATGCTTAATTTAACATTTTTTCCCACTTTACATTCAGTCTCCACACACATTTTTCATCTTCATGACAATGGCCAATTTTTTTTTTTGGTTTGGTTTGCTGAGTCATCCAGAGCACATGTCTTCACACTTCAGTTGTTTGACCTAGAGTACTTTTAAAAATCAGGCATGATGATGTTCATGAAAAATTTCTTCCAAACCATAAGCTTTCCTAACAATAGGAATTTCCATTCATCCTAAAGGTTAACAGCACAACCACTTACCTTTTTTCGCTTTTGTAGCTGTGTGCAAAATCCTACAACAAAAATAATGAGAGACTGTGCCCAGGAATAATTGTGAAATCTGTGTCAAATTTCTATCCCTCCTTTTTAAATCTGATTTCCATTAGTTGACCTCTACAAAAATGCAAAACTGGGAGTGGCTGAATTGTTTCAGGATGTCTTTCTTAAAGAGCATTTTGTAGTTCACAAAAAAAGGAACTTGACCTGGAATACCAGTAACTTCATGAGAACCTGAGTAACATTGAGAATTATTTCTGCATCTTCTGTCTTTCTGTGAAGTAACTTTGAGGGACAAAACCTTGCCTTATAGGCAAGGAAGTCCAGTGTATATCTATTTCCTTGGAGCGATTATTAGTTGTGCCTCCTTTTTTTTTTCTCAAAAGTATCCCAGTTTGGACAGTAAATTACATAGTTACTCCACTTCTAACAAGGAGCATACTATAAATTGTCATACTGCTGGACTTGCCAGGGCATTCAGCATATTGGCCATTCAGCAAGTTTCCTGTGAGACTAATACCCACACGGCTGCTAGACAGAACTCAAAGGCACAGTAGTTGAAAATTAAAGCAATGCAGCTAATTATCTAAAGTGATATTACGATGTCTAAGATTCTGGTAATTTGACTGCCAGTCAACACAGCATCTGCTTCCAAAGGAAATTATTTTTTTAAATAAATCTTTAAAAGAAATCTAATTACAAGAAACTCTCTCAATTAAGAAGAGCTGCTTTGATCTGAGAACAGTGGCTTTAGTTTATTATTAGTTTAATGTTTCTAAATATTTGGAGGGAAGTTGTCTTTATTAATTTTATGATTTAACCATCCATACTTGCAAAGACCTCTCAGCTAAGGCACAATTCACTTCCAGCTGACCATCCTGCAGGTGAGTGAGCTGTGTGTAATGAATGGTGTAGGTGCAGATAGAATGGATGCCCCAAGCTCTAGGTCCTTGAGACTCCCAGCAGACATGCAAGAGGGCTTCCCTCACTTTTTGTGGGTCGGGCTGACTGCCTGCACAATGCTGATGCTTATGTGGAGACTGAAGAGCACACATCTGTGTAAATTCACTCATCAGAAAACCACGTTGAGTACCAATTCGCCTCATGGTGCATCAGAAACTTCATCATCTGACATAAAATCTGCCATGCAAGGAAAAACCCCATCAAACAGAAACTCAAAAATTTGCTTCTGAGTGCTAACTTCTTCGATGTTTCTCCATTCCTGCCTCTCAGAGTTGATTGCCTGAGTGTAAGTAAATCAGCCCACGTCCAAGACACATGTGCCCCAGAGTTAAGGCATTTATCACACTGGATGTGGGATATGGTTTTCATCTAGAAGGTCATTAAATAAAACTGCTTACCCTTAAATCACCTACGATATTTTACATTAGTCATGGCCCAAGGTCTCATGACAGTTGGCAAGATGTGAGCTCTTTCTGTGTGTCCAGCTTTGGGCAGCCCATCTCCCTAAACCCATGGAATGCAGTGGAAAAAAGAGACTTGTTAAGGGGAATGTCTCTTAGGTACTCCCTGTCCTCAGCTACATATGCATCTCGCTCCAGCGCCTAGCAGCACTGGGAAGGTTCTCATGGGACTCTGTCCTGCAGACACAATGGCTCCACAGAGAACACCATCCTCTCTGCCAAAGCTCTCATCTGATTTTCCCTGCACCGAGTGGGGCTGAACAGAATAACCAAAGGATGGCTGTCCCTTAGCACAACCAGGACCTCAAAGCCTTTGCCCCAGCCCCATGCCGTGAAGAAAAAAGAGAAAAGAAACATCTTAGACATCTCTCCTGCACTCTCTGAATTTCTAAGAAAATGGCCCCTTCAGCCTTTCTTCCTGAGAAGAGTTTTCCTCCTCTAACCATTTTCCTGTCCTGACCAAGAGCACGACGGGAGAAACCGAGAAAGTGGAAGGGAGGAAGGCCCACTTTCCGAGGCCCGTTCTATTTCCTCACCACCTTTTTCGTCCTGGCGGCCCTTTGTGCTTCCTTCAACGATATCTTCTTACCTTCCAGGGCTGCTGCTTCCAGAGGAAGCTGAATTGAGAGGGTAGAATGTGAAGTCAACTTTGCCCACTGCCCTCGAAAAGAGAGAATTGATTTTTATCCCTCCGCACCCTCCTCCTCCTGACCTTTCTAGACACGTTGTTCCTACATTCAAAGGTGTCAGGGTCGTCCTCAATGTGGGGCTGTGGCCGAGGGCTGCTCCCTCTGCTGAGACGTGGATACATATGGCCCAAAGCCCACTGGGTGACCGACAACCTTGTCCCCTGCACTCTCCACGGGCCTGAGGCCCCTGCTGTGTCTTTTATAGCCTATCCCTGTGGATGTTGCCTTGGCCTCACTGTGACCCCAACCACTAGCCTCTCTGTTTCCTGAGGTCCCAGGACCACAGTGACCTTGCCAATGGCTTGACCTTCCAAGTCTGAGGCTGTGCTGCTTGGCGTGAAGTTGTGCTGCGGCGAGCCCTCACGGTCTCCTCTCCTTGCGCTCGGCCCACTGGCTTCTTCACCTGCAGCCATGCCTCCCAGGAGGCCCTAGCAGAGTTGCTGGGAGAAACTCAGGTCCACACCACCCCAGCCGCAGGTCCTCTGTCATTTTTGGTTCAGAACTCCACCAATGTTATGTTGATGCAGAGCTTTTTTTTTTTTTTTTTTTTTTTTTTGGCCTCTCTTTCCTCTTTCTCATTTTCTGATCCTGACTACAGACCAATAAAAAGGAAATTTTACCAGATGATGCTTTTAAAAAAAATTTTTAATGGCCAGATTGTACCTGCTAGTTCTCAAAAACAAACAAAAAAGACTTCTCAGAAAGCTTTTAAGACACTTTCTTTGAGTGACATTTTTCATTTTGCAGACTGCAGCCTTTACTCAAACAGATTTTTATCTTTTTTTCTGGGGTTTGATGTGGAAATCTCACTAAATTCTTCCATCTAGAGTATGTCAGTATTTGATTGAAATGCTAGTTTGAAGGCTTGCCTGTTAAACCATTTCTCCTTGCATCCTTTTAAAATTAATGCATGCTTCTAAAACTAATGATGTATTTAATATTGAAAATAAGCTAAACCTGAGAACTCTCGGAGCGTTTCAAATAGATGCAGAAGATCGCCACCTTGTGGCCACTGTAGAATCTGCCACTTGGATTTGTGCTGGTTTGTCCTCGGGTTAGGGGCCCTGCCCCTGATTAAAATAGAGGACTTCTAATGTGATCTTTTCACATGCAGTTCACACTCTAATCCTGATTCTTTGCGGGCCGACTTGTGGAGATTTCCTTGCAATTTGGAGAGAGGAGGCTATTCTAAGTGACCTCAGTGGTCTAGGTGAAGGATGCCTTTTTGTCCTTTAACTTTGATTCAGTAAGGAGAGGAAATATCTTTCGGGGAGCCCAGCTCTTCATTTTCCTCAAAGTATATGCTCTTACCCCTGTATTTTTTTTCGAAATGTGCCCTAAGGGGATACGTGTACCACCATCCTGAAGATGATATTTAAAAAGCAGATCTGGGGGGGTTCCTGGGTGACTCAGTTGGTTAAGTGTCAGATTTTGGCTCAGGTCATGATCTCTCTGTTCATGGGTTCGAGCCCCATGTCGGGCTCTGTGCTGACAGCTAGCTCAGAGCTGGGAGGCTTTTTCAGATTCTGTGTCTCCCTCTCTCTCTGACCCTGCCCTGCTCACGCTGTTTCTCTTTCTCTCTCAGAAATAAATAAAACATTGAAAAAAAATTAAAAAGCAGATGTGGGCACACCTATGTTAAGACCTAAGAATTGGAATGTATGGGGGTAGGTTCTGGGATTTGCATTTTTAACAAGTGTTTTAGGTCATTTTTTTAATGTTTTGTTTATTTTTTGAGAGAGAGAGCATAAGCACGGAAGGGGCAGACAGAGAGGGGGATGAGGATCTGAACCAGGCTCTGTGCTGACAGGCTGACAGCAGCTGGTCTGATGTGGGGCTCGAACTCACAAACTGTGAGATGGTAACCTGTGCCCAAGTCAGACGCTCAACCAACTGAGCCATCCAGGAGCCCCTCTTAGGTGATTTTTATATACGTTGAATTGCTAACAGTGCTGCATTTTAGTCTGTGCAAAGAAGAAATTAAACAGAGTCCTAACAAATTAAATCTGTTTGACCCTGAGAAGTCTCCCTCAGGGCCTGGGAGGGAGGGAATTTGGAACTGAGGAGAACTCAGGACACTAATGCTGTTCCAAAGCTCCTGCCAACCCGAATCTTTGCTGTTCGAACAAATACACCGTTAAAGACCACAGTGACCTGTGACTTCAGCTGGATCCTCTCAACAAGAAGCCATCACCTACCAAAAGACTGGTCTACTTATGTAGGGCTCCTCCCTTGGCTTGTATAGGAAGCAGCCAAAGGACAAAGGAGAGGCTACCATGCTCCCTGTGGCCAGCCCTCCAGAAGCTCCTCACCAGGAAGTCCTGCGCGGGGCACCCAGCCTGGGGCATGAGACAGGAGACCAGCTTCCAGGCCTGACTCTCCCGCTGACTAGCTGTGTGGACTTGGGCAGGTCACAGGCTTCAGCTGTCCTTATCTATAAAATGGAAGTGGTTGCACTGAGATACCACCTCATGCCGGTCAGAGTGGCTAAAATGAACAAATCAGGAGACTAGATGCTGGCAAGGATGTGGAGAAACGGGCACCCTTCTACACTGTTGGTGGGAACGTAAGCTGGTGCAGCCCCTCTGGAAAACAGTGTGAAGGGTCCTCAAAAAATTAACAATAGAACTCCCCTATGACCCAGCAATAGCACTGCTAGGAACTTACCCAAGGGATACAGAAATGCTGAGGCATAGGAGCACATGTACCCCAAAGTTCATTGCAGCGCTCTCAACAATAGCCAAAACGTGGAAAGAACCTAAGTGTCCATCAACTGATGAATAGATCAAGAAGATGTGGTTTATCTATACGATGGAATACTACATGGCAATGAGAAAGATGAAATCTGGCCATGTGTAGCAATGTGGATGGAACTCGAGGGTATTATGCTGAGTGAAATAAGTCAGGCAGAGAAGGACAGATACCATATGTTTTCACTCATAGGTGGAACAGGAGAAACTTAACAGATGACCATGGGAGAGGAGAAGGGGAGAAAATAGTTGGGGAGAGGGAGGGAAGCAAAGCATGAGAGACACTTGAATGCTGAGAACAAACTGAGGGCTGATAGGAGCGGGGGAGAGGGGAAAGGGGTGTGATGGGCATAGAGGAGGGTACTTGTTGGGATGAGGACTGGGTGTTCTATGGAAACCAACCTGACAATAAACTATAAGAAAGAAAGAGAGAGAGAGAGAGAGAGAGAGAGAGAAAGAGAGAAAGAAATTAAATAGAAGTGGTTGGATGACTGTTAGTGAATTTTTTCCACTTCTAACCAGATCTTGTAGTTTTGAACCTTCAGAGGAAGAGGACTAGTCTTTGCTGTTTGCAAGAATCTAATCTTAAGGAGTGTCACAGTGAAAGATGAGATCCTTTGTCCACGGGAAAATAATGAATAATAATAATAAATAACACACTTTTGCACTGTCAACTCTCTGTGGGAGAAAACCTCTGCACTGGGCTGAGAGATCTCCAAATTTCCCCACAACCTCATGATATCATCATTTCCTCTCCCCTCCCCACACTATAACCCAAAGACTTCAGCTCACTCTGTCATCACAGACCCCCTTTCTATGCCCATCCTGCACCCAGGCCTTTGGTGTATGGATTCACTTCCTACCCAAGAGTTTATTTTAGAGGACGCTGAGATGCCTGCCAGGGATTGTCTCCTCAGAGATTATCTGGCCCATCCTTCTTATCTTATTATCTTATTCAAACTCACCTCCACCAGGTGCCACTTCTCTGTGATTCCATCACTACCTGGGTAACCTGGCTCAGTTCTTAACACAAGACATTATAGTCAATCTACATGCCTGTTTCCCTAGATATAAGACCTATGTCTACCTCATAGTGAATATTCAATAAATATTTTCTTGAATAAATGAAACTAAGAATGAAAAACGAGCAAGTGATACATTAAAGAATTAAG
This sequence comes from Hyaena hyaena, assembly GCF_003009895.1. Classification (NCBI taxonomy): domain Eukaryota; kingdom Metazoa; phylum Chordata; class Mammalia; order Carnivora; family Hyaenidae; genus Hyaena; species Hyaena hyaena. The sequence continues at coordinate 2,699,717 of NW_024080759.1, forward strand.
AGGATGAAAGCTGATTATTATACAGAACCTTCACACCTATTCTTCCCACAAGCATAGATGAAGAAACGACTGGGTCTAGACTCGACGAGCCCTGGAGTATTCTAGGGAGGACCCCGGGAATGGAGCACTGTACCTCAGGTTGAAGAAACACGGGGACTTATCAAAACATTGCTTGTCAAAGCGCAAGTCCCAGGCCATTGGGGGATTGTGAAATCAATTGAGTCACATTTTAAAATGAAACAGAATTGAATTAGAAAACATTTCTTTTAGTTAGAACAAGTACATTTCATGGAGCTTTTGTTTTTATAAATATATGTGTGTATACATATATGTGTAATCACACATATATAATGATGTAAAATATGTTTCTACATATGGTGGTCAAAAAATATAGAAGCCACCAATTTAGGAAATGCCATCCCTAGATATTTCATTGACTCCATTTGAAAAAAACAACTTACTGGCCTTATGGTATGACTTCCATTTATTGGAATATGGGGACCCACTTATAAGCAAATGCATAAGGATTCTATAATTCTTCTGAGAGATCAATATATTTTCTAATTATATGAAAGTATAATTACCTGATCTTACCTAATTTTAATTAAGTTAGAACAGCTAAAAATCCATCCTATATACTATTATTGTAAGAATTTTTCAATGAAATAAGGATCTTTCCCTCTGTTTTTGCTTTGGTGTCTACTCCTGTATTACCTTTCTATGTGGCCAGCATGACACTAGCTCTCCCCACTTCCCCATCAGGGTAGGAAAAAATCCATTTTCTAAGACTTAGTGAAAAGAAATGATGAAAACAAATTAAAAACCTTAAATTTCAAATCCAAACTTAAAATCCTTCTAAATATCTCAGTGGGAAATCATAGTAGAAGATGGGATGCTAAAATTAAAATCACAAAGGAAGGAAAATAATGACTGACCTTGTCATGAACTTGAACCCAAGCACATAGCATACATATATCCTTTTTCTATAATTTCTTCTCTTTCATCAGACAAACAGACAAATGTTAGGCTTTTCCTGGTTTGGCTTTGTGATACCATCCTCAGTCTTGTCTGTTGACATCATGTGGCATTGTCACCACCACCTTTGTACAAAGAGTGTCCCACAACATCTAACATGGAGGTTTAAAAATGATGACCACCAGCCAATCAAAACCCAGACATTTGCTAAGGTAAACTGGCTTAGTGTTTGAAAAATGTTATGTTGACACTTAACAATCAGAAATCTTCAGGGGGTGCCTGGGTGGCTTAGTCGGTTAAGCGTCCGACTTTCGCTTAGGTCATGATCTCGCGGTTCGTGGGTTCGAGCCCCGCGTCGGGCTCTGTGCTGACTGCCAGCTCAGAGCCTGGAGCCTGTTTCAGAGTCTGTATCTCCCTCTCTCTCTGACCCTCCCCTGCTCACGCTGTCTCTCTTTCTCTCTCTCCTAGAAATAAACAAAAATATTTTTTAAAAAATCAGAAATCTTTATTTAAAAATTTGGAACTTAGCTTCCCTTAGAAAATAAAAATATTTGGCACTATACTGCCCAGACTGCTACACAGGTACAATTGCTTTTAACATTGACCTGTGGGATCCCTTTATTTCTAATCTTATGTATTTTATTTCATTTGAAAACATCATCCTGAGAAGGGATCTAGAAGTTTCACCAGCCTGCCAAAGAGCCCAATGGCCTGATACAGGTTAAGCAACCCTCTGGCCAATCACCAGCTGTCCCTTTTACCCATAATTGGCCATATTTGTCATCAGCCTTTACTTGCCCTGAAGCCATGCACCCATTTTCCACTGCACTGATGCTTTTCCCAGCATCATGCAATACTTCCCTGTATTCATCTCTCTCCCGAAAGTAGGGAAAAAATCGAACTAAGAGAGCCTTAAAATTCTAACACTAAGCTGACCCACCTGTTTATGCTGCCTCAATGGTCTCTGCCCACAGGGGTTATGTTCAACATCAACATCAGTGAACATTGCTGGAGCACAGCCACTGACCTATCAGAATGGATGCCAATTGTAAACAGGCGATTCAGGTGCATGCCGTCTGAACTTCAGCCCTGTGCCTGCAATCTTTTTCATAGCTTCCCCAATGGGATTCTCTGGCTCTCTGGACATGATTCCCTGCTGCATCCTCTCTTCTTCCTGGAATATCAGGGCATGGGTGAGTGCTGGTTAGCACATGCTTGGGAGTGTCAACACTTAGCGTATCCTGGAGAACAGAGCAAACCAACTCCTTTCCCATTTCTCCTTTTTGGCAAAGGAGCAGAGGTGCTACCTCGACCCAAATGTCTGGTCTTTGGATGTGAGAGTACATGGAGCTGGTCCTAATAATGCCCATACTTGTGTTGCACGGTGCTGTTTACGCAACTCTCTCCCTGGACTCCCCTCCTCATCCCAACCTTTCTGAGGAAAGGAAAGGAATCCAGCCCGCGTTGCAGAGGAGGACCAGTGAAGTTCAAGAGAAGTGAGGTGCAAAGTCAGAAGAAGAGCACACACTGCCTGACTTTTAGTCTATGTGAACACCTGCGGGGGGGGGGGATAAAATACCCACTTCTCAGGGAAAGTGACTTTTTGGGAACTCTATAGCAAGTGTTTAAGTGTGCTTTAATTGGAGGCATTAATGTTTTAATAGATAGAGCAAGTCTGGACCTTTCAAGTAAATCTAGTCTTTTCTCAACAGCCACCATAGCCTTTATGCTAATTACAGAAAGACAGGCAGACAGAGACCTTGGGTCCTACAAGGGAGGTGGGCTTTCCTTGTGGCAATAAAATGTTGTATTTCATTTTACTTTTAAAATTATAGCACAGTAAAATTGACTGTTATTCTTTTGGTATATAGTTCTATGAATTTTAACGTACATATAGATTTGTGTAACCACCTTCCAGATACAGATCCATCACACCAAAAGGCCCCTTAATGTAGCCCTTTGAAATGATTTTCAAAATAATTATACTGGTGTACACATAAATTGAAATATGTAGGGATAGCTGTAGAATGAGGTATGTATTTTGTTTGAAGACAGAACTTGTGTGTGTGTGTGTGTGTGGTGTGTTTTAGAAGATTGTTTTAATGTTTATTTTTTGAGAGAAAGACAGAGAAAGAGAGAGAGAGAGAGAGAGCAAGCCAGGAAGAGGCAGAGAGAGAGAGAGAGAGAGAGAGAGGAGAGAGAAATCCCAAGCAGGCTCCACGTTGTAGGTGCACAGCCCGAGGCTGGGATGGACCGTGAGATCAGAGCCCAAATCATAAGTTGGGGGCCCAACTGACTGAGCCACCCAGGAGCCCCTAGAGGATTTGATTTCATTCCACTTTACAGGTTATAAAAATTATTGGGAAAGAATCCACACAGGCCCTTGTTGAAGAGCCTGTTTAATAATTTTTTACAGCAGGGGCGCCTGGGTGGTTCAGTGGGTTGAGTATCCAACTCTTGATTTGGGCTCAGGTCAGGATCCCAGGGTCGTGGGCTCTGCTAAGCGGGAACCTGCTTAGGATTCTGGCTCTCTCTCCCTCCGCCCTTTTTCCTGCTTGAGCGTGCATACTCTCTCTCAAAAACAAAAAACAGAAACAAAAAATTTTTAAAGCAAAATTATGGTTTGACTGTTTTCAGATTGTAACAGAAGACACCAAAGCATACTGTGAACCATGGGGCAATGCCTGAGGAGTGTAGCCTCTGAAGGAGGCCTCTGTGCCTTCCCCTCCCCATCACCCAGGGGAGCCTTTGCCCTCCCCACCTCCTGAGCCCTGGCCAGGCTCCAACCCCGCCTCCAGCACCGTCCCTCCTGAGCCCGCCCCCACTCCCAAACCCCGCCCGCCCGGAGCACTGGCTCAGGCCCCTGGCGTCTGTCTAGCTCTTCCACTCTTCCCTCCTGCCTCCCTCCCTGTAAGCCCCACCCTGCTGGCCTCTACCTTCTTGCCACTCCTCTGATCTTGCTACCTCTTACATCTCTGGCAAGTACCATAGGAAGGGAAGAGTCTATTGACAAAAGGGAAAGAATTTCCTTTTTCCCCGCCCACTAAAGCTTCCCCCACTACAGACTTACTGTTCACCTAACATTACCTGAAATAAAGGACATCTGTCCACACTGCCCACCTGCTAGCAGCACGCTTCCCCTAAAGACACATGGGCAACACCCATACCCAAGCCTTCTAGCCTTGCCGCCTGCTTTTCTCAGCTCAGTCAGCTCAGTCTCTCCTTGGCTTCTTCCCTTAGAAAGAAACTGAGGCTACAAGTAGAGACAAAAGAAAGGAGAGGTACAACTGTGTACTGATTTAAAGGAAAAAAAAAAAAAAAGGGGCGCCCGGGTGGCGTAGTTGGTTGGGCGTCCGACTTTCGCTCGGGTCATGATCTCGCGGTTCGTGGGTTCGAGCCCCGCGTCGGGCTCTGTGCTGACTGCCAGCTCGGAGCCTGGAGCCTGTTTCAGTCTGTGACTCCCTCTCTCTCTGACCCTCCCCTGCTCACGCTGTCTCTCTCTCTCTCCTAGAGATAAATAAAACATTAAAAAAAAAAAATTTAAAGAAAAAAAAAGCAGTTAATGCTGACACATTATTGGTTTCCTAGTGAGAAAAAAAAAAGACACAGTGCCACGTTCCCTGCCTTCTCTAAAAATTGACACAGACAGTATTCATGCAATCCAAATGTTTTTTTTTAATTTTAATGTTTATTTATTTTTGAAAGAGAGAGAGAGAGACAATGTGTGAGTGGGGGAAGGGCAGAGAGAGAGACACACACACACACAAAATCCAAAGCAGGCTGCAGGGTCTGAACTGTCAGCACAGAGCCCGACGCAGGACTTGAACCCAAGAGTCGTAAGATCATGACCTGAGCCGAAGTTGGAGGCTTAACTGACTGAGCCTGGGTGGCCTGCAATCCAAATGGTCTTAACAACACCTCTGAATTCTGTAAATAATTGCATTCTTGCAAATATTGTTGGAAGTAGATATTTTATGGAGTTTGCAGAAAGCAGACTTTCAGTGACGAAAACTAGTGTCTTTTGAATAATGCTTAATTTGGCACCACAGAAAAGAAACTGTTTACTAGATGCTTTTTATTGGTTATGACACAATCCAGTTACTGTACGTGACTTCAGTGAACAAGAGGAGAAATGAATAAATGAATCATTGTTTTCTCATTTTTTTGTACACCATTGCTATATCCATATGGGGCTGCACATATTCTGTTAGTCTGAAGACCATTCTGTGTGTATGTATATAAACATACACATACATAATATACATATATATGTATATATTTTAATAGACAGCAACTATTTTCAAAGAATGTAAGCTTAAAAAGAAAAAAAAGCAAAGAAGGTAGAAAATGAATGCTTTGATCTTGACAGAACAATGGACAGGAGCTTGATGTAATCATGGAATTGCAACTCAGTGATATAACTGCCAGAAAATAAAAAGCATTTGAGAATCTTAATTAGTTTTTGGACTTAAACTTAGTTCTCCCTAGATGGGAATGAACTCATCCCACAGGCCTAAATCAGCTTTTAAAAGTCCAAAAACAACAACCCTAAACCAGGTGTTGGGGGTATGAACTTTTCGCAATTTCAACACACAGGTATACAAATATTTGCCTTTCTCTACGTCTCTGTAGTACGTGGTGTTAGCTTTTGAATTCTCATTTCAACTTGGTGGCAGAAGTTTTCAGTTTTCCCTTTTGAAGTAAAACTCTGTGACTTCTGGAGTTAAAATCAGTGTGTTTTAGGTAAACTGTGAATTTGAGACTCTTCCCTGTTCTCACCTCCTTCCAGGAGAGACATAAGCACCACAAAGGCTTATGTATTGCCAAGAGAGGTGAATTTAATAGCTTAAATATGTTGTTCTATTATTCTCAAAGTACTTCTGGGTCACCTTTACTATAAAAGTGGAGAATAATTTTTAAATAAAGTTAGGGCACACTCCATAAAAGTTTTACAACTCACCTAAAATCATAGACAAGCTTTGTATTTCAAGATGAAGATTTAAACTCTGGTTATTTAGCGGGGTCTTGGGAGGCAGGAATTGCTGTGTCAACTAATGTTGTGCTCTATATTTCATTACTGCCTTTATGTTTTTTTAAATACCTCAAGAATAAAGTTTACTTAAAATGTCACACTTTGCCAGCAGCACATTATATGCATAGAATATACTGGTACCATTGCCATTACTCTTATTTATTACGGTAGATTAGTTATGGACCCTCTGCCGTAATATCTTGGCTTATTAACATACTGCATACTAAAAAGTATAATGAATGGCCCCGTAATGAGCAGTTACTAAGTCTAGTCATTCATTCTTCTGTGGCTGTCTTCTTTGTGCAGAGGGAAAAATTGAAGCAGATTGGACTTATGCCTGAACCATCACCCACCTGATTCAGCTTGTGAGGTGAGGAGGGAAAGGGTCCCTCTCAACACTTAATGGAGAAATTCTTGGCCTCCCTCCAAGGTTAGAGATGAGGGCTAGCAATCATCAGAGTTGCCTGAACTAATCTCCAGTTCAAATTCCACAGGAATAGGGGGTAGGCTTGGGTCATCCAGACCTAGACCTACAGCATTTATCATAGTTTTTAGAAACAAAATGGCAGAAACATACCAATGAAGTAAAACTCACAGCACCATCTGGTTCAGGAGAATTGTTTTTTGCTAACATAAATTGCCCATCAACTTCTGCACAAGATGAACCTTTAAGAGAGAACTTGATCCCTACAAGCTACTCAATAAATACCAAAACTCTCAAACAACGTCTTCATGGAAAGGACTGATACAAAATCTTTTCTCAACTAACATTAACAAAAAAACAAGATCTGCCGTCTAAAAGATTTTTGTTCATTTTTTTTAAATGACCATAACCAAGATAAATTAAATGATGCTCAGAAGACTCCTTACAGGATAGGGATGCAGGTACGTTTATTATTCATAAGGTTTCCTGGCCCTTTTTCTGCCTCTTACAGATCAACTTGGCTGGGCATTATGAACCACGGTATCCCTATAGAGCCCAAGGATCCTTTTGGAATATAAGTATTATTTTCCAAAGAATCTGTGGCCCAACAGTCCACAACCAAATTTCCCCCAGGAAATTCAGTGGTTTGGGTGTTTGGGAATGGGAGATGTGGTGGGATTTGGTACGATTCTTTTGGGGTGCTGCTTTTGTGTTTTTGGTATTAGAGAATATCTGCCGGAGCAGATTATACAAGGCACATGTCTTATGTTTCATTGCTTAGTTTTATGCTGTGCAGCAGCAATTTGCTAACCACAGTCCTGATGAAATTGAGCTGTGCAGCCAAGGGAACATTTATTATCAGAAACACATTTTTTTTCCTGACATTAAGTGGGGGAAGGGGGAGTCCAGATTAACTATACTTCTTACTAAGAGATGGAGTGCAATCGGAACACTGTTAAGGAAACCGAGGCTTTAGCTTGGAGACTGGGAGCTCATCACGAAACGTTCCTACCTTCCGGCTTCACGCTGCAGCAAGGCAGCTCTCCAGAGCCCGTTGCCGCTTGCTGTGCTCGAGGGAGTAGGGCAAGTGGGGTTGTTCTAGGACAGGCAATCATCGCTTGATGGGCTCCCCTGCTTCACTTTCCTAATCGACTCCGCCAGAAGACTAGCTGCTACGCTCACCCATCCCACCGGCAGCCCAGCTCCTGATGATAGCAACATCTCCAGAGACCACTTGCCGGTTCAGAGTTGGGCCTCAGAGCCGCCGTTCCAGGCTTGTGAAGCAGATGCGTGGTAAAGGCTGCAGCCAAGTGCACAGCACATTTTCCTAAGTGGAAAGACTGTATTAGAGACAGAACATTACTTAACAGTAGGTGGGCAGTTCATTCCTAAACAACTCAGTCCCTCCCCATCAGGGACCCTGCCGGCTGTCTGCTGTCAGAGCGAGAGGCAGTACTAGCAACAGTTAGACGCAGCCAGTGGCTGCAGAAGACCCTCTCTCCAGAAGCCTCTGCCTGTGATTTTTCCTATGTAAACAATATACAGCAAAACCCATGGGCTTATCTTTCATACAAACAAGCGGCACAAAACCTTCCTTCACATTCATATGCTGGTTTGCTATTCCTTCTTTAGGTTTACTGCTGTGTATAAAGGTGTTTTTGTCCAGAAACGTAAAGATATCTAGAAGGTTCACACATGGGCACCCTCTCCTTCTCAGGAAAAAGAACTAATATTATTGAGTGCTTCTCGCCATCCAGGGGCTCTGTATCCATAATCTCATCTCTACCTCACCCATCACCTATCCCAAATGAGCTGCCTGCCGGCATCCAACCCATGGTTATGGTTCTGTTTTCATTCAGTTAAAAAAGAGAAAGAGAGAGAGAGAGAGAGAGAGAGAGTCAAAAATGGTGCCCTGCTATCTCCCCTTATTAATCTTCTCCACATCTAAACTAAATATCTGACCCTTCTCAGCCAGACCCACCCCTAATATCTGTGGGGCCTGGGCAAGGCTGCAACAGAAGACCCAGGTACCATATGTCTAAATATTTAAAAGCTAGAACATATCGCTAAATGCAGACACTTCATGCCTCCATCAGATATATTCGCCAAGCCTATGTAGAAGAACCAGTTAAAATAGCATAAACTGGAAACAGTATAAATGTTCAACAATGGGGCATTTTGATTAATTACAGTGTCCATCCATATAATAGAATAACAATGAGCTATTAAAATTGTTAATAATATAAAAAATGTGAATTATTGTTAAGTGAATAAATATTATTAAAGTATCTTTGTAATTACTCTTGTTTAAAGTATATGCATGAAAAAATATATATCCAATAAAACTATACTTGTTGCTATCTCAAATAGTGAGCATATTAAGAATAATATTTATTTTCTTGTATGTGTTTTTTAGCATTTTTCAAAAATGCTAATAAATGAAATACATTTTCAATAAAACTATTCATATACTTTAATAATTCCATTTTCAGGAATCTTTTCAGGAAAATTAACATATCATGAAAGATCACAAGGGAATTCATCACAGTGTTATTTGTAAAAATAAAAATTGCAAATAACTAAAATTCCAAGAACAAGGTAATAGTTACAGTTATGGAAAAAATACAATAAAATATTATAAAGATCCAAAGGAAAGAAAATGCTCAAAACAAAATGTTACAGGAAAAGCAAAAATGAATTTAAATTAATTCAACAACCTAACTTGCTTCGGTATTTAAATAAAATCACAGCATTGTCGTGGGGACAAAAGTTCTTTTTGACTGTGCACATCTTTCAAATATCTTAAAAGGGTAAACAGCTTGGGACCATTATGGAACCTTTGAAACTTCCTCATGTTTGCTATTTTTAATTATTCTCCCTATGTGACAAGGAAAACAAGGGGTGCTCCGGAAAGTGAAGGCAACCCCGAAGCCAGAAGTAAGGATAAAGTACACAAAGGATGAAGAAGGCATTCACTGAGTAAAGTAAAAACCAAACAAACAAACACCAGGATTCTTGGTTTGAACTCTGACAAAGAAAGAAGAATATACATGACCACAGCCAGGGATACGGAAAGGACTGCAAGATTTTACTTTATTATTTAAGAAATTTTTTTAAATGTTTTATTTATTTCTGAGAGAGAACGTGAACAGGGGAGGGTCAGAGAGAGAGGGAGACACAGAATCCGAAGCAGGCTCCAGGCTCCGAGCTGTCAGCACAGAGCCAGACACGGAGCTTGAACCCATGAACCTGAAATCATGATCTGAACCTGAGATAATTACCTGAGCCGAAGTCAGACGCTCAACCAACTCAGCCACCCAGGCACCCCGATGCTGCAAGATTTTAATAAGGGAAGGAAACCTCTGGTGTCTCCAGAAAATAGCTCAACCTACCTCTTACCCCACCCCAGGACCACCTACGCCTACCCTGGGATCTTCTACTCATCTAGAAAATTTGTCACTCATCAAGGAAATATTACTGGGTGACGTGATAGACATGGACAGGACAAGAAAGGAGGGAATCTGTTTCAAGTATGTGTATTGAGTTATTTCCCTCCTTCTTTAGAGAAACTACTTCCCTCCCTCCTCCAGAACGGTGTTCTATCATTTCACAGCATGCTTTTCCATAGTGATTGGCTGGGTGGTGGCCAACTTACCCAAGCTTAGCCAATCAATGTGACTCACTCCCTCAGCCATTGCAGTTGGCCAAAAGTGTGGTCATGTGGCCCAAAATAGGCCAGTCGGACTTCTTCTCTGGCTTTTTCCAAAACCTGGGTAGGAAAAGAGAGCTTCCTCACTCCAGTTAGAGAGCTGTGAAGGTGTGAGAGCCTGGAAGCTGCAAAGAGCCAGTTAAGAAGCAGAGTATAAACTGGGACAACAAGCAGAGAGATTCAGAGACACAAGATGGAAAAAGAGGCCCGCTGGCATTCAGATCCCTGTTTCAGATCTCTGTAGCTAACCACTTTTTGTGTTCCTCTGGCTGTTTGGTTACCTGAGCCCTTACCTTGCAGCTGGTTTCTGCCACTTGAAACCAGAGTCCTCCCTAGAGCAGGTGCCTAGCATTGCAGAGCTGGGTGTTAAGCGTTAAGGTCATGATCTCGCGGTTCGTGGGTTCGAGCCCCGCGTCAGGCTCTGTGCTGACTGCCAGCTCAGAGCCTGGAGCCTGTTTCGGAGTCTGTGACTCCTTCTCTCTCTGACCCTCTCCTGCTCACGCTGTCTCTCTCTCTCTCTCCTAGAAATAAATAAAACTAAAAAATTTAAAAAAAAAAAAAAAAAGGATACAGGGATGGATAAAACAGCCTCCTAGGGCTCCTGAAGCAGGTAGGTGCAAGGTCAAATGATTTAGCAAGATAATGAGGGAGCTGATGTTGCTCTGGGGGGACCTTATGGCACTTTCTCTCAGCTTTAAGCACCCCCCCTTGCTTCCCTCAACATTAACTCACCCAGTATTTACTGAACACCGCCAAGGTAGTCTCCCCTCCGGTCTGTGGACCTGAAAACTGAACTGATGTATGCTCGTTCTTCTTTCCTCCTTCATTTCATCCAGACTACAGGGAAAAGTAAGAGGGAGGCTCCCACTTATGCCCGCAACTGTGAAAATGCAACGTGTATTGTATGGAAAGATTACAGATAACCACAAGATGGGGCTGTTATGCAGGGAAAGTAGAATTTTATGGAGCACGTGGAGAGGATGCAATATTCTCCCACATCCAGAACAGAACGTCGAAATCTTTCCTCTCTAAAAAATAAGAAAAATGTATTTTGTGAATGTATATGCTGCTAAACGTTTTATAAAACCAAAGCACTGCTTATAACAAATTTAGGGAGTACTACTTTTTTTAAAAAAAGAAACCTACGGATTCGTTTTTGGGGAGAAAATAAATGATTATTACATTAGATCTTTTCCTTTCAGAGATTCTGCCTACATCAGGATTGTTTGCTTGTCTTCCCCCTTCCACTTCCTTTCTTCACTCCTGTGTCTCTTTCTGTGAAAGGCCACAATATAAAATGGAGATGCATTGATTTATGTTTTTGTTACAGACTTCCAGGTTCTCTGTATTCGATTTCGAAAACAAATGAATGGCGTTTGACATTTTCTATCAATATGCTCTTGTATCCTGCTTTCTTCATCTTCGATCTAAATGAAATCATTTTGACCTCGGTACTTTTATTCCCTTCAGGTTTATAGTTTGAAGAGCTAGACAACTCTGGGTGAACAATGATAATATGAGCTTGCCACTCTCAGAAAATCCAGAAGAGACTTTTGTCTCCCTCTTTTGAGGAAGAGCCCCCTCAGTATGGCTTTGCCTTCTCAGAGAGGACACAGATTAATGGGGCCAGGCAGCCATAGGGGGCAAGGAGCTGGGGAGTTCCAGTGCCCCCGCCCCCTAGCCCTGGGAGATGCAGGAAGCAGGGAGTCTAGGGAGCAGGGCGGGGGGACGAAGCCACGGAGACTAGGCCTCCCTCCTCCTCCACAGCACCATACGGTCTGCGCGTAGCACTAACTTAAAACTGGCAACGTCCTGTTGAGAAATGGAAAACCTAAAAATAGGCCTGCAGAAAGTACTTTGACCTTGGCTTGAAAGTCAGCCCAGTGCTATGACAAGAAAGACCTTTTCCATGAAGATTATGTTCTTAAAAGCCATATTTCATCTGCACACAGCCTCTCAGTAAAACCACTCGTAGAAAATGTGCATCTTGGCTATCCTTCAACTGTAAAATCATTATATTTGGCTCTGGTTATTCTGGACATTAGATGTCTATGTCAGGGTTTCTTTCCAAAATTCCTCCTACCAAATGTTGGAGGTTATAATCTGGATTAATAGTGACATTTAAGCAAATCTGCTATTGCTGTATGTATCCAATACTTAATGATATTTGGAAAGAATTCAAGGACAAGGCAGGAAAAATGTTGCATTCAAGTAATACCGAATGTACATGTTTCACAATTAACCACAATAAACTACGAACTTGTCTTGAAGAAATCTATCCAGGGTACCAAGAGAATATATATTTTTTTAAGTTTTCATAATTAAATCCAAAATTAAAGGGTACTGTCCTATAATTTCGTTCATATGTTGGAATTAATAATATCTGAAAATTTCAATATCAAAGAACTTCAGGGGATCTTCATATGTATTCCATATATATTTCAAGGATAACTTAAACCATGATTTTTTAAAAAAGCTATTAAACAGGAGGGAAAAAAACGCTTTTATATACTTGGGTAACTTTCTAAGGAGCAGCTGCCGCCAATTAAACAACACATACTTTTTAAAGACCCCTGGGGGGTTCAATGTTCCTTCAGTGGACTGAAAAATCTGGAAAAATGGACTTCATTAGCTATTACAAAATTATTGAAAGGATATTTGAAATGGCACTTAATACCTGCAAAGACAGCAACAATCGGTAGTTTAAAGTTTCACTGTAAAGGCTGGTAAATAACACTGATTACAGGTCTCATTCAAACAGAAAATAATGAATATGTGATGAAAGGAGAATAATGATCCAAATTGCTCTTAATCTTGGAATTGTGCCTATTGATTGGCCTAGAAATCATGGTGCTAAGCGCACGCAAGAAAGCCAAGTACTTGAGAAAGTCATTAACTTTGGGGGAACCGGACACCCATTTCATTGTACTTGTACAACATTTTATTGAATAAACCCTGTAAACAACTGTGTCATTTAGGACAAATTTTAGTGTTAACCCAAGTTAAATAGCATTCTCCTCCACTCCTCCATAACTTACAAGAGCTATTTAGGTACTCAATATAATTCACACAACATTTGCTGAACACCTACTGTATACCTGGCACACAAGAGAATCAAGCAAGCAATTTAATGTTCCAAGAGATAATTACTAATCTCCCACAGGCTTGCTTCTAATAAGCTGAAGAAGCAATGACCTCAAACCAGTAAATTTATGCTTTCGACTGGCATTCCTGAAACACTCTAGCAAATTTCACGAACAAACATATTTATAAGTAAGAAACCATGTTAAAGAGACACACAATGTGTTTTTTATTGCAATTCCTCATTTCTAGGAAAAGAGTTTTGAATTTGAAATGTCCTTATTTCCCATTAACCTTTCTTGAGAACCCATCTATCCGATTAAAGTTAAATTTACATTCTTTTTAATCCATTTTTGAGACCTTAAATGTATTCTTAGATCCTAATCTTGACAATTGATTGGACAATTATGTGGTAACACAGAGGCATCTGATTAATGAAAATAGGAGTACGTAAAAAAGTCATGCTTCTCAGCAAACGTGTGGCCCAAGGAACGCTAGTCAGTGTAAAGACTTGCCAGGTGGGGGCGGCAGAGAGCACCTTGTGAAGACCTTGGTAAGCTGGAGGACCTCAAGACACGGTGGTTGCCAGGGAACCCTCAGGATACTGGGCACTGGGCAAGATCAATCTGTTGTGAGGAAGTCAGCTGAATAGAGAGGCTGGTAACAGGAAGCACGAGCCAGGAGAAACAAGGAAAGGGAACAAGAGAGGGCTGAATGCAAAGAGGGAAGAGCTTGGTCTTTGAAGTCACAAAAACCTGACTTCTGACACTTACCAACTGTGTCACCTCAGGCAAAGGACTTAATCTCTCAGACTTGGTGCTTTTCATGTGTAAAATGAGTATAATAATATTATATTACCACCTTGCAGAATTATTACAAGGTTGTAAGATGATGCACATTAAGTGCTTGGCACCTTGCCTAACAGTATACAGAAAGGGCTTAACAAATGTTGTGAGCTATTATAATTTTCTGCTGCTGCTGCCAGAGAAGCTGGCAAAGTGGAACTGAGTGCCAGCCTCAGCGAAGGAAATGAATGGGTGCTCACAGAGGTCCAAGTCTGGAAGATGAAAGAAGCAAGGCAAAGGGAGCCAGGAGCGTGAGGGCTCTCCTAACTGCTCTTCGAGTTGAGCCGATGGCTTCTGTGTCACTAAAATCTTGTACACTTACATCTGTCCACTAAGAGTGTCTACCTGTCCCTACCATACCTTAAAGATACCTTTGAATCCAGCCATTTGCAGTAGCTGCTCTGGAAAGGAAACCTAGTGTCATGTCTGATCAAGACCCAGTTCTTTTACAAGTGCATTTATTAAATAAGAATGGAAACGAGCAAGAGTCTTGCAGGTACACATGGTAGGGCATCTGCTGGAGATTGCTTTTTAGCTTGTTTGCCAAAACAACTGATTCTTGAGAGTTGCCTTTATTTTGTATTTATGTGAATGGCCCCCTTATTTCAAAAACTGTGAAGCAAGGACCTCTCTCTCTTATTCTGGATGATGATGGGGAGGTTTCCAGACATCCAAGTACAGATGCTACCATCTGCAAGATGTGAGGTGTTCTGCTTCATAGAGAGAGTTATGAACATTTTAAACTAGATTGTGCTCTTAAAGAATTTAGTACATCTTTTTCTGGCCATAAGATCTTGTAAACTGGACTATCCACTTACTGTACTTTACTGAAGAGTCCAGACTTTGAGAAATGTGCTTTGGGGTGTTTTGCTGATCAGGCGGTGTAGCTGAGGCCATTGCCCAATGTGGCAGATGGCTTCTCCCATCCTTAATCATTCTGAGGGAGAAGATAAACATGCATCAGAATAGAAGAAGAGAGAAAGGTGCTTAGCTCTAAGGGGACTGATGGGTTAGGCTTGGGACTGAGGCTCGCAGAGGCCTGGACATTTTGCAGGTGGGGGTTGGGCTGGTCCTGGCCATGCGGAGACGGTCTAGGGTCTAGGCTGAGCCCCTGGGGTTTGTTTCAGGCCAGCTGTAAGCCCCAAGAGTACCCACTGCAGTTTCCGTCAATATTTCTTGAGATTTCTTTGGCACAAGGTTTGTCACGGGTTTTCCCCATTTTTAATGAATGGCACAGCCATACGAACTTACCCAAATGTTTAAACTACAAACTCCCCTATTCCTTCCCACTCATACATAAAACCCATCACAAAGTACTTCAATTCTGCCTCTAAGTGGACAGCATCCCAAGCCCATGTGTCTTCCCTGTCCTAGCTCCCTCTCCAGTCCAACCTCCACATTTTCCACCCTGATCACAGCTCAGCCCTGCTCTTCCTGCTTCTTCTCTTGACTCTTCAGCTCCATTCTTTACAGAGCAACCTGAGGACACTATTTAAAATATAGTCAAGTCATTCTCTTCCTAGAACCTTTCTGTTTTCTCAGTGTTCTCCGCATATAGACCCAAGTACTCAGCATATTCTGCAAGGCCAAATCTAAACTCGATGTGCTTTGGAAATTTAGTACATGCCATGACTTCTGGGAAAAGCCACCTGGAAAACCCAATTGTAGGGCAGTGCCAAAGTGACCATTCAAAGTGTGGACTCCTGGGTAAGTGACAAGAGACCATGACAGGTTTCTTGGGATTCCCTCTGGAAGGTAACCCGATAGAATTATGGACTTCCTATCCCTGTGGGAGAGAGGTGTGATAAGACAGTAAATGGAATGTGACTAATCATGTAGGGACAGGTCTGGGGATATATCAGGGACATGCCCAACCCAGGGACGTCAACAGCTCCCCTTTAAATCAAAGCAACCTTCTTAATGTTAGTCACAAAAGCAAGAACCCAAAATTGTAGAACTTAAAAATAATAATGGCTTCTGTTTATCTAGTACCTGCTAAGGGGCTGGCTTTATGCCAGGCATTTAACATATTTGATTATAACAACCTTATAAGATAATTATTATTATCTCCATTTATGATATATGGAAACGGAAGCTCAAAAGGTTATTGAAAGTCACATGATCAGTAAGGCATAAACTTTTAAAAATTACCAAATTACTTTATGAAGCAAAGGGACAGATCTAATGTTCAGTTTATCACCGACTGATGTATCATATAAGACTAGCTGTTTATTATCTGTCTCCCCACGACTAGAATAGAGAGCCAGTGAGGGCAGGGACTCTGTTTTGTTCACTGCCACCTCCGTAGCGCATCAAACAGTATCTGGTCAGAGGAGTTGTTAAGTAGGGTCTTGTCCATAGATTGAAAAAAATGAATAAATAAATGAATTTTGATAGACGCTTTAATCACCCAGTGCTTCTGATTCAGGGCTGTGCAAAAGTAGGAAGAATTAGTGTAAATATCCATGTGTTCATGGATTTGGTGTTGGATTTGTTTTTGTCATTCTTTCTACTAAAGAACTGCTATTAAAATACGACTATGCCTTGTTCAACCAGAGGTTTCCATTAGCAACAAGAATTAATTAAATTATGAGTCATCAGCAGATGACATATGAAGGCAGATTATTCCCCTACGATTATTGGGTTTTTATTCTAATTATAAAAGTAATAAAGTAAAGAACACAAGCTAGATTTATTAATTTTAAAAAACAAAGTATGTGTTGTTATGAAAAGATTTCCAAAATATATTTTTAGTGAAAACAGAAACAAGATGCAGAATAGCCTTCATGATACGCTTTTATCCCAAGGGATAAGAATAATAGTTACTTAGAGATTACGATGTGCCAGGCACCATATTATACCCGCTACATGAATTATATCATTTAGTTCTTTTAACAGCTCAATGTTGTTAGCATTATACCTCTGTTTTAAATAGTACCCCTATGCTATATTAACGGTTTTTAGTTTTGATTTTGAAACCATCTCAAAACAGAGAAAGGTTGCAACATGCAAAACACACGCAAACACACCCATGTATATTTCATGCCTATATTTACTTCTATATCTCCATTCACTGAAAAATCATGAGATCATGTGATTATCTATAATTTAATTCTTATATCACAGAGTTTTCTTTTTCTTTTTTTTTAAGGCTTATTTATTTATTTATTTATTTATAATAAGCTCTATGCCCAACATGGGGCTTGAACTCATGACCCCAAGATCAAGAGTCACATGCTCTTCCGACTTAGCCAGCTGGGCACCCCCATTTTTCTCTTTTTATATATATTTCTCTTTTCTAATAATGAGAAGTCTGACTCCAATTGTTCTCAGTATATTTCTTATTGAATCCATCCCCCTACTTATAAGGAATCTCCAGTTGCCTCCACTGTCCCCACCGCCCCACCCTTGTAGGGCTGTCTCTTCTCTTATTCCCAGTCTCTAAGACCACATCAGCCACTCCTGTGCTCCCTCCCACCCATCATGGAATAACCTCTCCCCCCACTCATGTTCTGACACCCATGCCAGCACAGGAGACAGACACTCTCCATGCCAGATTCTCTCAGCTCTACCCCCCAGCTCATCCCAACATGGCAGGGACAGCTCCCTTGTCCATTTAAGGAGCAGCAATATAAAAATTGGTGTGTGTGTTGGGGGGGGGTAGGGTCTAGTATTTTGAAATTGGATCAAGTCTAACACGTTGGCTTCTTTGGTCATAAATTCTCGCAAAGACTAGAAGCATTGATGGCCATTTAGCCACTCATTTGCATGAAAAAGAAACGAGAAAGGTGAAAGAAAGAAAATAAAGGAAAGGAAAAAGAAAAATAATTGCACCAGAAAGAAAAATATTTCATGAGCTGAATCTCAAGCGGCAAAGTCGCCACTGATGTCACAACAGTGTTACCAGCTAATAATGGGCTGCTTCTTAACTGTCGGGAACTGCAAACAGCACAACATTAAAATGGTTCTATTTTTTCCATCCTTACAATAGCAACACAGCAACAGAGTGCCGATCTCTGAAAGACAGAGGCTGTGAAAATAAACATGCACTTAAGCCAGGGGGCACTTGGGTTGTGAGTTTCTTTGGAGATTTAGGGACCATCTCTTCAGGTACCTGTGAAATCACCCCCCAATCTCAAATGGCTCAGCAACTCTCTTGTTTGGTGCAGGCATGCTAGACAGTCAGCCTTTCTCATTTCCTCACATGCGTTGGCTGAGCTGCTTCCAAGGTGTTTCAGAAAGCAAAAGGCCAGATTCAAAATAAAGAGCAGACTCCCAGGCCAGACCTGCATTTTCCGCTAACTGAGTTAATCGGCAGCTGCTTGGCTTCTAGCTCATCTGTCACAGCCAAAGCTGGAGTAAGTCCTGCTCATTCTCTCTACTTGCAGGATAGCTTGTGGTTTCCACGCTGCAAGTTTATCTCCAGTGCTTCTCAGTTTCCATATTGTAATTCTTCACCTGTCCCCTTGACTTCACTTTTCTCTGTACATTTCCCAGCAACTTGTTTCAACCTCACTGCCCTCTCTTGTATTGTTATTAATATTAATTTGTATTTCTCTTGGCCTACACCAGTAGCTTTCTCTCTAAAGACATTGAAAAATTGGGGCGCCTGGGTGGCTTAGTCGGTTAAGCTTCCGACTTTCGCTTAGGTCATGATCTCGCGGTTCGTGGGTTCGAGCCCCGCGTCGGGCTCTGTGCCGACTGCCAACTCAGAGCCTGGAGCCTGTTTCGGTCTGTAACCCCCTCTCTCTCTGACCCTCCCCTGCTCACGCTGTCTCTCTCTCTCCTCGAAATAAAGAAAAACATTTAAAAAAAAAAGAAAGAAAAAGAAAGAAAAATGACGGGGCGCCTGGGTGGCTCAGTCAGTTCAGCGGCCAATTCTTGATATCGGCTCAGGTGGTGATCCCACCGTTCGTGGGATCTAGCCCCATGTCAGACTCTGCGCTGGCAGCCTGAACCCTTCTTGGGATTCTCTCTCTCCTCTCTGCCCCTCCCCACCTCAAAGTAAATAAGTAAACTTTCAAAAAGAAAGACATTGAAAAATGAGGTGAATTTTGTGTCTGTGGAAGATGCTAAGGTGGATCTTTAAAGCCACCCTCAGTCGTGCCCACCTTCGTGAGTCCACATAAGGTAACAGCACTCCTTTCTTGATGCAGATTCTCTCTAGTCAACCAGTAAAACTGTCCTTTCAAAAAACCGCTTGATTTAGTTCATAGCTTAAGCACAAAATCTCCTGTCAAGAGGCTGCATGTGTCAGGCACTTGCAACTGGCATTTTGCTTTCGTAAATACCAGACTGTGGCTTGCAGGTCTTTTTCCCCACTCCAGGTTATAGAAGGCTACCTTGGGACCAGAGAAATCCTGAACGTACAGAGATTTTGTGACTATGATCAGGAATAGATCGTTCTGAGAAGAGGAACAAAACCCTGAATCCAAGTGGACTGGCACATCAAGCGACAGGGTTAAGATAGGCGTCACGCACACACCTAGAGAGAAGCACCCAAGCGAGGCCCAGAGATCTAGGATGTGCTGCACGTGTCCCGTTTGTTCTTCTCGTCTACTCTTTGCCCTCTGCTCTCCTTCTCTGTGCCCCATGCAGGAGGCTGGCCTATTGGACCATAACAATAGGCACCTTGTCCTATGTCTTCCTGCTGGACTCACCTAGTGGGGAGCATTTGAGATCAGGCAGAGGGAGAGGTCAGGTTATTTATTCACTAGCTCCCTGTCTGTGGGATTACTATAGGCGGGCTGACTGTCACGGCCCTGACAGGTGCCCTCTCTCTCTGGTTCTTGTTACTATTCTGTCCTTTGTCCCTTCAGGCCTCGGAAAATAACAGTACCCACCTGCTTGCCCTGGGTCCTGCCCCACCCCTCCTGATCTCCCTACAACCTGCCAGCACCCTTGTTAATAATCTCTTTGTTAAACTCTCTTCAAATGACCAACTCGAGTGGACCGTCTGCCTCCTGCTGCTGAGCTGACACTCACGGAGGATCTCTGCACAGGGAAGGCAGAAACACGTATATTTGTGACATTACAATGGAAAATGATCAGGAGCCCAGTTACCTGGAAACTGAGGCCCACAGGTGAGAATTTAAGTCATTCTTGACCCAGAGAGACAAAGGAGAAACTTCTTCACTGAGAATTAGTGAGGCAGAGAAGTGAATAAATTTACCAACATCTGGAGATACCAACCTCAGATCAGTGATAGTAATGTAAGATGTCTGTGCCTTTATAACGGGCCAGACACTGCGCTAAACTCTTAATACATGCTCACATTTTACGTTGGTGTGCAGATGAGGAAACTGGGTGTGGGGGATCACTGTTTTGTCTACTCAATGCCCCTCCCTCAGTATCTTCTGGTAACAAAACTGTTCTTCTAGGAACAAAACTGTTCTTCATTTGACATGTTTCCAGTAAGGCTAACTCTGGCTTAGCTAGTCAGAGCAATGCACCCCCATGCACAGTATTTGCTTCAGTGACGGACATGTAACCCAAACCGGTCACTAAGACTCCCTTGAGATTTGATGTATGGGCTTAAGGAAGGGGCTAGCTGGCTGACTATGGAAGCTGCTACTGCTTGGAACCGTCTTACACTCTGCTTGGAAGAAGGTCTCTCCAGTAAGAAATCATATGTTAGTTTGCACACATAACCGAGACAAGGGTTAGCTGGAGAGAGGGCAAGAGTGAGCACATGACAGAAGACCTCACTTGCTCTTGCATCCACCGTCCTCAAGTGCACTCTATCCCTAGATTTTTCTTATGAGTCAACAAATACTTTTTTATTTTTATTTTTTTACCTAATCTGAGTTTCTGTTATTTATCATTAAAAATATTAAATAAATATAATGAGGCTTATGTGGAGATTCTTCAGCTGCATAGTGATCACCATATGCATGTGAAGAAACCATTCAAGTCTGGGGAACAACACTCAGAGGAAGCAGGTGAGACGACCCCCAGAGCTCACATATATCCAGAAAGAGTTGGTGATCCCACACGCCAGGATGAAAAAGTCTTGTAATACATGGAACACCAGGTAGAGTTCTCAGAAATAAATTACATGATTAGTAGGGGGGAAAAAAACAGCCCTAGACTTTGTCAGTAGTGTAAGCCTTAAAATGATTTGTTTCCAAGTAAATTAACTATATCTTAGAGCAAAGCTCAGTAATACATATAGAAGCACAAAAATATACAGCATCTAAAAATGTAAAGCTCACAATTACTAGCATCCAATAGAAAATTACCAAGCATGCAAAAAAACTAAACCACAACAAAATAAAACAAAACAAAAAACACCCCTAATGATAAAGAAAAATCCATTAAAACCAGCTCAGAATATCCTATCAAAATACCAATAGCATTTTTCACAGAACTAGGACAAGCAATCCAAAGATTTGTATGGAGGCCCAGAGGATCCTGAATAGCCAAAGCAATATTGAAAAACAAAACTGGAGGTATCACAAATCCTGACTTCATGCTATATTACAAAGCTGTAGTAAACAAAATTGTATGGTACTGGCACAAAAATCAACAGATAGATCAATAGAACAGAATAGAAAGCCCATAAACAAACCTACAATTATATGATCAATGAATCTTCGATAAAGGAGATAACAATGTGCAACGAGAAAAGATGTTCCTTTCAACAAATGGTGTTGGGAAAGCTACATGTAAAAGTATGAAACTGGGCCACTTTTTTACACCGTATATATTAAGGGCCTAAATGTGAGACCTGAAATCATAAAAATCCTAGAAGAGAACCACAGGCAATAACTTTTCTGAAGTTGGCCATAGCAACATCTTTCTAGGTATGTCTTCTGAGGAATTATGGAGCGGAAATTCATCCTAAAAAGGGAATTCAAACTTTTATCTCTAGAGAAAGCAAAATTTGCTAACAATTTGAAAACAGCTATTTCCAGTATCTTGTCCTGCCTTCTTTCCATTACTACTAAGCAATAGGGTTCTAAAAAATATTGAAATCCAATTTTAGCTACCTAAAAATGTGACGATCTTTACACATGTTCAATAGTGGATTATAAAATGATAACCCTATAATAAAAAAAATATGAGCAAAGCTTTTCCAAAATGAGCAGTAGAGTGCCTGGCGGCAAAACAAAAAGTGAGAGAAAGAAAGAAACAAAATATTATGTGGTGTTCGAAATATATTTTCCTGATTCTCTGAGCTCTCTAGTTCATCCTTCTATTTGACCTAATAATCAGAGAAGCAGCCTCCATAGGTTACAAGCAGACAAATTACCCTTAGAGTTTAGGATGCAATTCCAAAGAGGTGTTATGAGAGAGCAAAAGGGAAGGACTCTAAGATTCAGTCCTTCCTTCAGCCTGCAGCCCTCTGTGCTACAGTGGTATGAAGATACATGGCTGAGGTTAAAAGACAAAGGTCAAGTTGGTGTTATTCTTCTCTTGGTCCTTTCACTGACTAAAATGTATTATTTGAGATGGAAACAGTTAATGAAAAGAATTATGATTACTTCATTACTATGACTGAATAAATGTCCCTTCAAAATGCAGTTTATCATTCAAAGAATGTCATAGTGCCTTAAAATCATTTACTCCACTTCTGGCTAGAGAGGATTTCCTTTTAACAATTCCATGTTAAACTTCTCATTGATATGAGCCCTGATTGGTATGGCCTTTGGTAAAGCAAACCTAGGATTTGGAAAAGTATCTAAGGCCCATATGAGTAACACCTAAGCTTACTCAAAATGTTGGTTTTCAGGCTGCTTCTTTTCTGCTGAATTCTAGAAAGCTCTAGGATTTAATAGCCACGAAAATCCTCAAAGAACACAACTCAAGCATCAAAAAGGCTATGAAAGGCTTAGAATTAATTGGAAGAGGGGCGCCTGGGTGGCTTAGTCCGTTGACCATCCAATTCTTGATATCGGCTCAGGTGGTGATCTCAGGGTCATGGGATTGAGCCCTGCATTGGGCTTTGAGCCAAAGGTGGAGCCTGCTTGGGATTCTCTCTATCCCTCTCTCGCTGCCCCTTCCCTGCTTGCTCTCTATCTCTCTCAAAATAAATAAATAAGCATTTTTAAAAAAGGAATTAGTTGGAAGAACTATTTTCTTTAAGATCTAATACTCATTAAAAGTCATTTCTAGGAGTTCAAAATTAGGCAAAATTAGGTAACAATAGGACTAACTATGGCTTCGGATTGGAAACCTTCCATTTATTTGATAGGAGATAAACAGGTTCTAGGGCAACATGTGAGAGAATCAATTACTCATAAAATCATTTAGTAAGGAAAGGAAAGCTCAGAGAAAATTGTAACCTAGCTTTAAAAATATATATATGTTTAGGGACTAAACCAGGGCTATGGCAAATAAAGGCATAGCAAAAAGCTCTTTTCTCACCAAAGGAGAGATAAATTTATGGAGTTTACGGTCTCTACAATCATGTGGACACAGTGGATGTGGTATAGTGGCCAAGCATCTTCTGCTTTCCTGAGGTTCACAGGATATACCTTGGATTGACAAGCTGTTAGAAGGAGAAAACTAAATAGATTGAGATCCAAACTAAATTAAAAAAATTTTAAAAATTTTTTTTTTATTTTTGAGAGACAGAGACAGAATGTGAGCGTGAGTTTATGATCTGCGCCGAAGTCAGATGCTTAACTGATGGAACCACCCGGTTCCCCCTAGGTCCAAACTTTAAAAAGAGATTTATGCAAACGGGCATTCTCACACTGAACTGTGATTATATATTGGTAAAGCCAATCTGTAGGGCAATTTGGCAATATTTATCAAGGACCTCAAAAATTTTCATGTCTTTAAGCCTAAAAAAATAAACAGATTTTTTAAACAATGGTCTTTATAGGAAAAAATAAAAATTAAAAAGTAAGGGAAATAATTAAAACGCCCAAGAGAAGTGGGCATTTTAGTGGTTGGGTTTTTTTTTTTTCCCCAAAATTATTAAAGTCCAGTACACTAAGTAAAAGAAAATGCAGGTTAAAACCATATGCCCATTATTTTCCACTTTGTAACTCTGTGAGTATGTTTGTCTGTGCACATAAAAATATATGGAAGGACTTAGAATAATTTTTCTAGAGTCTTTCTTTTTGTATTTTCTCATTTTAAAAAAGTTCTTTAAAAAATCTTTTTTCCTAACATTTTTTTATTTTTGAAGTCGAACACTTAACCGACTGAGCCACCTAGGTGCATGTAAAAAAGTTCTTTCTTTAAAAAGATGTTAAAGGGGCCCCTGGGTGGCCCATTTGGTTAGGCGCCCAACTTTGGCTCAGGTCATGATTTCATGGTTCGTGAGTTCAAGCCCCTTATCGGGCTCTGTGCTGACAGCTCAGAGCCTGTAGCCTTCTTCGGATTCTGTGTCTCCCTCTCTCTCTGGGCCTTCCTTGCTTGTGCTCTGTCTCTCTGTCTCTCTCTCAAAAATAAAGATATACTTAAATTTTTTTTTTCTTAAATAGTTTACTGTCAAGTTGGTTTCCATATAACACCCAGTGCTCATCCCAACAAGTGCCCTCCTCCATGCCCATCACCTCCCTCACCCTCTCCCCCAACCCATCAGCCCTCAGTTTGTTCTCTGCATCCAAGAGTCTCTCATGGTTTGCCTCCCTCCCTCTCCCCAACAATTTTTCCCATTCTTCTCCCGCAATGTCCTCCATTAACTTCTTCCCAATCCACCTATATGTGCAAACATATGATATTTGTCCTTTTCTGCCTGAATTATTTCTCTCAGCATAACACCCTCTAGTTCCATCCACGTTGCTACACATGGCCAGATTTCATTCTTTCTCATTGCCATGTAATATTCCATGGTATAGATAAGCCACATCTTCTTGATCCATTCATCAGTTGATGGACACTTAGGTTCTTTCCATGTTTTGGCTATTGTTGAGAGTGCTGCTATGAACATTGGGGTACATGTGCCCCTATGCATCAGCACTCCTGTATCCTTTGGGTAAATTCCTAGCAGTGCTACTGCTGGGTCATAGGGGAGTTCTATTGTTAATTTTTTGAGGAACCTCTACACTGTTTTCCAGAGGGCTTGCAGCTTACATTCCCACTAACAGTGTAGGAGGGTGCCCATTTCTCCACATCCTCGCCAGCATCTATAGTCTCCTGATTTGCTCATTTTAGCCACTCTGATCAGCGTGAGGTGGTATCTCAGTGTGGTTGACACATCCCCAAAGGCAAGGGAATCAAGAGCAAAAATGGACTACTGGGATCTCATCAAGATAAAAAGCACGGCAAAGGAAAGAATCCTTAAAACTAATAGGCAACCAATGGAATGGGAATAGATAGTTGCAAATGACATATCAGATAAAGGGCTAGTATCCAAGATCTATAAGGAACTCATCAAACTCCACACCCAAAAAATAAATAATCCAGTGAAGAAATGGGCAGAAGGCATGAACAGACACTTCTCCACAGAGGACATCAAGATGGCCAACAGACACATGAAACAATGCCTAGTGTCCCTCATCATCAGAGAAATACAAATCAAGAAAGATAAACTTTTAAAAAATATATTAAGAGTAGTCAACTACCTCAAAGAGAATTATGAATTCATAATTAAATTAAGTAATTGAAAATAAGACACCAATATAGGGCTGCTCACATAACATGCTCTTCTGAAATACTCTTCTCTATCTTCTGTAATAGCTGACTGACTTTGAGTGGGCCCATAGCTTCAAAACACACTTGCAAAATTGTGCCAGTATGTGTTCCATCATCCTTAATTATTTGTCCCAACCGATGGGAGCTGAAATATGGAAAACATCACAAAGATAATCCTAAATTAATTTGGATTTGGGCTTGGAGTATGACCAGACACATGTGCTTAGACATGAATGTATTTACCCCCCACTAAACTTCAGACCTGGTCCTAACCACTTCTTGTTCTCACTCCCACATGCAGCACTGGGAAGGTCCCCAGGAACTAAAGAAATGCTGAGAATGGATTGTTTGGTGATGGAGATGTGGTCTGAATTGTGGATATGGATATGTATAAATGGTAAAACATCCATATATAATCATCCACATATTTATAGCTCACCTATAGTAGTTAATTTTCCACATTTCTTTGATTAAAAGAGGAGTTTTATTTGTGTACAATCCTCCAGATTTGATGAAAGTGGTGACCGAGGTGGTGGAAAGACAGATGTCTTGGCAAGACTGGCTACACTATGTAAGGGACCCTGTGCAAAATGAAAACATGGGGCCTGTTCTAAAATTATGAAACATTTTAAGATGGTGACAATAGAGCATTAAACCAAGAATGGGGCCCTTCTAAGCATGGAGCCTGGTACAAAGGTACTTGGAGTTGAGTCTTAGACTCAGGTAGATATGACATCAAATTCTAGGGTATTTCATTTATGAGCTGAGTAGCTTGAGACAGTTATTTAAACTTTTAAATGTTTAGTTTTCTCATCTGTCAAATCAGAGTAATGAGAGTAGAGCATCATTCTCAAGATTGTTGTGACAATTAAGAGAGATCATTGGATATATACATTACTCATACGCTGAGTGTATAGCACAGCGCCTGGCTTGGGGAGATTCTGTCTTCTTCAAGCCCGTGTACGCAGTAAGAATTCATATGCTAAAATGTAAGCTTGAGGGTCTCTCCCCAACTTAAAGTTATTTTTCATTACCTACCATACAAAACAAAATAAAAATGTACATTATGGCATGTGAAGACCTTTACTATCAGGAATTATCCACTTCTCTGGATTTGCCACCCACCACTCTCTCATGTATTAAGGCCTAAAATATAATTGTGAGGGGCACCCAGATGGTGCAGTTGGTTAAGCATCTGATTCTTGATTTCGGCTCAGGTCATGATCCCACAGCTTATGAGTTTGATACCTACATCAGGCTCTGTGCTGACAGTGTGGAGCCTGCTTGGGATTCTCTCCCCTCCATGCTTGCTCATTCTCTCTCTCTCTCTCTCTCTCTCTCTGTCTCTCTCAAAATAAATAAATAAAAATTGTAATATATAATTTGTGAGTATTTTCACTTTTCCTTAAGAATCAATCATTATAATAGGCATAAATGGACATGTGTTAAAAATAAGACAAAAGGCCCAAAAAGGCTTAAGCTAAACCTTACATCACCAAAGGTGAGACTTATTAGGTTTAATTCTCCCAGAAATGGAATCTTAAACCAGTCCATCAGGATTCACCTGATTAGCACTAGTTAGGTAATCTGCCTGATAGAGCCCTGCCATCCCTTAACAGAACACTGCCTTGCACTAACCAACCATCTTATTTTAAAATTCTATTTTATGTTTTATTTATTTTTGAGAGAGAGAGAGAGAGAGCAGGGGAGGGTCAGAGAGAGAGAGGGAGACACAGAATCCTAAGACAGGCCCCAGTCTCTGAGCTGTCAGCACAGAGCCTGATGAAGGGCTTGAACCCACAACTATGAGATCATGACCTGAGCCAAAGTCAGATGCTTAACCAACTGAGCCGCCCAGGTGCCCCTAACTAAGCATCTTTTTGGCCTAGTGTGACTTCCCTGTTCCTGCCCTCTTCCGCCAACAGAAGTCTTTCATTTTGCAGCTCCTGGGAACTCCATTTTATCTGCTGGCTAGTATGCTGCCGGATCCGAATCAATTTTTGTTCAAATAAACTCTTACCATGTTTAACATGCCTCAGTTTATCTTATAACACACACAATATATGTTTCTTTGTGCCAGATCCTGTGTTAAACGTTCTGTTGCAGAGAACACTAATTCTCCCCTCCTGATGCTTTTTCCCATAAGAGGAAGCTCCATGAGCTGTAACACAACTGGATACCTTCCACCCACCCCCAGGGGAGGAGTGATTTATCTCACTGGGGAGTTTGAAAGAAACTGGGTGTTTATAACCCAGCCTCTTTCTCTCTCTGTAGCAAATCTCCTCACAGAGAACATGTGTTCTCAGTTGATCTCAGGCATGCTTTAAGCTTAGTAGCAAATACCTTTTCCCAGTAGGAGACCTATTGTATAGGCCTGCTTGTGACCAGTTGGTCACTCTGTTTATTTCTGGTGTTTGGTGTCAGGAAGCCCATGTTCGCGAATGTCAGCTTTTTCTATGATAATGTCTTTTGTCTTCCTTACTCTAGTTTATTTGTTAATTGGTTCAGAACATGGGTAG
The DNA here is from genome assembly GCF_003009895.1 of Hyaena hyaena. Taxonomy (NCBI): domain Eukaryota; kingdom Metazoa; phylum Chordata; class Mammalia; order Carnivora; family Hyaenidae; genus Hyaena; species Hyaena hyaena. Next base: position 2,727,894 of record NW_024080759.1, read on the forward strand.
GGAAAATGAGTACCCTTTATCGAAGCTATACAAACACCCTAGTACAATCTACATCCATTAGCTCCTTTAAACTTCATAATTACTATATGAGATAGGCGTTTTTGTCACCCAATTTTTACAGATAAAGTGAGAACTAGCCACCAACTAAGTGCAATGTCAAGATCTAAACTAGGTCTATCTGATGCCAAAGATTATGTCCTTAAATTTTCCCTTTTTTTTCTTTTTGCATGAAAGTTTAATAATAAACAATAAGAACATTCAGATTTGAGGTTGATGTTGAAAAGAAAGCTAACGTAGTATTGTATCCGGTATACTTATATTCTGTTTGGCAGAGAAGAAAGCCAAGCTAAACTTAAATTCAGCAAATGCTGAGTTTTATTTTAAGAAAAGCAAGCTGCAACCATAATAAAGCACTGTATTTACAGCTAACAGCAATACCCATGTTACTCTATAGGTCTTACACTACAATTTGAAGCTATGTTTCAGGATTTATAAGGTCTGAAACATAAACAGTAAGGAGTGTGTTTTTGGACATTGCTCATTAACAACCATAAAATGAAGGATTTTGTGTCGAATTGTTTTGTCTATTCTTTCTCAAAATATTGCAAGACATCTCTGATGGTGAACTCATTCTGATTTGAACATCTGACTATTGTCAACATTTGAGGAACTCCTTCATACCCCACATCTCTGGGAAGGTTCAATTCCCTTCCTCTAAGGAGGAAACTTAGAACATTTGAAGTAGCAGACTGCCAACTTATGACCACCATAAAAATGACTCTGCCTAGCCCAGGTCCTTCATGCTGGCACACAAGTGAGTCATCAAAAATCCACTAATATTTCAATTATTTATGCTGATGGCAGTTGTGCTAATAAGAAAGACAACAAAAGCGCACAGTGCCCAAGAAGTAGTAGATCTGGCAAATTTCATGTATTCATTTATATTCATAACTCCAACCCCTCCTCCATATGTTCCTAGTTATTCTGTTCCAGAAGAATTCCTACCAAGAGCCCACCCAAGTGTCCCCATCTCGTGGTCCTAGGAATGTGAACACTGTGCAGTATTTTCTTCTTTATTAGGTCTGTATCCCTCCATATGTTGCTCATCAAGATGTATTTTTCCCGTTGTCATATGTCTCTAATCCTATTGATTCAAGACATTATCTTTCTACAAAGAAAGCAGTACATATAAAGACTCCCAAACATTTAACTACTTTTAAAATGTAGATCTTTCTACATTTCCCGTATACACTCCCTGACCTGCCATGTCTCCCTTTTCAAATACAGTGCTTGTCACTCTTGATTGTATCTTTAACATTTTATCCAAAATCACAACTGGAAAGGCAAAGAAGTCAGAAGGTGAAAGAATGTAATTTATAATCTTTGTAACCTTCATTATTTATCAAATATACTTTTTTTAAAATACAGAACTACTTTTGTTAAAGTTCAAGACATGCCTAACAGCCAGTGTTTGTTCCCTCTTTTACAGGCCCAGTGAATAATGGAAAGCCTAGAGAATACTGGCTTGGAAAAAGCAATCAGTAGGGTTAGTTTGACACTACTTTCTACTGAAGAAATCATGTTTTCTTTAAGAGAGGTTGACTGATAGTAACCCGGAAGTGGTTCTAGAGAACAGTTGTAGACTCAAAACATGGGCATTAGTCTACGTGGACGGTAGCACCTTGTCTAGAAAACAGCTTCACTTTTACTGCCTCACTGATAGTCATATAATGTAATAACATAGCATTTTGCCCATCATTAAAAACAATAACTTGAGGCACAGAGAGGTAAATGCCTGGAAAAAGAACAGGTGATCAAATAAGTTTCAAGTTGTAAACTTTGAATCCAAATTCTACTCAGTAACCTGATGGTAAAAAGGACTTCCAGCTCTCAAATTTCCTAAACTGCATAATGTAGAGAATTTGGGAGCATGGCATCAACTTGATTTGTTTTGTTGCATAGAAGGCTATCCAGGGGCACCTGGTTGGTTCAGTCGGTAGAGCATTGTACTCTTGATTCCTGCTCAGGTCATGATCTCATGATTCCTGGTATGGAGCCCCATGTTGGGCTCTGTGCTAGCAGCACAGAGACTGCTTGGGAATTCTCTCTCTCTCTCTCTCTCTCTCTCTCTGTCTCTGCCTCTCCCCTGCTCACACTCACTCTCTCAGAATAAAAAATATAAACAGTACAAAAAAATTAAAAAAAAAAAAGATATCCAACTTGGGGTTGAGAATTCCACATTAGGATCTACAGGCCTTTTCCTTCCTTCTCTTTCTGCCTTTCCTGCCTAGTAGCCTTAAGTCTACCTTCAATTTTCTGCCAACAGCACCCCTTACCTCTGTGCTTTAGGAAGGCAGTTCTAAATAGTTGGTGATGGTTACCATGGTAACAGACACTTAAGTTTCAGCTTCAAGTACCCCTTTTAATGAGGCAATTTTAAGAATATTCATGATAACTTACCAGACCACAAACTTAACTGTGGGAAGTTTTGTTTTTGGAAAACCTAATAAGAAGAAAGCAGAAAGAATGAGCAGCAAGTGCAATAGAGAAAATGGGGCCAGACTTGGAGGGGTGAATGGAAGGAATGCCAGCTCTGCTTACCACAAGCCAAATCTGAATCAATTCACACCAGAGCTTTAAATTATAGATGGTCGTTGAAGGGCTACAACCAGATGGAGCCAAGATTCCTTGGGAGGAAGAATGGTAGAGTGAGGGGTGGAGAGGGCAAGCGTTGAGTGGGTCCTACAGAAGGCTATGCATTTTAAAGAGCTTCCGTTTTCTATTTTATTGCTGACTGTGATGGCCAAATGTAAGCAACAGTCTTCCTTTTGTTTCTCCATTTCTCCATTTATGAAACCAAGAAACACAGCAATCTGGAGAGAACGCAATTGACTAGAATGTGAAATTTGGCATAAGTGAATTTTGTAGCAACCTAGGTTATCCACAAACCCCAAAGACATAGCAGTCCTGATAATGTTCCAGGATTCTGTTCTTAATCTCTTATCTGTTCTACTCACTAAAAATTCACATAAAAATACAAAGACTTACAATACTTTCCTAAACTCTTACATGGAAAGAAACGTAATTACCCAAAGGAAGATATGTCAATGATACTTGTTATGATTTAATATAAAAGTGTGCCTCATCTAGAGAAGATAGTTTAATTTTATACCTGGTCAGAGGAAAACAAGCAGATAGCCTAAAAGAGCTTTTACAGACACTTTTAAGTTTCTGGCTGGGTTCCTTAGGTCCCTACAGGAACGTTTTACTCTTGCTGCTCACAGAAAGCACCAGGGAACAGATGCATTACAGTTTGTGACAGGAGAACAGCCTGTGGATTCCGCCTACTCCCTCCAGTCCATCTGGGAGGTGGGTGAGACAGGGAGCCCACAGAGAGGGGGGCTCTCCTGGGAATCCCTTTGGGGTATCATGGCTATTGGTGCTTTATTTTCAGTAGATGGCACTGTGTCTATTGAGATAAGCAAAAGGGGAATCTAGATGGGAAATCTAATTATTTCTGGAGAAAGCACACTGCATGTAAGAATGCATTTTTTTTCTACTTAGTAACATGATAACACAAATGCTACTCAGTATTCATGTTAGCACCCTCTTTGTAGCTTAAGGAACTTTATGATTTATTATTCTGGCTGAGATGCAGGGCTGTGGTGGAGTCCAGGGCCATTGTATGAAGGATATAGTTGGGATAAGAATAAATCACGCTGAATGTTCACTCACTTTATCACCCAAACACACATATCAGCACCTGTACTCCATCTGTGCCCTGAGTTCCCACCTTTTACCCCAAAAAGGAAATTCTGACATCTCAGTTTCTACCCAGTACACAGGAATCTTTACACCTCCAGAGCCAAGGACCAGAACAGTTTCTTATACATTAGTGATCCTGTGTGGCAGATACTATTACTTACCCATTAGCCATTTTCCTTTATAATACACAGTCAGTTATTTTATTGTCTCTTCTGAGTGCTTTCAGAAAAGTAGACCCCAGCACCAGAAGACAAATCAAGTTTATTTTAAGCCAGTCATGTTGTGGTTTTTAATTTATTAATTTATAAATTTTTATTTAATTTTTAGAGAGAGTGAGAGAGAGAGCATGAGTGTGGGGAGAAGGGCAGGGGGAAATAGAAGTATCCTAAGCAGGCTCCATGCTCAGTGTGGATCCCAATGAGGGGCTTGATCGCATGACCCTGGGATGAATGCCTGAGCCAAAATCAAGAGTCGGATGCTCAATTGACTGAGTAACTCAGGAGCCCCAGTCATTTATGGTCTTTTAAATGGGAAGAAATCTCAAGTTTGCTTTTTAGAAAATAAACTCGAAACACAGATTGGGGGATGAAATAGAAGAAAAAAAGGCTTTCTTCTATTTCTAAAGTGGGCCAAAGTGCTATGAACTTAATAGAATACTCTCTTTTATTCCTTACAATAATCTTAAGACAGGTACTATGCTACCCATTTTATAGATGTGAAACTGAAGCTTAGAAAGTATAAATAATCTATGTAAAATCACCCTTGGAATTGACTGAGCATATTTTGAGATTCTAATCATTAGAAGAATGGAAATCTGCTATGTGCCTTACAGGAAAGTAACATGCAAGGAGAAACCTCCCATTTCTGTCTGATGACATTACCTTCTGAATATAACCTCTGGGACTCCAGCAGTCATCTTGAGACAATTACAGGAGCCAACCTAAGAGAATGAGACAAAACTGAGGATGACAGTGCAAAATGCTGGAAAGAACCTGGGACCTTGATGATCCCACTGAGCTGTTGAATTCACCAGCCTTCAAACTTCAAATTTATATTTCAGCCACTTTGAAGTATATGTTCTGTTACTTGTGGCTCAAAACACAATATCCTAACTAATACAGTCTAAGACCCTAGCCATAGATGATTAGAAAAGGATTAGTGCTTGAGCTGAAAGCAGCCATCCATATCGTGAATGCCAAGGAGTCAGGATATGAGAGTTCACAGTCAGGGACTCTATAATGGATCATGTCTAATGAGACTAATCAGATCCTTTCTGGAAAAGTCTGAAAAAGATAACATTTTCTCTCATCTGCTTGGGAACCTTTCTCTAGAAGTTAACCCATCTCTTCTGTATATTCAATGTTTCCTGTGGAAAGGATCTCTTTACTGGATCACTGAGGAACCATAATTCTTAGTTTTTTCTTTTGTCATATAGGTTTATTAGTGTTGCTACTGTGGCATAGGGATGCACCCTCTTAAATACAATTTAAATTTCTCAAATAGAAAGCTAACAACACCTTTGTCAAATTCAGACTTTCTTATAAATACCACCCTAAATAGCTTTATCTCTTTCACAATCAACTCATTAAAATAGTTGCCTCCAGTTTCTGTCCTTCAAGTCATTCCTCAACCCATGGCAATTTACATCTGCAATACCTCAACAGGACATTGTCTCTTATAAGGATTACACAATAGTAATAAAATAGATTAACAATTGCTAAGTAACAAACTGAGCCCAAACTTAATCATTTTAAACAGCAGCCACCACTTATTATCTTTCATGATTCTGTGGGTTGACTAAGCTTGAGTGGATAACTTTTTTCTGCATGGCTTTGGCTGGAGCTGTGGTCATCTGGAAGCTTGACTGGACTAGAACATCCACTATGTCTCATTCACATGGCTGGCAGGTGGTGTTGGCTCTTGTTTGGGAGCGTCGCTGGAAATGAGTCCTTCTCTTGGCTCCTCCATATGTGGGCTTCCCACAGCATGAAAGCTGAGCTTGAAGAGGGAATGTTTTAAGTTTGTGAAAGTAGAAGCTGTCCAGTCTCAGAAGTTAAACAATCTCACTTCTACCATATTTTATTGGTCAATATAAGCTCTATACAGTCCAGATTCAAGAAAAGGGAAAATGATTTTATCTCTTGATGGGAGGCATAGCAAAGAATTTGCAGCTCCCTTTAATATATTGCTGTAATTAATGGTTTTCCTTATTGTTAACACCAATGAAAACAATACAGTGCTTATTTTACATGACATCTCAATTTTCTTGAAATATTCTCTTCTTTCAACTCCCACGACAATGCACTCTTCTAGTTTTCTGGCTACTTCTAGAGCTATTCTTGTTTTCTTGTGATGAATCCTCAAACTCAAAACATCACTATTTCTTAGGATTCCATCCTTGGTCTTTTCCTATCATCACTTCATACACTCTTATTGGACAGTCTAATAAACTCTCAAGACTTTCATTGCTATCTACACATTAATCACTCTCAAATCTTTACCCACAGCTCATATCTCTCACTTAAGTTTCAAACCCTAGACACCCCATCTTTACTGAACATCTCCTATTTTCATTTAAATATCCTACTAGCATCATAAATTTAAGAAAGTCTAAAATTGAACTCATTGTATTTTTTCCCAAAGCTCCTATTTCAATCTTATCTTTCTCTGTGAATAGCACCATAACTCTCTTAGTTACATGATACAGAGAATTAGTCATTTTGACTCTCCTTTTACTCAACTATACATCCAGTTGCCAAGGCTAGTTAATTTTATCTTCTAAACACCTTTCACATTTGTCAAGTTGTCTATGTTTCTTCTCCAGTAAACTAGTGCTAAACTCTAGAACAGACCACTGCCATCTTTTACCTGATATACTTCAACACTTTCTATCTGGTCTTCTCACCTCCAGACTGGCTTCCTCTTTAATTCATTTTTTCACACTGAAACCAGACTAGTTTTTAATGTCAATATTAGATCATGTCATGCTCAATTTGGCAGCATATATCCTAAAATTGGAACAAAACAAACAAGACTAGTATGGCCACTGTGCAAGAATAACTTATAAATGTGTGAAGTATTCCTTATATTTTCTGTGTTGATAGGCACACAGTCTATAAAGATGCAATTTACATGACAATAACAGCACAAACGACGGGAGAGGATGAAGTCCTATAGGAGCAAAGTTTTTGCATACTATTACAATGAAGTTGGTATTAATCTAAACTAGATTGTTATGAATTAAGATGATAATTGAACTCTCATAGCAACCACTAAGAAAATGACTCAAAAAACACAGTAAGAGAAATAATGACATTAAAATAGTTCACTAGCAAATATCCTTTTAAAACAAAAGTAGTCAGTAATAAAGGATAAAAACATACATTTAGAAAACAAATAGAAAAATGGCAAATGTAAGCATGACCTTATGAGTAATTTCATTATATGAAAATGGATTGAATTAAAGAGCAAAGATTTGCAGGATAGCTTAAAACAAAACAAAACAAAACAAAAAAAACAACAACCCCAAAACCCAACTATATGCTGTCTATTAGAGACACGCTATATTCAAAGATACAAAAAAGTTGAAAAGAAAAGTATGGGAAAAGATATACTAGTTAAACAATAACCAAAAGAGACCTAGAATGGCTATACTAATATCAGACAAAGTAGACTTTAAGACAAAAATTATTACTAGAGCCTAAGAAAGACATTTGATAATAACAGAATTAACTCATCAAGAAGATATAATATCTATAAACATATACACGCCAAATTCATAAAGCAAAAACTATCAAAATTGAAGAGAAAAATGGTCAATTCAACAACAATAGTTGGAGTTATCAATATCTTCCTTTCCATAATGGTAGAACAACTAGAGAAATATCATCAACCAAATAAAAAACTTGAACAACACTGTAATTCGACTAACAAAAACCTATAGAGCCTTCCATTCAACAACTGCAGAATACATATTCTTCTCAAGTAAAATGTGAAACATTTACCAAGATAGAACATATGTTAGACCCTAAAACAAGGGTCAATGAATTTTAAAAGACTGAAATCATATGAAGTATGCTCTCCAATCACAGTGAATGAGACTAGAAATTAATAACAGAAGGAAATTAAATAAATTTACAAATGGAAGTTAAACACAATCATAAAAATCGCAGGGTCAAAAAAGAAATCACAAAGGAAATTAGAAAATACTTTGAGGAAAAACAACATATTAAATCTTAGGGACAGAGTGAAAACAGTATATAGAGGGAACTTTATAACCATAATTGTCTATATTAAAAAAGAAAAAATCTAAAATCAGTAACTTAACATTCTACCTTAAGGAACTAGAAAAATAAAAGCAAAATAAATCCAAAACAAGCAGAAAGAGGGTAATAATATAGACTGGACTGAAAATAAATGAAATAGAGAATTGGGGCACCTGGTGGCTCAGTCGGTTAAGCCTCCGACTTCAGCTCAGGTCATGATCTCTTTGTTCAGTTGAAGCCCTACATTGAGCTCTGTGCTAACAGCATGGAACCCAGAGCCTGCTTTGGATTCTGTGTCTCCCTCTCTCTGTCCCTCTCCCACTTGCTCTCTCTCTCTCTCTTTCAAAATTAGATAAACAAAAAAATATATTTTTCAATGAAATAAAGAATGGAGAAACAATAGAGAAAATCAACAAAGTCAAAAGTTACTTCATTGGAAAGATTAACAAAATTGACAAATCTTTAGCTAGCCTAATCAAGCAAAGAAAGAGAGAGAACTGGGACACCTGGGTGGCTCAGTTGGTTAAGCATCCAACTTCAGCTCAGGTCATGATCCCGTGGTCCATGGGTTTGAGCTCCATGTTGGGCTTTGTGCTGATAGCTCAGAGCCTGGAGTCTGCCTCAGATTCTCTGTGTGTCTCTCTCTCCCTTTCTCCCCACTGCTCCCTCTCTGTCTCTCTCTCTCTCAAAAATAAATAAACACTAAAAAAACTTAAAAAAAATAATAAAGAAAGGAGACTAAAATTACTAAAATCACCAACAAAAGAAAAGGCATTACTACCAAACTCGCAGGAAAAGAAATATTATGAGGCATTGTGGACTAAATGTTTGTATCCCTCATAATTCATATATTGAAGTCCTAACACCCAATGTGATGGTATTTTAAAATGGGGCCTTGGGGAGGTAATTTGGCCTAGGTTAAGTCATGAGGGTGAGGCTCTCATAATGAGATTCATGACCGTAGAAGAAGAGAAAGAGGAGCACCCTGGTGGCTCAGTTAGTTAAGCCCCCAACTTCAGCTCAGATCATGATCTCGTGGTTCGGTGAGTTTGAGCCCCATGTCAGGCTCTGTGCAGACAGCTCAGCGCCTGGAGCCTGCCTCAGATCCTCTCTCTCTCTCTCTCTCTCTCTCTCTCTGCCCCTTCCCAACTCACACTCTGTGTTTCTCTCCCTCAGAAGTAAAGAAACTTTAAAATTTTTTTAAAAAGAGAAGAAGAGAAAGATTCTTCTCTCTCTCCCCCACCCAACCCTCATCCCAGGTGCATACACCCAGGAAAGTCCTTGTGAGGACAGTGAGAGAGTGGTGCTCTGTAAGCCAGGTAGAGAGCTCTCACCAGGAACCAAATTAGTTGGCAATTTGATCTTGGACTACCCCACCTCCAGAACTGTGAAAAATAAACTTCTATCATTAAAGCCACTCAGTCTATAGTATTTTATTATAGGAGCCTGAGCTAACTAAGACAGATTTTGGTACTGAGAAATAGAGTACCACTCTATTAGAGTAACAAGTATCCTAAACACGTGGAAGTGGCTTTGGAACTAGATGTGGATAAAGGGTGAAAGAGTTTTAAGGTGCATGCCAGAAATGTAGACATTAAGGGAGATTCTGGTAAGGGCTCAAAAATAAGAGGAAAGCTAAAAGAAAATTCCTTCTTAAAAAAAAAAAGACCTAAAGAATCATGAATAGACTTTGGTAGGAATATGGACATTAAAGGTCATTGGTGAAAGCTCAGATGGAAAAGCATGTTGTTGGAAACTGGAGAAAAAAAGATACTTGTTATAAAAGAGCAAAGAACTTGGTTGAATTGTGCTTATGTCCTAGTGTTTTGTGGAAGGTAGAACTTGTGAGTTATGGAATTAAATATTTAGTTTAAAAGATTTTTTTAATATATTTTATTTTATTCTTCTTGAAATATGTAGTCAACACTACGTAATGTTAGTTTCAGGTGTACAGCATAATGATTCGACAAGTCTATGTGTTATGCGATGCTCTTCACAAATGTGCCAACATACAACACAATTACCAAATCATTGGCTTTCATCCTCATGACTTTTTCATTCCATAACTGGAAGCCTATATCTCCCACTCCCCTTCACTTATTTTGCCCATCACCTACCCCCTCCCCCGGCAAGCATTAATTTGTTCTCTGTATTTATGGCTGTATTTCTGCTTTTCATTTGTTCAGTTATTCATTTGTTATGCTTTTTAGATTCCACATCTAAGTGAAATCATGGTATTTATCTTTCTCTGACTTATTTCATTTAGCGTAATACCCTCTAGGTCCAGCCACATTGTTGCAAATGGCAAGAGCTCATTTCTTTCTATGGTTGAGTAATATTCCATTGTTTATGTATACCATTTCTTTATCCATTTGTCTATCGATGGACACCTGGGTTGCTTCCATATTTTCACTATTGTGAATAATGCTGCAATAAACATAGAGATGTATATAATTTTCTAAATTGGTATTTTCATTTTCTTGGGTAGATACCTAGTGGTGGAATTACAGGATCATGTGGTATTTCCATTTTTAATTTTTGAGGAACCACTGTACTATTTTCCATGGTGGCTGCACCAGTTTGCATTCCTACCCACAGGAGTGAAGATCTCTTTTTCTCCATGTCATTGTTAACACTTGTTATTTCTTCTCTTCTTTATTTTAGCCATTCTGACAGGTGTAAGGTGATATCTCATTGTGGTTTTGACTTGCATTTCCCTGATGATGAGTGATGTTGATCATCTTTTCATGTGTCTGTTGGCCATTTGACATCCTTTGGGAAAATGTCTGTTTATGTCCTCTGCCCATTTTATTTATTTTTTAATGTTTATTTATTTATTTTGAGAGAGAGCATTCAAATGGGAGAGGGACAGAGGAAGAGAAAGAGAGAATCCCAAGCAGGCTCCATTCTGTCAGCTCAGAGCCCAATGCAGGACTTGATCCCAAGACCATGAGATCATGACCTGAGCCAAAATCAAAAGTCCTATGCTCAACCAAATGAGTTACCCAGATGCCCCAGTCCTCTGCCCATTTTAAATTGGACTATTTGGAATTTTTTTGTGTCATGCTATGTAAGTTCTTTACATATTTTTGGATAATAACCCTTTCTCAGATGTATCATTTACAAATGTCTTCTCCTATTTAGTAGGTAGCCTTTTCATTTTGTTAATGGTTTCCTTTGCAGTGTAAAAGCTGTTTATTTTAGTATAGTCCCAATAGTTAATTTTTGCTGTTGTTTCTCTTGCCTGAGGAGATATGTCTAGAATAATGTAGCTAAAGCAATATCAAAGAAATTACCGTCCATGTTTCCTTCCAGGACTTTTATGATTTCATGCCTCACATTTAGATCTTTGATCCATTTTGAGTTTATTTTTGTGTATGGTGTGAAAAAGTGGACAGTTTTATTCTTTTGCATGTAGCTGTCCAGTTTTCCCAGCACCATTTATGGAAGAGACTCTCTTTCCCCATGATATATTCTTACCTCCTTTGTCATGGATTGATTGACTATATAATCATGGATTTGTTTCCGGGCTCTCTATTCTGTTTAATTGATCTATATGTCTATTTTTGTGCCAGTGCCACACTGCTTGGTTACTGCAACTTTGTGGTGTATCTTAAAATCTGGAATTAGCTGAAAAGCTTTCAGAGCAAAGTTTTGAAGTGTCTTGGATCCTGACTGCTCATTTTAAAACCCAAAAAGAGAGAAATGAATTGAAGAAGGGATTGTTAAGCAAAAAGAAACCCAAACTTGAAGATTTGAAAGATTCTACACCCATCCATATTACAAAAAATTAGAACACATGTATTAAAGAGAACACTATGAGTGTGGCTGGGCTGTCTCTTGATAAAGAGTTTGTGGGATTATATAAGCAGAAATACTCCTGGTTTGAACTGAGGAGAATGGAGGTGAGGCAAAATGAAGAAATACTGTGGGATCTTATGAAATTAACAGCACTGGATGATAGTGCTATTCAGCTAGAACATGTGTTATTCTTCGAGAAGAAGAAAGCATGGCCTAGGGGTGATTCTGAGATCGCCAGAACCACCACCTTGGTTTCAGTAGACCAGAAGGCCTCTAACAGAGACCTTGGGACTGCAACCATCGTGCAGAGCTGTGGGCCCTGTGGGGACAAAGACTATACCTGGCCCCAGCCCAACCCCATCTCCACACACTAGCTCCACATACAGCTCCATAAAAGCCCAACAGAGTCTCAGCGGCAGGATCTCTGCTTCGGTGGTCCAAAAGCATCAAACCAAAGATGGTAATCTCAAGCCTTAGGATATGATGGAACTCCCCTCTAGGGATTCGACTTGCTTGGGACCCATTATCCTTTCCATATTTCTGATTTCTCCCTTTTGGAGATAAGGATATCTATCCTATGCCTGTCCCACTGTTGTATTTTGGAAGCACATAATTTGTCTGGTTTCACAGGTTTACAGCTGGAGATGAATTTGTCTCAGGATGAATCATACCTCAAGTTTCACTATATCCAATTTAGATATTTAAATGAGACTTTGGACTTTAGATTTTAGAGTTGATGCTGGAGTAAGTTAAGACTCTTAGGGTTGTTGGGATGGAAAGAATATATTTTGCATCTGAGAAAAACATGAATTTGAACCCAAGATGGAATAGTATGGACTAAATGTTTGTGTCCTTCTCCCACTAAATCCATATGTTGAAGCCCTGTCTCCCAGTGCAATAGTATGTGGTGATGGGGCCTTTGGAATTTAATTAGGTACTTAAGATTATATTAAGTCATGAGGATGGGACCCTCATGAAGGGATTAATGACCTTAGAAGTAGAAGAGAAAGAGGGTAAGAACTCTCTCTATCTCTCTTTCTGTATCTCTCAACATGTGCATTCACTGAATAAAGACCATGTGAGAACTTAATGGAGAAGGTGGCTGTCTGTAAGCCAGGAAGAGAGCTCTCACCAAGCTCCAAACCAACCAGCACCTTGATATTTGATAGCTTCCAGAACTGTGAAATAAATTTCTGTTGTTTAAACCACCCAGTCTGTGGTGAACAATTGTAGGCCAACAAAGTAGGTAACCTAAATGAAGTGGACAAATTCCTAGAAACATAGAAACAACCAGAATTGATTGATGAAGAAATAGAGAATCTGAAAATACATATAGCAAGTGAATAAGTTAGTCATCAACAAACTTCCAGCGAAGAAAAGCTCAGGACTTTATGGCTTCACTGGTAAATTCTACCGCACATTTAAAGAAGAATTAATACCATTCTTAATAAACTTTTGCAGATAATAAAAGAGGAGGGATTATTTCCTAATTTATAATTTAAGTCCAGTATTTCCCTGATGTCAAAGCAAGACAAAGACCTCAAGAAAAGAAAACTTCAGATCAATGCCCTTATAAAAATAGAATCAAAATCCTCAACCAAACAGTGGTAAACTAAATTTGGCAAAACATATAAAAAGATTTAAACCTTACCAACTGGGATTTATTGTGGGAGTGCAAGATTGTTTCAACATATGAAAATCGATCCATATGATATAACATATTAATAGAATAAAGGGGGAAAAACTTACACGACCATCTCAATAGATGCAGAAAAAACATTTGATCAAATCCAACACTTTTTTATGATAAAACACACTTAGCAAATTAGGGATGGAATGGGACTTCCTCAATCTGCTAAAAGGCATCTATAAAAACTCCATAGCTAAACTCATACTTAAGGATGAAAGAGTAGATGTTTCCCCAAAAAAGAGCCAGGAACAAGACATTCATCCTCCAGACTAACATTACTTTATAATTTTAAAATTATGTGTTGTAGTTAAAAATACTTTTTGCAAGCTATGACACAATTTTTATTCTTTGTAAAAGTGAATATGATATACAGAAATGATTTTTTTTAATGTTTTATTTATTTCTGAGAGAATGTGAGCAGGGGAGGGTCAGAGAGAGAGGGAGATACAGAATCTGAAGCAGGCTCCAGGCTCTGAGCTAGCTGTCAGCACAGAGCCTGATGTGGAACCTGAACCCACAAACCGTGAGATCATGACTTAAGCCGAAGTCAGATGCTTAACCGACTGAGGTGCCCCTAGAAACCCAGGTGCCCCTAGAAATGATTTTTTTTGGAAGTGGTAAAGTGCCATCAAGATGATGGCAGTAGTAATCTTGGGTGGTAATGCCAACAATCTTTATATATCTTTTGTTTTGTTTTGTTTTGTTTTGATAACAACATTAGTGAGTATAACACACACCATACACTCCACCAACTTAAAGTATACAATTCAATGGTTTTTAGTATACTTGTTTAAACATCACCACTATCCAATTCCAGAATTTTTCATCGCTCCAAAAAGAAACCTCATACCTATTGGAAGTCACCTCACTTTCCCCTCTCTCAGTTCCTGACAATCACTAATCTACTTTCTGTTTGTATGGATTTGCTCATTCTGGACATATACCATATAAATAGTATCACACAATATGTGGCTTTTGTGCTGGCTTCTTTTCATCTAGCATAATGTTTTCCAAGTTCATCCATGTCGCAGCATATATCAGTACCTGCTTTTTCATGGCTGAATAGTATTTGATTGTATGGATATATGGTGTACCATTCATCAGTTGAGAGGCATTTGAGTTATTTCTACATCTTGGCTATTATTAATAATGCTGCTATTAACATTCAAGTACAAGATCTTGTGTACATATGTATTTTCATTTCTCTTGGATGTATAGTAAGTGTGTGTTTAACATTGTAAGAAAAACTGCCAAACAGTTTCCAAAGTATTTGTGTATTTAACATTCCCATCAGCAATGTATGAAAGTTCTAATTGCTCTATATCCTCACTGACATTTGGTTTGGTTAATTTTTTAAAATTTTAACTCTTCTAATGGATATATGTAATAGTATCCTGTGGTTTAAATTTCATTTCTCTGATGACTAATCATGTTGAGTGTCTTTTTCTGTGCTTATTGGCTACAAGTGTATTGTTTTTTTCTAAAATGTCTTTTCAAGACTTTTGTCCATTTTAAAAATTAAATTGGTTTTCATTTTGGTACTGATTTGTAGTTTATATATATTCTAAATACAAACTTTTATGAATACTTTCTACTAGTCCATGGCTTGCTTTTTCATTTTCCAACTGTGAGTCAGGCTCTATTAGACTTCATACATTGGACAGACCTTAAATGTTATCATCTGTCCCACACCCCCACTTCCTGGGAAACCATTAAAAGCGAAATATCAAGGTCACCAGTTTGTCACATACGCCCAAGGCAAAATCCACACCTAGCACTTCCTTGCCTCCTAGGAGTTCTTTGTTCACTTCACTTTTTGGCTTCTTATAATTACTTCTTAGCAGCTCAGTGATGTGTCTGAAAGGATTTATTTGTTTCTTTCATTGTGATTTACATTTTATATGGCAGTATTATTCCTTTCTGTGGGAGGATAATAGCTTCCTTGCAGCCAGCACTAGCCATGTGACACAGTTCTGGCCAATAAGATAGAAAAGGAAGTCTACTAGCAATGATTCTTTCCTCTTCCTTCCCCTTTTCTGCTTTGAATGCAGATGTAAGACCCAAAAATGCTGTGGTGATCTTTAATTCATGAAGTGGTAAAATAACAGACTTGCCAGATGGCAAAATGGAAGGAAAATAGGAATCATAGACAATGACAACATTATGAGCTGTGGCACCAAACCTGGGTGGCCTAACTCTAAACTTCTTAGTTTAAAAAAAGGATATATATCCAAATTTGTCAAACTAGAGTTAGCTGGGCTTTTTTTTACTTGCCATCAGAAAAGTTAAAGTTATTTTTAGAAATATAACATTTTTAGAAATATGTAATTGATTGGGTGGCTCAATTAACTGTCCACTTGGGGTCAGGTCATTATCTAGCGGTTCATGAGTTCAAGCCCCACGTCAGGCTCTGTGCCTACAGCTCAGAGCCTGGAGCCTGCTTCAAAGTCTGTGTCTCCCTTTCTTTCTGTTTCTCTCCTGCTCATGCTCATGCTCATGCTCTGTCTCTGTCTCTCTCAAAATAAAATAAAATAAAGATTTTTAAAAATTTTTTAAAAAAAAATATAACATTTATCCATTAATTCATCCATCTGAACAGTAAACAGGAAAACACATACTAAGTACCAGATAGCGCTTATAGCAGAATTTCTTGATAGGCATGATATTACTTGATATCATTATAAACATTTATTACAAGGTCTTTACAGTGTCAGAATAACTGGGATCTACTAGTTGGTACTGAGAATGTTGCATTTCTGTTTTTAAAAAATTTATTTATTTATTTTGAGAGAGAGACAGAGAGAATAAGCAGGTGAGTGACAGGAGAGATAGAGAGAGAGAAAGAGAAAGAGAATCCCAAATAGGTTCCTCACTGTCAGCATGGAGCCCGAAGTGGGGCTAGAACTCACCAACTATGAAATTATGACCTGAGCCAAAACCAAGAGTCAGACGCTCAACTTATTGAGCCACCCAGGTGCTCCTGAACATTGTATTTCTTAAAACGCATGGGGCAGTCCCATCCAGTAAGAATTGTCCCATGTCCTTCATACTTTTTGACATCCATCAAGACGTATTTTTAAGTGGAAGTAGGTTTTCAATGATCTGAACTTAGAACCTAACTCCATTTTACAAATAAATACCAAATATTTTCTGTACGTGTTTAACAGATTTAAATTTTCTGAGAATATTTTGTTAGGAATTTACTGCAAATTATTCAACATTTAGGAAAATCACATCATGAGCAGCAATGCTGCACATAGTTTTTGAGTCTCTGGTATAGTATACTTGTATCAATCTAATTTTATAGTGGTCTCATTTATAAGATTCTACATATAGATACAAACATCTGACTATGTCTATTAGTCAACCTAGATATTTACACATATAAGTACATACTATTTTATTTAATTTAATTTAATTTAATACTATTTTATTATAAACAACTCTGCTTTTATTACTCTTTTATATTTATAATTAGGCATTGTGTTGCTTTTTGAAATTATGTACATATGTATGTTATATTCATTTAAACATTCTTTATTTAAGGACAGAATTGTAAGCAGGCCAGAAAATATCTATCATAAACAGGGGAGCTGAGCTTTGATAGAATTAAGAGTTGCTGATTTTATTCCTGATTAGGTTTTAGAAGGTTACATGTTTCTGGGAATTTATCCATTTCTTCTAAGTTGTTCAATTTGTTGGCACACAATTTTTCATAATTTTCTCTTATAATCCTTTGTATTTTTGTGGTATAAGTTATTTCTACTCCTTCATTTCTGATTTTGAGTCCTCTCTCTCAATAACTCTGACTAAAGGGCAGAAGTTCATCAATTTTGTTGATCTTTTCAAAGAGCTAACTCCTAGTTTCAGTGATCTGTTCTATTGTTTTTTCATTTCTGTTTCATTTATTTCTGCTCTGATCTTTATTATTTCTTTTCTACTGACTTTGGACTTTGTTTGTTTCTACTTTTTCTAGTTCCTTTAAGGTGTAGGGCTAGGTTGTTTATTTGAGATTTTTCCTGCTTCTTGAGGCAGACCTCTTTTGCTATAACTTTCCCTCTAAAACAGACAACATCTGAAAGATTTTGGATCATTATGTTTTCATTTTCATTTGTCTCCATGTATTTTTTTATTTCCTCTTTGATTTCTTAGTTGACTTATTCATTGTTTAGTAGCATGTAATTTAGCCTCCATGTATTTGTGTTCTTTCTAGATTTTTTCTTGTGATTGATTTCTAGTTTTATTTAGTTGTGATCAGAAAAGATGTATGATATGGTATCAGTCTTTTTTAATTTGTTGAGATTTGTTTTGTGCCTAACATGTGATCTATTCTAGAGAATGTTCCATGTGCACTTGAAAAGAATGTGTATTCTACTGTATTTGGATGAAATTTTTGGAATGTTATCTGTAAGATCCATCTGGCCCAATGTGTCACTCAAAGCCGCTGTTTCCTTCTCAATTTTCTCTCTGGATAATCTACCCATTGCTATAAATGGGGTGCTAAGGTCACCTAATATTACTATTAATTTCTTCCTTTATGTCTATTAATAGTTGCTTTATGTATTCGGGTGCTCAAATGTGGGTGCATAAATATTTACAAATGTTAGGTTGTTATTATATGGTTATATTCCTTTCAAAATTTTTTTCATTTAAAAAATTTTAATTCCAGTATAGTTAACATACAGTGTATGTTAGTTTCAGGTGTACAACACAGTGATTCAACAATTCCATACCTCACCCAGTGCTCATCATGACAAGTGCACTCCTTAATCCTCATCATCTATTTCACCCATCCCCCCACCCATCTCCAGTCAGGTAACCATCAGTTTGTTCTTTGAGAGTTAAGACCCTGTTTCTTGGTTTCTCTCCCCCCCCCTTCCCTTTATTCATTTGTTTTGTTTCTTAAATGCCACATAAGAGTGAAATCATATGACATTTGCCTTTCTCTGACTTATTTCACTTAAGATTATACTCTGTAACTCCATCTTTGTTGTTGCAAATGGCAAGATTTCATTCCTTTTTATGGATAAATAATATGTTATGCATATATACCACATCTTCTTTATCCATTTATCTATTAATGGACCCTTGGGTTGCTTCCATAATTTGGTTATTGTATATAAAGTTGTAATAAACTTAGGGGTGCATGTGTCCCTTATGAATAAGTATTTTTGTATTTTGGGGGTAAATATCCAGTAGTGCGATTACTGGAAGATAGGGTAGTTCTATTTTTAACTTTTTGAGGAAACTAAAAAACTCAAAAACCATTTTCTACAGTGGCTACACCAGTTTGCATTCCTACTGATAGTGCAAGAGGGTTCCATTTTCTCCATGTCCTTGCCAATACTTGTTGTTTTTTATGACCTTTATTTTAGCCATTACAACATGTGTGATGTGATATCTCATTGTGGTTTTAATTTGCATTTCTCTGATGATAAATGATGTTGAGCATCTTTTCATGTGCCTGTTGGCCATCTGGATGTCTTCTTTGGAGAAATGTCTGTTCATATATGGTTATATTCCTGAACCCAGAAGAAAGAGAAAATTTGAACAGACTGATAACTAGTCATAAATTTAATCAGTAATCAAAAAACTCAGAACAAACCCAAGTCCAGAACCAGATGGCTACATAGGTAAATTTTACTGAACATTTAAAGAAGAGTTAGTACCAGGGTACCTGGGAGGCTCAGTTGGTTAAGCATCTGACTCTTGATTTCAGCTCAGGTCATGATCTTACAGTTGTGAGATCGAGCCCAGTGTTAGGCTACATGCTGGGGGTGGAGCCCACTTAACATTCTCTCTCCCTCTCCCTCTGTGTCCCTCTCCAGCTTGTGCTCTCTCACTCTTGCAAAGAAAAAGAAAGAGTTAATACCTTTTCTTCTCAAACTGTTCTAAAAAATAGAATAAGGAAAGATTCCAAATTCATTCTACAAGGCCAGCATTAACCTGACATTAAAACCAGAAAAAAACACTACAAAATAAAGTCTTCCTGGCAAGGGAAACAAAAGCAAAATTAAACTATTGGGACTACACCAAAGTAAAGAGTTTTTTCACAACAAAGGAAACCATGAGTAAAATGAAAAGGAAACTTACTGAATAAGAGAAGACATTTGCAAATGATATATCCAATAAGGAGTTAATATCCAAAATATATACAGAAGTATGCAACTCAATACCAAAAAAACAAACAAATAATTCAATTAAAAATGGGCAGAGGACAAGAATGAACATTTTCCCAAAGAAGACATCCATATGTCCAACAGACACATGAAAAGATGCTCAACATCAGTCATTATCAGGGAAATGCAAATTAAAACTGCAATGAGATATCACCTCAGATCTATCAGAATGCCTAAAATCAAAAAGACAAGAAATAAAAAAGGTGACAATGACATGGAGAAAAAGAAACCCTCATGCACTATTGGTGGGAATGCAAACTGGTGCAGCCACTGTGGAAAACAGTAAGGAACTTCCTCAAAAATTAAACATGATCCAGTAACTCCACCACTAGGTATTTACTCAAAGAAAATTAACACACCAATTCAGAAAGAGGTATGCACCCTATTTTAATTGCAGGGTATTTACAAAAGTCAAGATATGGAAGCAACCCAGGTGTTCATCAATAAATGGAAAAAGAAGGTATTTTACAGATAGGTAGATAGGCAAGGTAGATCTCTCTCTCTCTCTCTTATATATAATATATATCATATATGTACGTATGTATATATGATGGAATATTACTCAGCCATAAAGAATGAGATCATACCATTTGAGATAGGATGGATCTAAAGTATAATGCTAAATGAAATAAACCAGAGAAAGACAAATACCGTATTATTTTACTCCTACGTGAGATTTGAGAAATAAACAAAGGAAAAAGAGACAAAGAAAACAATAAATTTAACTATAGAGAACAAACTAATGGTTGCTAGATGGGAGGTGGGGAGATGGGTGAAATAAGTGAAGGGGATTAAGGGTACACTTATAATGATAAGCACTAAGTAATGTATAGAATTGTTGAATCATTATACTGTACACCTAAAAGAAAGATTCACTGGTTTTAATAATCCCATATCTTTAAGAAATTGTCAATAGTATTTAAGTTTTTTACCATGATGTTAAGAAAATGTCTGCAGACAAAGAAACTTCCTAGTTGTTTGTAAAACCTGACCTTCCCCAAGAATTCTCTGCCAGTAGATTTTTAAGTATCTGGGTTTATATGCTATGGCTGTTTCACTCAGATCACTTAGAAGCCCTTCTACAAACTGCCCCCATTCCGATGTCTCCTGGAGAGGCTTGTGAAACCATCTTTCCAAGAGTTTGGATTAATTTCTACTGAAGTGTGACATCTTTCTTTTGAAAGGAAGAGCACAAGTAAGGAGGACTTACAGATAGCAAAAGACTGACAGAAGTGAGACTTGTCTAAGATTATGCAAAACTGAGCAAGCATTAACAGCTAAAATGCAAATCCAAATGTTCTGACTCCTGAGACCAAATAAGTTTTAATCTACTACTATATGTTTTACATGTTGGGAAAAAGAATGGGGCAGGAAATGAGAATATCTGTGTATGGTCAGAAAGATCTTTCTCCTTCTTTGAGCTTAGTAATTAAAAAAAGGTGGCTTATGCTTCTGTATGAACATCTTTCACTGAATCTTTATTTTCTAAGTAATTTCACATACACAGTTGCCTTTGAGCATCACAACAATCCCATTATCCCACTTTGTAAGAGTCAAATGTTAATTGACAAGGTAGAGACTCAGTTCCCTGAAGTTCTAGCCAAACCTCTTTCATATAGCAGAATATTTATGAAGGGAGTCAATGCTCACCTTTCTTATGACTTTAAAATGTCCTTGTTAGCCAATCATACTGAGTTCCCTGTGACTCTGTCATCATCCCACTCAGTCAACCCCCATCTCTTGTGATTGGTATATGAAGGTTTCTTCCTTCATTCTGAGATCTTTCCATATGGCACTACCAGATAAATTTTATGTAAGTGAATTATCAGTATCTGATGAGAGATTTCAAATACAATGTGACCCTTGGACTCGCCTAAGTCTTGGGCAAATGTCTGGAAGTTACCATAATTCAGTTTATCATAGCTTTATATCTGTGATTATTTGTGTTTAATAACATTTTTTATGTTTATTTATTTTTGAGAGAGAGAGACAGACGGAGGAGGGGCAGAGAGAGAGGGAGACACAGAATCTGAAGCAGGCTCCAGGCTCTGAGCTGTCAGCACAGATGTGGAGCTCCAATAGTATTGCTGTGAAATAATAATAGCACATAGCAAATGGGAAATTTTGGGACAGAAAACTCAACCAATAGTGACAACCATTAGGACAATTCTTCGTCAGTTGAGAGCAATCTGGAAGTAGGCGATCTCTAGTTGGTCTGGAAGCTCATGGTGAAGTCAAGGGTCTAGGGCTTTTCTCATCTTTCTTCTGGGCTGTCCTCAGAATGTCAACCAAGTCTGCGATTGTGGTCATATAGTGGCCACTGGAACTCCCAGCATAAAAGTCTCACAAAATACCTAAACAGGAAGGGAGTAGGAGTAGGTAAAAGAAGACTTTATTTTCATGCCTTTCTCTTACCTAAGATGATAGTCTTTTCCTAAAGTTCTCAATAGAGCAGAACTTGGTGACATGCCTCTAGACCAACTATAGTCAAAGAGAAATGGGATTGCTATGATGGTTTAAACCAATCAGATATAATTCATGTCCTGGGATAATACATATTACTGCCAGAAAGAAAGTAGAAAGGCCAATGGGTGGGTGAACATCAGAGTCTGTCACATAAATTAATAAACACACACATGTATACACATGCCCACGTAAGTACACACATGCACAAGACTAGCAAACATAGGTATGGTAATGGTTATTTTATATATTACCCTTAAGCACAATGTTCTCTTAAAAATCTTAACGCATTTTGTAGATTTTTGTTTCTGCTTCAGTACATATAGAACCATCTCTATTTTTAAATTATTGTGGAATATTCCACAGCATGAGCATGCCATTGTTTATGTAGTTAGTCCCTAACTGGTGGGCAAGTTCTGTTAACCATGCCCTTTTTATTTTATTTTTTATTTTTTTTAAATGTTTTGTTTATTTCTAGGAGAGAGAGAGAGACATCGTGAGCAGAGGAGGGTCAGAGAGAGAGGGAGTCACGGACTGAAACAGGCTCCAGGCTCTGAGCTGGCAGTCAGCACAGAGCCCAATGCGGGGCTCCACGAACCGCGAGATCATGACCTAAGCGAAAGTCGGACGCTTAACCAACTAAGCCACCCAGGCGCCCCTAACCATGCCTTTTTTAAACCTCCCCAACATGAACACCACCTGTCCCTGGTCCTAATGACTGGGTAAACCAGGTAACTTAAGTATGCTTCACACCAACTGTGATTTCTTTATTGGTTCAGCTCAATTAAAACACATTCAAAAATCATTAAACGAGTAACTACTATGTTTCAGGTACTGGACTTAACACAAGGAGTACAAAGATTAGTAATATACAATCCCCCAAATCAACTAGCTTACAGTCTATGTGATTGTCCCTAAATAAATACTGGGATAGAGGCAATTACACGGTGTTATGGCCATTCAGAAGAAGAGCATTTAGGCCAAACTGGGGATTTAGAGCAGGCTTCCTGAAAACAGTGACAATGCACAGGTTCCCTAAGCTCAGGGCTCCTCAGGGGTACCCGACTCACTGCATGTGCATATGGCATCGTGCCCCACAGGGGTTGAAGGGCAAGAGCACTGACACAAACACGAAGCTCCTTGCTGTGCTGTTTGCTGTAGCAGAGCTAATAAAGCTTTTTATACCTGACTCGGGAGCTTCCTGTCTTCTGTGAGTATCAGTGAAACTAGGCAGGCTAACTTGTTAATCTGCAAATAGGGTAGACTCTCCGACCCTTCACAATTCTTAACAAATATGCTTCTAGAACAACGGGATGTTGTTTTTTGTTTTTATTTATTTCTAGGAGAGAGAGAGAGAGAGAGAGAGAGACAGCGTGAGCAGGGGAGGGTCAGAGAGAGAGGGAGTCACAGACTGAAACAGGCTCCAGGCTCTGAGCTGGCAGTCAGCACAGAGCCCGACGCGGGGCTCGAACCCACGAACCGCGAGATCATGACCTAAGCGAAAGTCGGACGCTTAACCGACTAAGCCACCCAGGCGCCCCTGAACAATGGGATGTTTTATGACCTTCTTGTTCTTTTCCTGCCTCAGCTCTGGAATCAGCCACTTCTTCAATGAGCCCTAGTTCCTTGAGTGGAAAATAGTGTTACAAAGTCACATCTGGGTGCTAAATATGCTCCTTGGTATGAGCATGTCACTGGGCCCAGTCCCTCTCAGGGACACAGCCAGCTACATGCAGCGTGGGCGCACACACATACACACATACAGTTGCAATTATTTTTTTCTTTCTTTATATCTATATGTTAAAGACGAAGAGTTCACATCGATGCCTCCCCCACCAAGCTCAAGAATGTATTCTTATTTTCTCCTTTCCTGTGTTTGTACTTCTCCAACATGGAGAAAACCGGCTTCCACTCTCTTAAATTTATATTTACCTGTTTGACGACCCCTTGAGCTTTGCCCAAGCAGAGCTCCCCCGCTGCCCACCAGGACGCAAGGGTAGCGCCCCCCTAGGTGTCTGCACAGCGGGCTGCGGACGCGCAGACAAGGCAGGAAGGCTTCCCAGAGGCGCCCCCGGGCGCCACACCAACCTTGCGCTCTGCTCCCCAAGGGTGCAGGGGCCGCCACGTTTGCAGCGTATTCGGGCTGTGCCTGCCTGTGGCTGCAGCACTACAGCTGTGGGAGCCCGCGGGGACCCACCCAAAGGCCTGAGGAGTTTGCCTCTGACGTGTGCAGGGCACAGGACATGGAGTATACATCAGTTTTTAGAGGAAACCAAGCATTATTACCTCACCGGGAGAGGCCTTAGGAAGTACTGCTAACCGTCTACATGGTCATCAAAACAAAAATCTTCTTGGATTCTCATAGGACACAGGCTAGATCCAGATCATCACTCCCATGACAATCAGAAGGCCGTCCCTATCTATGAGGGACTTCGTCTATGAGGGACTTCAAGTTGAGAATTTCTGGAGTGTATTCGGGCTCCAGAAGCAGATGACATCATGAAGTAGGCAGCTTAGTCCAACAGCTTGAATCAAGAATGTCATCTTCATTTATCTACCCTTATCCCTGACCTGGAAAATTCTCTGATCTAGATTTTTTTTTTTTTTAAACCAGCCCTTCCTCTTTTATTTACAAAATCAATCAATCAATGAATCAATCAATTCATTCATTTTTATTTGTTTGATCAATTCCCCAGTGTAGTAAATCTTTAAACTCTGTCATCATTCTTGTTTCCATATACATGCTTTCCTCGCCCTGATCAGCTCTTCTGTCCCATTCCACACTGGTGCCACTTTGAGGATACTCTCTTCACATCTTCAGAATAGGGGGCAAGGATGGTATTCTAGGTTGAGCTCCAGGAGCAAACTCTGAGATAAAGTTTAACACCAAGGATAACTGTTAAAAATCAACATTCATGCAAAGAAGGGGAAGGAAGTATGACTGAGCAGAGACGGAAGCTGAACTACAATGTGATTGTAGCAAAGTCTTAACTAACTGCACCGGGAACTCTGGAATATATATATAGCTAATCAAAGTTGCTGCATAGTAACCCAAAATGGCTAGGCCTTTATACCCTCACATGACAGGCCACTGGATCTAGAATACCCTGGAAAGGGCGTGTTGTTGAACAAGGCTGCTGAGATCAAGTCTGAAGGAGCTGACAGATAGGACAGCAAGTCTTTTCTTGAAGGGGATCATGGTAGTTCATGTCCATATCCATTAATGTTCACTCTAGGTGCCACTCAGAAACATTTCTTCAGGGATGATACATATGTATTTAGAGAGTTATTCTTCCAGAATTCTAATGTAACTCTCTTCCCCAAAGAATCTGAGAAGAGATAATGGGACAAATTATAGTTCGTACCTAGAAGTGGTCTTAGGACCACGATACTCATTGTCTTTCTCCTCCAGTATCCATTCTAGATTCCTCTTACCTCAGCAGTATTTCTGCTAATTTTGGTTATTTGTCTAATGGTGTTACCCAGACTCCCACACCTGAGGGGTATTATTAGTCTCTGGACACCATGTCCTCTTGAGGCCAGGGTTGCTGACATGTTCATTTACTATCACAATTGAGCAAAGGAGTACAAAAACACACTCAAGTGTATTATTTGGATGCCGCACATGTTTATCCCTTGTATAAAAGCCCCTCCACTGCCTTCTGAAGACCAAGGTCCTATTACCCCTTCCAAGATGGTAACTCCTCTCCTTTTTGGCCAATCTCTGGACACAAGGAAGCTGGAGTGACTGGTAGCACTTGTAGTGGCAACTGTAGTCTATATTTCAATGGGAAAATTGCTAGGTACCCTTACAAAAGTGTCCCCCTTTGGGAACCAGAACCTCTAACCTTATAGAGTGTAGAATTATAGAGACAAAAAATACAAAGTCCCCAGTGAACCATTGGGGGATATATTAACTGAGATCACTCCTACTTCCATCTCTTAGTTACTGAACCTATGTATTCATCTTACTTGGGCCAATAGTGTCATATAACTTTTCTTAAATCCAATCTTCTGGAGGATGGATGCCTTTTCTTACAAAGGACTCCTTCTAAGCTAACATTTTAACTATCTCCTCAGAAGATCATGTTAAGGCTCTATCAGGCAGGTTGCTTCTGATTGATCTGGTGTGGTATGACCAGTGGATCCAATGGTCATAGGCCCACTTTCATACCTCCTGTTAAAAAAAATATTTGTTGGATCTCCTGGGTGGCTGGGTTGATTAAGCACCCGAGTCCTTATTTCAGCTTAGGTCATGATCTCATGGTTTGTGAGATCAAGCCCCACGTTGGGCTCTGTGCTGATGGCACAGAGTCTGCTTGGGATTCTCAGTGTCCCTCTCTCTCTGCCTCTTCCCTGCTTGCTCTCTCTCTCAAAATAAATAAACCTGAAAAAATTTGAAATAAAGAATTTTCTTTGTTATGTAGTTTCTATGCCCAGCACAGGGCTCAAACTCACAACCTGAGGATCAAGATTCACATGCTCTATCGACTGAGCCAGCCAGGTGCCCCCATATCTCCTTTGTAGTAAAATAGGCTTTGTGCTCTGACACAATATATATAGGATCCTTTCTCAAGAACAAAATATTCCATGAATCCTTGGATAGTTATAGTGGCTGAGAATTTGCAGGTAAGAAAAGCAAAAGCACTCCCAGAATATGCCTTTATTCTTGTTAGAACGAGCCTCTGGCCTTTTCCAGGATAGAAGGAACTTGATGCAGTTAACTTGCCACCACTGGTCTTGAGGAGCAGCACTATATCAGGGACTCAGCACTGGTGTTTTCTGATGGTACATGGGCATTTGATATCAGCAACAATTAAATCAATGTTGGTGAATGTTGGATCCATCTATCTCTCCCACATGGCCAATATATTCATGGATCCACTGAGCCAGCCCTGAAGTAACTCATGACAGAGACTGGTGTAGTAATCGTGTCTACTTGGCTATTTAGATTTTCTCCATGGTCGGTGCTCTCTGGAGGGCATTAACATATAATACAAGATTTTCATACTTTGTTCTATTATGCTCATCTGCCTCCTTGCTCCATTCTTTAAATCTTACTCTTTCATGTGTATCTGCCCACAAGTCTGGAGATATTGTAACCTCAAGCCACTTCTTTCACACAAAGTGGATAAACAGGTGCATCACCCAAACGTCTGCCCATTAGGATTTTCCCTCACTACTGTCTTTCCAAGCCACTTCCGAATGACGTTGCAGTGCAGCTGCTTCCATTTTTAAGCACTGGCATGCTAAGCTTTTCTATTTGTAAACCAAGCTTGTAGATTTTGCTCTTCCGTCAGCTGAAGATAAGAGATTCCCAGTATGATCAAAGTGAGGTGAGAGAGAGGTGCTGGTGCACAGTAGTGAAGGTCACAGGCTACTTGCTCATGCAGCTTGTTTTTGCTCTCTAGTCCTTCTCATGCTTGAGCTCATGCTCATCTTACAATAGACTGCTCCACGATTCTAGCAACCTTATGTGAACCCAGCTCTGTGTAGGTGGTTCTAGAAGCATTATCATTTAGTGCCTTGTGGTCAGGCATTCCATCTCTACCAATGACCATTAGCACACCAGAAGTTTTTGTTAGTTATAAGTATGTAATTTTGTTTGTGCCCAAGTCTCAGGAATCTGCCTTTTATTCTCTCACTGGGACTTGCCATAAACCATGCTGCTACCTTGCATCGTTCCTGCCACTTCTCTCCAATATCATAGGACTTGCAGGGACTTACGGCTCAGGTGACAAAGCTGCTTGCACTAAAGCTCAAATTTGCTGAGGACCTCTTTTCTGTGCTGGCACCTACTGAAGGCTGGCATCATTTTTCACCTGGCATATGAGCTGGATAAGGATTCTCTAGTGTAGAATATGCTGTCTCTAGAACTGAGAGCAACCTATCAAGAATAGGAGTTCCCATTGGTAGTGCGAGGTCAAGGTATAATGATTTGTCTTTGACTTTGGAAGGTATGCCTTGGAACACCACTGACTACAAGACTACAAAATTTTGGGGTGTCTGGCTCAGTCGGTTGAGTGTCTGACTCTTGATTTTGACTCAAGGTCATGATCCCAGAGTCGTGGGATGGAACCCTGCAACGGGCTTCGCACTGAGTGTGGAGCAGCCTGCATGGGATTCTCTCACTCCCACCCTCTATCTACCCCTTCCCCTCCCTCTCTTTCTCTAGAAAAACGATTACAAAATTTTATTTATGTGTCAGGATTCTTATTCCTTATAGGGTTAATCTCACATGAAATGTATGTGTCTTACTAAGTCCTCCAGCATGCAACCAGTCTTATTCATTAGCCCCAATTAGAATAACATCATTGATGTAACGGATCAATGTGAAGTTCTGTAAGATGTCCAGATGGTCCATATCATTATGGCCTATATTCTTTTTTTATATGTTTTTTTAATTTATTTTTGAGACACAGAGAGCACAAGTTGGGGAGGTACAGAGAGAGAGAGAGGGAGACACAGATCCGAAGCAGGCTCCAGGCTCTGAGCTGTCAGCACAGAGCCTGATGTGGGGCTCAAACTTGTGAACTGCAAGATCATGACCTGAGCTGAAGTCAGACACTTAACCGACTGAGCCACCCAGGTGCCCCTTAGCCTATATTCTTATAGAAAACACAGAATTAACATAGCTTTGGTGAAAAGTGTAAAAATGTAGTATTATCCACTCTGTAAATGCGAACTATTTCTGATGCTACTTTTTAATCAGAATATAAAAGAATATATTTGCCAACTTAAATGCCTTGTATCATGTACCTGAAACCATGTTAATTCATTCTAGCAAATATATTAATCATACCTGGTACCATGGTTGCAATTAGGGAGACAATTCATTTAAGATTATAGTAAACTATCATTTTCCAAGATCCATTTTACTTATTCTGGGGGCCAGATTGGCAAATTAAGTAGAGATATAATAGAGTCCCCCATTTCCAAAAAAGTTATAGTCTTAACTTTTGCCATCTCCCTACCTGGGGTTGTGATATTGGTTTTGGTTCTTGGATGGGACTGGGGGGATGATGAAGTATTTTCAGAGGCTTCTACTAGGGATTCCCCACTATAAGAGCCCATGACCCCAAAAGCCAAGAACTCAAAGTTGAAGTTATGCCAACTTTGATATAGGCCACCCCAATTACACATTTGGAGATCATGAAAATGACTGGTAGGTGGATAAATAGATCCAGTAGGTTCACTGTAAGCAGGACCTTGGTCAAGACTCCACAAGCCTCCATTCTAACATAAAACCCTGATGATACTTTGAGTATCTGAAGATCTCTATTAACTCAGACCTTTGTTTCCCACAGTCACCAAAATGCTTGGGATTCCTAACTATAAGTGACTACTTAGTCCATGGGTTCTGTACCTGAAAACCAAGTCAGGTCCAGGAGCATAGCAAGAAATCAAAGCATATAATTGCCCTCAATTTAGTGGTAGTCCATCTCTTTTCTTCTGACTGTATAAGCAGAGTTGTAGCCTTGTTGGTTGTCCATCTATTTTGCCCCTACGCATACTGTGTCCATTAGCCATCTCTATTCCTCTGCAGATCAGGCCCCCTTAGCTACCCTGTGACTCTGCCACTCATTAAGAAAATTACATCCATCTTGCTTCTGGCAGTTAAGTGGCACTACCGACTCTGTTGTTTTGGAGTCCTAACATCTCTATTGCTATTATTGAGCCTAATTCTGTAACTGTCCCACTTTCCTAATTCTGTAATCTTTCCTACTGTGAACCCAGTCTTATCAAGGACTTTCCTCACTGAACTTTTTAGTGATGCTATTGCACCTCCTTATGACCTTGAGAATGATGTATCCATTAGTCCTTTCCAGGTACATAATCATCTGGTGTCTCTTTTTAGCCTTACATATACATCCATTTAAGCATGCCCATTTCCCTGGGCATTTAATCCCTTTCTCTACTGTCTACCATACCAATTTTGGCATTTCACCTTCATCTAGCATCAGCCACCATTTTTCCATGCTTCTAGGATCCATACTAGTGGTGAATTCACACTGTCTCCTCAGATCTTTGACAGGCTGTTAAGTCTTATATTTTGGGAAGTGTCCACAAATCAGTAAACTCTCCTTTATCTAATTGTTCTAGCCTGCTTGATGGAGTGGCCTCCGACTCCAGTTTCTATAATACTCCCTCAGCTACTACCAATACATTATAATTAGGTCCTTTACATAATAGCACCTTTACGTAAAGACTCTTTCCTTCCTTATCAGGCCCAGCATGTCCCCCAGCTGTATTATGTTGAAAGTCAACCCTAGATATAGGCCTAATGACCAGAAAGAAAAATGAGATCAGATCATGAAGAAGGCACATTCTGCCATGCAGGGAAAGACATCTTAATTGTCTTCAAGCAAGGAAAGAGTGCTGGCTTTTAATAGAGATGGGTGATCACTTCTGTGAGCCAGGAGAATTCAAATAAGTCAAGGGTTCAAAAGCTTAAATAGCATCTACCCAAACATCTCCAACTTGAGTGTCAGTGTTCTATATTTTTTAACCATGGCCCTGATCTTGGAATAACAGAGTTGATTTGACTCAGCAATTAAACTTTTCCCATTATTGATATAAGATTAAAACAAAAAACCAAAAAGCCTCTGTGTCTATGTGTACAAGTACACAGGCACATACATGCCAATGGAATACACAGGCATTTAAAGAAATGACTGGAAGGGAACATCAAACTTTTACCATGGTTAAATGTGTGGAAGGGAGTATAATGGGAAGTTGTGGAGAGAGGAACTTGAACTATTTACTATACATTCTTCCATTTTTTAACAAATATTTGTACAATATTTTTAAAGTACTAGAAAACTTAAAATGATCATTGCCATAAGTGGAGAGAAATGAACGAAGTCCTTAGCAATGCTCTTGATTTCCTCCCAAGAGGAAATCACAAGAGGCTTGACCTCACTTGACCCCATCCTATGGGGAGAGAAGGGATATGTGAAGGCCATTGTGCAATGAACCAGTCTCTTGCTCCTGGAGAAGTGAGGGGGAAAGGGGCTTATTATCTGTGGTCAGCCAAATTCTTTTATTTCTCTTCAGAAGGGGCCAAAGAGCTTTGCAACTGAGATCCAGGGGCAATGGAAACTGCATCAGAAGCAGAACAACTTGTGTGCCTCTTAAAGAAAAGTCAGTCATTCAATGGGGGAGGTGGGTTCTGCACATGATACCACAGAAGGAGTTGAGTCTTTAAATTGACAACTTTACTTGGGAGCACCTGGCTGGCTCAGTCAGTAGAGCATGAAACTCTTGATCTTGGAGTTGTGAGTTCAAGCCCCACGTTGGATATAGAAAAAGAAAAAGAACAACTCTTCTCAGCTTTTTGGTAAGTTTGCAAGATAGAAAGTGCCAAATAACTTATGTAAATAGAATAAAGTTTCTGTCTCTTATAGCTTTTGGTTAGACAGATTTTTAATACATGTGACAAATGTATTTAAGATGGTGTATTTGTTTCCTGCAGCTGCTGTAACAAATTATCACAAACTCGGTGGCTTCAAACAACAGAAATATATTTTCTCACAGTTCTGCAGGCCAGAAATCCAAAATCAGTTTCACTAAGCAGAAATCAATCATCAGCAGTGTCACACTCCCTCTGGAGGCTCTAGGGGAGAATCCCTTCCTTGACTCTCCCAGTTTCTGGTGACTTATCAGTATGTATTGGCTTGCAGTCACATCACTCCGATTCTGCCTGTCTTCACATTGCCCTCTCCTCTCTGTGTGGGTGTATACTCTCTCTTATAAGGACATT
Source organism: Hyaena hyaena (assembly GCF_003009895.1). NCBI lineage: Eukaryota > Metazoa > Chordata > Mammalia > Carnivora > Hyaenidae > Hyaena > Hyaena hyaena. The sequence goes on from NW_024080759.1 coordinate 2,759,820, forward strand.
GTAGCAAATTGGGCCCACCCATATAATCCAGGAAAATCTCTCAAGATCCTTGACTAAATCACATTTGCAAAGACCCTGTTTTCCTTATAAGTTAACATTTACAGGTTCCAGGAATTAGGACTGGCATCTTTGAGGTCCATTATTCAGCCTATTACTAAGGGACCGATTTAAAATATGTAATATATATGAAATCAATTTGTGGAGCTCCATCTTTTCAAAGACCAATCAGCTTCTAGAACCCAATACTGAGAAACAATGGGAGTTTTTGTGTATCTGCCAATTAGAAGAAAATCACCACATGAATTAAGATACCATGGATAGAGAAAATAATTGGTAATTTCAAATTTGACTTTCCCACCCCTGACCTTCTGGATCAGAATCTTTCCATCTAATTCTTACCCTAACCGGAGTCATGAGTAGACACTGATATATAGGCTCTAGTTCATAGTCAAAGTGCTTCTCACATGGGAAACTCCACATAGCTGACTTCTGGGCAATAAGCAGGGATTTACTTATTTAACCATGTAGGATTCACCAATTAGGAAGTCAAGCTGGAGTACTGGTTAACATTTATTAACCATTTATTAAATCTCCAGTACTGAGCAAATTACCTCACATATATTATCTTATTTAATTCTCAGAGCTAACTTTATTTTTTTAGTTTATTTATTTATTTTGAGAGAGAGTGTGTAAGTGTGCATGAGCAGGGGAGAGGCAGAGACAGAGGGAGAGAGAGAGAGAATCCCAAACAGGCTCTGCACTGTCAGCACAGAGCCCTACGTGGAGCTCGATCTCATGAACCATGAGTTCATGACCTGAGGCAAAATCAATAGATGGACACTTAACCAACTAAGCCACCAAGGCATTCCTCAGAGCTCACTTTTGAGGTGGATTAATCCATTGAGGCTCTTTGGTTATATCACACATAACCAAAGAAAGATTTATGAGAAGGCCTCTGGACTGGCTCATGAATCAGAAAAGCTGCACAAACAGGGCTAGGAAAGACAGAAAGGACAACACTCTGAGGCACTTGGTTCTCTTCTCTCAGTTCTCTTCTCAGTCTATGACCCTCTCATCAGATGACTCTACCTACACTGCCTTCTACTTATGTGGTTTTCACTAACAATTGAATTCCAAGCAGAGTTGAATTTGATTCTGCTGGAACAAAGGTATTATTGTCGGTCCTGCCTGAGACAAACATCCACTATGAGCCAGAGGAGCATATTCAGTTATGGGGTGGGGGTGGGGGGGGGAGGCGGGGAGTAAAAGAGTGACCAGGAGGAATGGATCAGACCAAAGTGATAATTGCTTCATAAATAGTGTTACCCTCATTTTACAAATGGGAAAAAAATGAGCGTCAGAGAATTCGCATCTTAGTAGCAAGTTGTAAAGCCATAATTTGAACCCATTTCTGCCCAACCCAAACCATGGATACTTAATCACTATTCCCAACTTGGTATTTACTACAGCCCAGGAATCAAAGACAGATTCCAAAGCAGTTTCTCCATGAAGTCCCAACAAGAGTTGTGGTATTTCAGCCACTTTGGAAACCCAGGAAAGTAAATGTACAGTAAGAACTCTTTCTGTATCTATTTTGTGAGCAGATATTGATTGCAGTGTTGGACAAAATGAACATTTTTTTGATGTTTATTTTTTGAGAGAGAGAGAATGCAAGCTGGGTGGAGGGGGCAGGGGAGGCAGAGAGAGACACAGATGGACAGAGAGACAGAGAATCCAAACCAGGCTCTCTGCTGAGAGGAGAGAGCCTGATGCAGGATTTGAAATCACAAGCCATGAGATCATGACCTGAGCTGAAGTCGGATGCTTAAGTGATTGAGCCACCCAGGCGCCCCTAAAATAGACATGCTTTATAGCTTAAGTGTGGTTGCAAGAGTGTAAAACTCAACTGTAACAAGTTTAAAACAAACAGTATTTATTGACTCAAGGGAATGGGCAACCTACAGGAGAAACAGCCTTCAGCAAATCTAGATGCAATGCCGTCGAGACTGGTCCCTCTTGCTCTTCATCTTCACTTTCTCTTTCCCTTCATGTTCACTTCACTCCCAGGTAGACCCCATCTGTGTGAGAACAAAGATGGCCATCAGCATCACCAACAGTCAGCAATACCAAGGAAAAGAAGTCTTTTCCTGCATACATGGCAATCTTGAAAAAAGGAGTCTGACTGGCCCTTCATGGATCAGCTGCTGAATGACAAGCAGACCAATCACTGTGTCCAGAGAAATGTTGTACACATTCTGACATGCTGTTCTGACTCCATTCCTATGGTGGATTACATGTGACCACATTGAGAGACCCACACAGAGTGGGCTAAACGCCCTTCCTAAAAAAGAAAGAGAAATGCTGTTGCAAAAAAGAGGGTAAGGAGAGCAGGTAGAAAAAAAATTATAAGCACATTATAGACAAACCATGGTGCACATCTTTGGGCCCCATTTCACCTAGTGAATCAGAATATTTCTGCATGATTCTTACACATGCTAACGTTTGGTTCATACTACAGTTTGTAAAATGAAAGGAATTCCAGGAAACACACTGAGGAAAAATAAGATTATGAGGTGAAAGAAGTAAATCAGAGCTAGGACAAAGAGTAGGTAATAGAAGGATGAAATAAAGGGGAGAAAGAAAGAGAAAAGCAAAAACAAGCAATAGGCAAACAGCATTTGGATGAACAAGGCATGTTCTCAGGAGTCAGTCAACTTTACCTTCATATATCCAAGGGACTGTTGTGTAGGAGAAGTCACTTTAGCACAGTGCTAGAAAGAGCACGGGCTTAGGAGGCAGAAAGGCTTGGATGTGAATTTTTCATTTTGCCACGTATCAGCTTTATGAATTTAGGCAGATGATTCATCCTCTCTGGTATCAGTCTTCTGATCTGTAAGCTGGGGATACTGATATCTTGCTCACAGTTTTCTCCTGAGGCTCCAGAGATTATAATGCATGCAAAAATAGTTGTTCTTGTGTTAGTTGCCTCCCAGTTCTCTTAACCCTTTCTGCAGAATTAAGACTGAAGAGGCAGGAAAAATTTAGGAAGAGATAGGCTTGTGCTTGAAGAGCTTTCTAACAACTTGAGTCACCCTACCTACCACCCAATTAGCTGTGACCTCATTGATGGGAACTAAATGTGTTTCCCCTGACCCCAGATTCATATGTGGAAACCTCAAACCCCAATGTGACTGTATTTGCAGAGCCTTTATTGAAGTAATTATGCTTAAATGAAGTTATATAAGGGTGGGCCCTGATTCAATAGGATTAGTGTCCTTATAAGAAGAGGCATCAGAGAGCTTGCTCCCATTTCTCTGTGGAAGGGACACAGCAAAGAGGCAGCTATTTGCAAGTCAGAAAGAGGCTCTCACCAGGAACTGGTACCTGCTAGACACTTGATCTTGGGCTTCTCAGTTCCCAGACCTGTGAGAAAATAAATTTCTGTTGAGCCACCTAGCCAACAAAAACAGTGTTTTGTTATCACAGCCTGGGCAGACTAAGATACTCCCCCTCACAGGAATCATTAAAACAAGCTGACAGTCATCTTTCAGAGATACAAAGGGACTTTCCATAGGAGGACAGTGGAGTGAGAACAAATTATCTCTAAGTCTATCCCAGGACTTCTCAACCTTGGTTGCATATTAGAATGACCTGGGAACTTTTAGTTTATTTCCTAAGATTAAATGATTATTTTAAAAAGCATGTCATACTGTATAGAAATCAATGTTCTCTCTCATAATTCTTTGTATCTGGGACTATAGAAATGTCACTGTCCCTGCCCCACATCTTCAAATTAACATTCTCATGTCATAACAATAAATCTTCCCAAAGGGTACCCTCTGGAAAAACAAGCTGTTTCATCAACTTATATTTCCCTCTTTTTGCAGCATGTACAGCAATCTATCCAAGAAGCATATACTAGGGAGTGAGGAGGGAATCCAAGCAAACCCATAGTTGTTGACAGCCAGAAGATTAGAGACAAGCACAATGGAATAGATCAACATACTCATAAAAAATTCTATGACAGCCTGGGAATAACTCTTCATTTCATTCATGGTGAACATCCTACTGTCTAGAGCATAGGTAACAAGGTAGGGAAGTGAGTTATAAAGCCACAAAGAAATGATGTAACCTAGGAGTTGAGGTATAAAATCCACAAAAATCCTAGGATGCCCTCTTCACAGTAAATGGCTACTATGAAGTCACAAAGTCCATAGTAGTTGGATTCTCTGCCCAATGAATTGTACCATAGATCTCAGAGTGATCATGTGAAAGGGATGTGTGATGAAGGTAGCAGCAGAACAAACCATCATCTCTCTTGAGTTGTCTCATTCATAACTTGGTCAAAGAAGGGTAAGGCTTCTTTCTGTTCATTTCCAGGGCCTAAATCCTGTAAAACTTTACCATAGACCACGGTTCCAAGGACTCTTGAGCACAGTCTTGGAGTCTTAGAGCCTGTGAACAACCCACACTTCCCATCAATGCACCCAATGTGCTGAGCGTGATAAAACAGACAGAAAACTGATGTACTTGCTGCCCCCAAATATTTCATCCTATTTTTGGAAGAAGAGGCTCATATTCCACCTGAACAAGCATCTTCAGGTACATGTGAGGCTGGGACAGGATGGTGAGGCAGGAGCCCAGGAGCACTTGACTTACCATGTTTGCTATGATGGCACCTGGAGATGGACAGGCATATGGAGCCACCAAGTGACTGAGTCACTCCTGGATGTGACCTAGGAACTGTTTGAATATACTAATGGCATGGAAGGAAGGAAGGAAGGAAGGAAGGAAGGAAGGAAGGAAGGAAGGACTGATGCCCAAATTCTCCCTCCCAGAACCAATGAAATCAGGCTATCTGGGTGTGTGCAATTCTAAAATAGTGTTCCAGGTTATTTTAAGGTGCAACCACAGCAAGGTTAAGAATCAATACCTTAAGAGATCTGAGACCCTTTCCAGTTCAGAGTTTATTATTAATTTATTGAGACTTACATCTGGTGATCTAAGAAAGGAGTAAGTGTCATGAACCCTACTTTGCCAATATGAAAGAGAGAAGAGAAAGCATTGTGAAGTTAGTTACCCAAGTCATTAAACACACTGGTAGTAAAGTTGCAATATCTTATCTTTCCATCTATGACCTTTGAAATTCCTAATTAGATGCAAACTATATTTAACAATATAGTAGACACTTGTCATTTTTGCTAGCTAACATCCTTCCCCTTGTATTGGAAGCAGGTTGTCTTTGGGGGGACTAGTCCTTCCCAGTTCTATGGAGTCTTAATAGGACTGTCAACCACAAGGAGCTCCATCTCAAACTGATCCAATCAGACTCTTTCTTCAGGAAGAGTGACAGAGTGACTCTAGGTAGGTGGAGCTGTACTATTCCCATAGCACGACTAAAGAAAGAGAATCTACTCCTTAGTGAGATCCTATACCTTCCTCCTTCCCTTTCTTTCCAACATGTGGCTCTCAGCATTTTCTTTAATTCTGTGAGCTATTGAGTATGCTTCCGCTACCTTCCTCCTTTCACCTACCTAGATGATTCAGAGCTTCTTCCAGTTGCTTGCAGGGCTGGTTCAAAAACTGGAATCTGAAAGTGAACACTGCAAGCAACAGAAATCTCAGCTGTGGAAATAGCAGCTGTATGTAGGTACAAGGCAGTGAAAGTCCCCTAATTCAGTTGAAAAAGTTTAAGCCAATTCTTTTCTTGAAATTTCCAATTTTCATATGCATCAGTACATTTCTTGTTTTGCTCAATCTAGTTCTGATTAAATAAGCTATGTATGCAAAATGCAAGGAGTCACAACAGCAAGGAGTTCCCCTCTTTGTGGTTATTTGGCACATTAGTAGGTTGGGGTTGCCATTGGGTGGGCCTTCTGGCACTTTTTTTTTTTTAACCCATTAGAGTAATCTTAATGCACATCAAGAACTGGCCCAAAGCAAGCCTTTTGCTGTTATAGCCCTCCAGACGATAAATAGGAATTGGAAATTTAGGCCCAGAGTATAGTATGCAACCAAACTCCTCATCTAAAATTTTTGTAATGGAAAGAGCCTATAGAAAGCAAAAAAGGCAGAGACAGCAAGTGGACATAATAATAATGATGATGAGCGCCATTTGTTAAGCCCTTACCATAAGCCACTGATCTATGATGTCATTTAATCCTAGAAGAGTGATACTATGTTTTGTTTTGTTTTATTTTGTTTCTAAGGTTGAACTGCAGAGGCACAGAATTGAATTGATTCAGTCACTCATTCTTTTCTGTTACTGACATGATATAATCATCTGTCTAGACATGACCCCTATTTTGTCTTATCTTCTTTATCCCTAATTCCTGAGTGTATCGAATGTATGCTGTTCTAATATATTCTCTATAGACTTACAGATCCACAAAAATATGTAGTGTAGTGTCTGCTTTTAAAATATATATAAATGGATCATACTGCATGTCTAACTCTGCAATTTGCTTTTTTTATTCAGCATTATGTTTCTGAGATCCATCCATGTTGATATATATAGAGAGAGCTAGTTCATCTGTTTAAACTGCTCCATGGTATACTATCATATTGATATATTACAGCTTATCTATGTTTTTTTCTCCCTGATAGATATCTAGACTGTTGTTATTTCTTTTCTATTACAAAAAGCACTTCAATGAATAATTTTGTATATGTCCCTCAATGCATTGGGCAAGAGTCTCTCTAGATTTACCTAGAAGGAGAATGTCAGGGCCTTAGGCTTCATGTATCTTCAGTTTTAGTAAATCCTACCAAATTACAAAGTAGCTTTGCTAATTTACACTCCCATCAAGGAGAGTTCTTGGGATAGATACTATTATTATCTCTATTTTGCAGATGAGGAAACACACAAAATGTCCAAAGTTAAACATTGTATCTATCTGAACCATGTCTATCTAACTCCAGGTCTACACAACACAATGTCACTACACCATACGCACTAATTAACAACAGCTGGAAATGCATTCAGCTGCAAGTGACAGAATCAGCTACGTGTGGCTTAAGTAGTATGAGTATTTATTGTCTCACTTACCAAAAACAGTAGAAGGAGGTGGTTGGTTGCAGAGCAGCTAAGCAGCTCAGCTATATCATTGGCAACATGGACACTTTTTGTTTTTAATTTCACTATCTTCCGCTGTTAAGTTATCACCCCCATTTCATCTCCTCTCAGCCCTAAGATGCCTGACATTGCTCTGACAGCATGTCTGGGTTCACAGCAGTAAGGAGGGTGGGGGCTGCACAGTGGCACCAAGCATGAAGCTCTTCCCGTTTTTGTTCTTTTTTAAAATAAAAAGGAAAAATGCCTTCCATGAATTCCCCACTCACCACACCCTTTGCCATTTTTTCTCATTGGTCAGAGCCCACAATTGGTCCAATCTTCTGGCAGAATGAGATTAGGTCTGGTTTAGATCAACCACAACTCAGTCACTGGGACTCACAGAGAGGGTTTATCTTTTTAATTCCAAGCCATCTCCATGTCTCAAATCCGTTTGTCAGCAAAAAAAGAAAGACAATAGCTGTTAGTTAGCAACTTGGTTTTTCTTTCATCTTTGACATTTTCTTCTCAGACTTTTTTTGCTGGTTTCTCCTCTTTACTCAGTTGTTAAATACCTGCTTCACCTTGTGACTCTTTTCTTCCCAAATAATTAAGAGAGGACTAACAGATGGCCAGCAGATCGAAATTGAGTTTGTGACCCCTGCTGTATACCCTCTCCCTATGCTGACAGCATCCATTCTCATGGTTTCATATGCCATCTACATATTAGTAATTCCTAAATTTGTATCTCCAGCTTCCTCTTCTTTCTTGAGCTTCAGCTTCATATGTAACATAGCCTCTTTGGAGATTCCTAAGACATATCAAACTCAACTTGTCTAAAACTGAGCTTTTCACCTTGCTCCTTCTTTTCTGGTGCAGCCCATCTCCAAGAATACAACTCCCTTCCACTAAAGTTGCCCAAGTCAGAGACTTGTGACACTTCTCACACAATAGCTCTCAAGTTTGCTTTTCTTCATCTGCACTGTGAACACCTTAATCTAAAACTGCTAGTAGAGAGGCACCTGGGTGGCTCAGTCTGTTGAGCATCTGACTTTTGATACAGGCTCAGGTCATGATCTTACTGGTATGAGAGGAGACACAGAGCCTGCTTGGGATTCTCTCTCTCTGCCCCTCCTCCACTCTTGCAAGCTTTATCTCTCTCTCAAAGTAAATAAATAAACTTTAAAAATAATAAAACTGCTAGTAGAAATTTTGTGGTATATCTACAGACCAGCACCATGCACCTGGGTTATAAATGCAAGTGTTAGGCCCCACCCCAGACCTCCTGGATCAGAATCTGCCTTGTAACAAGATTCCCAAGCAATTCATTAAAATTTGAGAACGTCTCATGTTGACTTTTGATATAGCTTATTAACTGGTTTCCCTGGATCAGTCTCCTGCTCCCTAAAACTCTTTCTTGACACTACAAACCTCATAAGTCATTTCCCTTATTAAATCCTGTGACTAACCCCCCCCCAAGATCCCCCTCCTCACGGTTGCCTTGGAGACAGAAGGCAAAAGCCTACAGAATAAAAGCTTTATGGACATTCCCCTCCTGCCTAATTTCCAGCTGCATTCTGGCTTGCCCTCTGAGCTCCAGCCACATTAGTCTTCCAATTCCTGTGCCCAGCCATCTTTTTCCCAAGTCAGAGACTTTTTGCTTGCAATACCCAGCATGATCTCAACAGCCCTGGCACATAGCTAACTCCCACGCACTTCCTCAAAGAAGCCCCCCTCTCTTAGCCCTTGTGAGGTCAGCCACTCTCATGTTAACCTCTCTGTTTGCACACTGTGCTCCTTCAGACATTTTTCACAGTTGTACTTAAAAAATGGTGTGTGTGTTTTATTGTTTAATGTCAGGATTTCCTCACTGAATGGAAGCTCTAAGGCAATTTCATCAGCTCTTGCGTTGTTGCATCCTTCCGGCACCTAGCACAGTGCTTGACACATGTTATGTACTCAATGAGTAGTTGTTGACTCAATGAATATGAATGAATAACCCATCCCCAGGGAGTTGTCCTGGCCCAGGGTGGCTCTGCTTTCTTAGTTCAACTGGAATTAAGAATCTGAAAAAACCTGAGGAGGGCCAAGGAAGTATAATTTGACCACCAGCAAGCTAACTGGGGATGAAAACGTCCAATTCTGACAGATGTACCCCGTGCACGTGCTGAAAGAAAAACAGAAGCAGCCGCCTGAGAGTGATGGTAAACATTTTGTTCCCCAGCCAGTGCCCTCCTCAATACACTCCCAAACTGACCTTTAGAAGGACTTTTGTATAGTGGGAGGTCTCTTTTAACCTCCAATGAATAAGAGTGTGAAGTGGTGTTTGCTTTTTTCCCTTTGTTCTCTGGCTGAGAAAAGTCTGGAGGCGGTAGAGTGAGGCTTAGTAATACAATTGCCTTCCCTTTCAAATGCTAAAGAGGGTTTTTGCTACTGGTTTAGTATAATCGGAGAGTTGTAGAGGTCTGGAAGGGATCCACTCCCCTTCCTTTTGGCATCTCATTTCCTGCAGGCTAGGGGCAACTTGGCAACCAAAACTGCAGGAATATAGTCAACATTGTCCTCCAAGTGTCTCTGCATGGTGAACCAGTAGAGAGTTAGATCCTTCTCCCAGGAGAAGCACAGGATGTATAAATTCCCACAGTACTGGGGCTGGCCAGAGATTGTGTGGTTTGTGGCTTTCACTTCTACTGGGAGGGAGCTGGAATCAGAGGATGACTTGTTCAAGATAGCGGTTAGCACAGCCTTTTGACTCCTCTGCAGCATGGATCTGTATTTCGGGGGAGCATAATGTTTAAATAGTTTGGAGAGCTCTTTTAAAGAAAGAGAACATAAAACTAGGAATAAAAACAGATTCAGGGCTTTGGAAAGAACTGAGAGTCTTCATTGGCTTAATGATACATCCACCTCTGGCTCCATGAGTGTACTGGAAAAGCTAAGGCTTTGAAAGCCTTGGGCAAGTTATTCACTCCCTAGAGACTTGATAGGGTAATCAAAAAGATAGGACCTTCTAGTCCTCCTCCTTAGAAATGGTGTAAGGTGAAGATGCATGAAACAAAAGAAAGAAAGTACCTGTTATTTGATAGGAAGTATTCAATGAAAATGTCATTTTGGAGACCTCCTCTTTAGGAAATTATAGAATTATAGATCCATTCTGAGTCACCTTCTCTCCTTAGGTTTACTGAAGTGTTTGTAGGTGTTGCTATATCGCATCTGGAATAGATATTATTACTTGGAGACTTAATGGGAGTTCCCATACTGGTAGCTGAAATCAACACATTTTTTTTTTTTTGGACACTCCAAGGATCCCTAATAAATTTAATTTCTATTACTTTTTAAAAAGCTAGTCCATGGTTGTTTGGTTTGGTTTTCAGTTTAATTTGATGCATTGTTTAACGTGTGTGTGTGTGTGTGTGTGTGTGTGTGTGTGTACGCGCTCACGCAGGCAGGCAGGCTCAGAATCATATTGTTTACCATCCCTAACATTTACCATCTTTCACAGTTCTTTCTACATTTGTAATCCGGAAGGCATCTGAGTCTATAATAATCAAGATCAGCTAGTAAACCTGTGGAGAAATGGAATAGGAAGAAGGAAAATCAAAAGATGATGAGGTGAAATCATAGCTAGCAAGTAGGTCAATAGTATTGGGGTTAGTGGGGGAGCCTCTGGCCTTGTATTTCCTTCTTCAACTCCCAGCTCTGCCACTTACCAGTTTTCACCTATAGCTACATTCATTTGAACTTTTTAAATCTCACTTTGCTCATCTATAAAACTGGGATATTTATAGGAGTTTCCTAAGAGGTTTGCCATGAGCATTAAAATGAGAAAATCCTCTCAATGTGCTAAGAACGGTAACTGGAACAGGGTAAACCCTCCATAAATGTTAGTTATTATTAAGAGCAACTGCTGTGTAGCCTGTAGTGAGCATTACGTATGTCACCTCTTGTTCACAACACTGGGGGATTAAATGGCCTTCCCAAATGGGGAAATATCAGAATGTAGACAAGAATCTAGTTTTCGACAGTCTCTGTTTACTGTTCTTCACCAAATCAAAGATCCATGGATTTGTAAGATGAATACCTATGTCTAAGTAGTAAGATATGGGAAAAAAATGTTTCCCATAAATGAAATATAGTAGTGCTTTTTCCTCTGTACTACCTCTTGCATCTCTCCCGCCCATTTCCCTTCACTAGAACTGTTAAAAGATAAACTTAGGCATGTGAAAAATGTTAAGAGTTTATTTGGGCAAGAGTAAATTCAAATCAGGCAGCATTCAATCTAGCAGACAGAATAGGGCTCCAAGGTGCTATACAAAATGATAGACTTTTAATGATCTCATGGTTCATGAGTTTGAGCCTTTAATCAGGTTCTGAGCTAATAGTGCAGACCTGCTTGGGATTCTCTCTCTCTCTCAAAATAAAAACAAATAATCTTAAAAAATGATAGACTTATAGGTGGAAGGGAGTAGATCTATTTTACTAGGCAAAAAAGTGGGTTGGTTATTGCAAGGTTACTTTCCTTTAGGGGATGGGGCTTTATCAGGCAGACTACCCTAACCAGTGCTGATCAGATAATTCCTGATTGAAAGGTTTCAGATTCCATATCAGGGAGAGAAGAAACTATGGTTAAGTCTCAGTGGGTGTTGTGGGACTTGGTATAAGTGCCTCCACTTTGGACCTGCTGTCTTGTTTTCTCTTATTTTGCTTTTTGTTTTACCAGCACATTGTTTGTCGTTTTAATTTTTTTAAATGTTTTTATTTATTTCTGAGAGAGAGAGAGAGAGAGAGACAGTGTGAGCAGGGGAGGGTCAGAGAGAGAGGGAGACACAGAATCTGAAGCAGGCTCCAGGCTCTGAGCTAGCTGTCACCACAGAGCCCGATGCAGAGCCCAAACCCACAAACCGCAAGATCATGATCTGAGCCAAAGTCAGACGCTTAACCGACTGAGCCACCCAGATGCCCCACCAGCACATTGTTCAGTAGTGGAGGCGCCCATTGCCAGAAATATTTACAGATAAAGTAGATTATATGTAGAAACATCAGTGTAGGGTCCTGTAGAATTTTCATTGTACCATCCATTGTCATCACTTAAAGACGTAATTCAGATACTTGGTAGATCAAACTTGGAAGGCCACTCTTTTCCTATCTAAAGAAAACTACTAGGCAACTACATGATGATGTTCAAAATTATATCATAATCCAGGTTTTGATCTGACATACGCTATAGAACACTTTAGCTGAGGCTGGAAAGACTCAGATGTGGAAATCCCACTGTGGGGAATACTGTGATGTAGCAAAGAAACATATTGTTTGGTATGGAGGACCCAAGTCCAGTCACAACTTCTTCAGCACAAGTGGCTTTGAGACTTTGCATGACTGACACTGCCTATAAAACGGCACCAATAATCCTACCCTGCCTATTTCTAACCACCAGAGTAAGGGTCAGAATATAATACATGTGAAATATGATGTGTGTATGTCTTGTAGAAATGTAACCTTTTTAAGTATAATTTTTAATTGCTATAGGTTGTTAGTTTTAAGGGAAATGAGATGGTGGAAGTTGGACAAGTCACATGTAGAAAAAAATGTATATGATTGTATATATATATATAAGATGAAATTTTATAAGGGTATAGGTCAACTTACTTATTGTGATTGGGCTTTCATATTTACTTCTTTATTTATGGATTGTTTAGATTCATTTTACAACAAACATTTATTTTTATAATATTTTATTTCAATAAATTCCTCTAAAAACAACAAAGAAACCCTGTGCTAAAGAGAAGTTCTTTCAAAAGCTGTAATTTGGTCAAATTGAATCCATTTTAACACATTTTATTCCAGCCCCCCGCCTCACTCCTAGTATGTTATTAGATCATGTGAACAGCCCCTACTAACCCACTTCTCTTTAAATTCTATGACCTAATATTTGGTTGTTGTTGGTTTTGGTTAGATACCCTCATATAAAAATAGAATACCTCTTTTGAAAGAAAAATGATGAACTTTCACAACTTGTAATCAAAAGGGACCCAACTGAGCATAGGATCGGCAGTTTCCTCAAATCACAAGTACGATGTCTCAGAAACTGGAAGTTTCCTAACATGTTAAAGACAAAGAAAAGTTCCCTCTTTGGAAAAATTAAATATGTAATTTTACCTCAGTGGTCAATCTTTGTCTGGCTCTTTTGCTACTCATACCTCCTCTCGTCTTAGAAACTAGTCACATGTTTTGTGTGTGTGTGTGTGTGTGTGTGTGTGTGTGTGTGTGTGTGTGTGTGTGTGTGTTAATGCAGTTTAATTTCTAATAGCCAAAACCTGGAAACAATCAACATGTCCATCAATAGGTGAATGGATTAACATAAATGTATAGTCACACAATGGAATACAACTCAACCATAAAAATGGATCAATTATTTACAAACAATAGAGCATCCATAAATCTTAAAATAATATGCTGAGTGAAAGAAGTCAGATGAAAACAAGAGGACATACATAGCATATGATTCCACTTATATAAATTCTAGAAAATGCAAGCTAATCTACAATAACTAAAGCAGGTTCAGTGATCACCTGGAATCAAGTGGCGGATGAAGAGGGATGAGAGGGAGGGAATCACTAAGGACAAGAATAAATTTTTGAGGGTGACAGTCACATTTCTTTTTCTTTTCTTTTCCTCATAAATATTCTCTTTATACATAAGCTCACAACTGGTGGCAAAGTTTTATAGAGTAGAAAGCTTACACTATATATTGTCTATTTTAATGTTTGTTTATCTTTCTGAAGAGAGAAGTTCTAGGACTAATATATCCTGAATCTAACAAATTTAAGAAATTAGATAAACTGCTAGTTTATTAAAGTTGTTTAACCTGGTAGTTATAGCTTGTTAAGTTAAAGTTATATATTTGGTTTAGGAGTGATTGGCAGTGATAAAAATTATGCAAAACAATGAGTCCTGTCATATTTTGGCTTTAAAATGATACCACACTCCTAAAAATATCAACTTTCATCTTTTAGGAATTGGTCAAATGTAAATACATATTTTACATTATATGTTTGTTTATAAATGTTTATAAACATATTATTATCTGGTTTATTTCTCACAATAGTTTTTGAAAAGGATCACCATAACAGGGTTTATTTCACAGAGGGACTTATGCAGTGAAACATAGCCAACAAGCACTCATACACTTAAGAGCACTTAGTCACCATTGCCTGTTCATGTACCTTCTCTCTGTCATCCTATTTGATCGCCACACTCTCCAACCTCAAGAAAACTGTCGTTTTCATGACCAATTCCCAGATTACCAGGTCTGTCAAACTTCAGCACTCCTACCCCATCCATCACTCCCCACCCCCACCATACATACACACACTTGATGTATGCATCAAGCAACCTTAAGGAATTTAAAATCCATCATTAGAATACCAAATAGCTCTTTAAAAACTTTATTAAGCATAGAGTCACACAAAGGGCTTGTTGTTTAATAGAGATCTCATGCCTACTCAGACCTTTTAATTTTATAGTTCTAGGTAAGGAATCAGCATTTTTATCTTGAATCTTTGACATTTTAATTATTATGTGTCATGGTGTGGATCTCCTTGGGTTCATATTCTTTGGAGCTCTCTATGCTTCCTGAACCTGGATGTCTACTTCTTTCTCTAGATTATGGAAGTTTGGAAGTTTTCATGTATTATTTCTTCAAATAATTTTTCTGCCCTCTTACTGTCTTCTCCTTCTGGGATCCCCTATAATGTAAGTGTTTGTTCATTTGCTGTTGTCTACGACATCCTTTAACCTATGCTCATTTTTTAAAATTCTTTTTTCTTTTTGCTGTTCAGCCTGAGTGGTTTCCAGTACCCTATCTTCCAGACTGCTGGTCTGTTCTTCTGTACCCTCTACTCTGCTATTGATTCCCTCTAATGTACTATTTAATTTCAGTCATTGTATCCTTCAACTCTAATTGGTTCTTTCTTATATTTTCTATCTCTTTGTTGAAGTTCTCACTGACTTCACTCACTTTTCTCTCTAGTCTGAAGAGTACCTTCATGACCATTCCTTTGAACTCTATCATGTAGATTGCTTATCACTGTTCTGTTTAGTTCTTTTTTCTGAGGTTTTGTCTTTTTCTTTTACTTGGAGCATATTCCTCTGTCTCCTCATCTTGCTTGACTTTCTGTGTTTGTTTCTATGAATGGGACAGCTACTTCTCCTAAACTTGAAGAAATAATCTTGTATATGGTTGTCCCTTATGTAAACTATGTGTGCCTGGTGACTTTGGCTGGCTGGCTGGAGCTGTGGCTGGCATGCGCTGGGGATCGTGGGGCATTCTGTGCTGAGGCTGCCCTGGTGGGATGACTGGAGCTGAAGTGGGCACAGGCCAAGGATGTCTGTATTGAGGGCACCCTGGGCTGACAGCTGACATTGAAGTAGGTGCAAACTGTGGTATTTCAGGGTGCTCCATGCAGAAGGGACCTGGCAGGGCAGCTGAAGCTGAGGCATGTATAAGCCAGGTGCTCCATGCTGGGGCTCCCTAGTGGAAAGAATCTGGAGCTAAGGTGGGGTGTGGACCAGGGGGTCCTGAAGCACTCTGTGCAGCGAGTGCCCTGGCAAGGCAGATAGAGCTGAGGCCATGGGGTCCTGAGGTTCTCTGTTCTAGAGGTGATCTGGCCAGTCATCTGGAGCTGAAGTGGTGGAAGGGGGATATAAACCATGCCACTTCCAAGCCCATCTGACCAGAGTTCCAGCAGCTCCCTTACTATTTGGTAGGGCTCTAAGGTTAGTTCTTCTGTGTTCTAGTTGTTCTTTTAAACTATACCTTTTTTTCTTGTGCCCTAGGGCATTTGGGGCTGGTGTGGGCTAGGGGCCTGGGGTCCTGCTGAGGTGGCAGGCCAGCTCTGGTGCCCAGTACTCTGCTCCTGTCCGCACAGTCAAGGTAGAGGGCAAATGTAAACTGTGGCACTCATCAGCTCCTCTGACCTGGAAAGAATTTCAGTAGCTCTCCTACTGTTTGTCAGGTTTCTAGAGATGGATCCTCTATATTCTAGTTGCCATGGCTTTTTTTTTTTTTTATGTGCCCCAGCAGAGATGAATCTGCTGACAGTCCCTAAGTATATCCCTCCTGACTATAGTTCACCATGTGCGCAAGTGGGGTTTCTCTTTATTACCCTGTCTCCATCTCTCTTGCCATTCTCTATGTGGGTTTTTTTTTTTTTTTTCTATCTTCTTCAGGAGGAATTGCTTTATAAACAGGGGTAGATTTGGTGTGTCCACAGAAGAAGTGAATAGTTTAGGGTCTTCCTAAGTTGTCATTTTGGACTGGAACTCTGGCAACATGTTTATAATCTATCCTCAGACCAACCTTTTCCCTAAAAGACTCTTCTATTCCTTTATTCCCCACACATCTGGTATCATCCCTTTGTGTGTAAATTCCAAATATTTTTCTCTAGCTGCAACCACACTTTTCATTTCTGAAAGGCTTTTTAATTATCAGCTCAATTTAGGTTTATTGCTAATCTCTCAACCCAAACATGCTCAAAGCCAAATTAATCTTTTTCTTTTTCTTTTGTTCTTTTCCTTCCCCTCCTTTCTCTTCCTTTCCTTTCTTGTCCCTTCCCTTTCCTTTCTCTTTTTCCTCTTCCTTCCTTCCTTCCTTCCTTCCTTCCTTCCTTCCTTCCTTTCTTCCTTCCTTCCTTCCCTTTTGTCAAGGGAGACAAGGTAATTCTCTCCAGCTAACCAGGCCTGGCCAAGACTGTCATTTTATCTTGAACTTCTCCCTTCTCTGTGTCCATCTTCCCCCACAATCCTTTGCTTAGACTTTTATTACATACTTTGCTTCTTCCCATGTCTACTTCCACCTCCCTGGTTCAGGCTTTTGCTTTCAAAGAAAACAACATGAGTGAAGAGGACAAGCAATGGGAGGTCAGAGAAGCCCTCATAATAGGACTAGCACAGGACTCAGAACTTGAAAGATACTTTCTACTCCTTGAGTAGAAAGTGTTATTCCAAAACAATGGAAAATCATCAATAAAGGCACACATAGAAATGCCTGGCATCATTAAACAAAAGCAGGGAAGCTTGTGGGTTTTTTTCAGGTTGGGTATGTATAGACATACTCAGTGATTATATTGGACAAGTATGTTCATCCCTGGAAGACTTTGAATTTCATTCTGTAGCCAGCGGAAAAATACAGACTCGTGTGGCTAGAAAACCTGTTATAAAACTGTGTGATAGTTAAGAGGGCATATCATGTAAGCATTAACTATGGCACTAGGAATTGATATACAACATATTTTCCTATTAAAATTGATTGTTTTAGTGGCTAGTTGCTTGTGGGAGTGGGAAGGGTGGGAGAGGAAGGTGCCAGAGATGACTCTTAGTTTGCTAGCCTGGGTGTTTAAAAGCATGATTAACCTGGAGGAGAACCACAAATTAAGTTTCATGTTTGTGAGTGACAATGGAGTTCAATCTTAGGCATGCAGAGTGTGATGTATCAGCAGGACATACAGGTGGAGGTTTCCAGAACACACTATTACCTCTGTGAGAATGATCTAGAAAATCTATTCCTAGTTCCCCATTGGATACATGGTTTTTATTTATATGTCCCATCAACAAAAAGACAACCTGTCTGGCCCTAAACCTATTATGATTCCCTTACCACCAATGTCTCGACCTTCCCACTGCCCCATTTGGTTAATGACATTTGTATTTCCAAACTCCTTGTCTACTGTCTATGGGTTGTTTTCAATTCCCCTCCTTCCTTTGATGTTCATATTTACTTAGGCATCAAATCTTATTGATTTTTCTTTTACAGTGTCTCTCACATCCGCGTATCTTCTGCCTCTTTTAACTTTGCTGCCTAATTCTGGTCATTTTTTATAGCTTAATAACTACCTTCTAACAAGACTCTTCCTCCAGTCTGTCCTCTAATAACCCATTCTGTCTACCACAATCAGATCACTCTTCTAAAACCCAAGTTGATCTTGTCACTACCTTTCTCACAAAACGTCACTGACTTTCTGTCATCAATAAGAGGAAGTTCAAATTCTTTAATATTATAAAAGTCATAATATACCTACTTTAGCATTCTCTCCAACCAAACTGATCTGTTTTGCATCTGGGAACCCACTTTTCTCTCTCCTAGCCTTGCTTCATTGCCTGAAATGTTATTGGAAGTTATAAAGGGTCAAAGATGTTTATAGAAATATTTTGAAAACGGAAGAAGAAAAGAGCTTAGTATCCTGGCAAAGTCTCAGATGGGACCCTACTAAATATACCTAGCTAACCTGCCATGTGGTGGGCTCCAACCACTGACCTAACATCTGGGGAAGGGAAGGAAAAGAAGAGGAAATGAGGGAAAGAAGGAGAGATGAAAGAAAGAGATGCATAGGAGCTAGCCAGGAATGACACAAATAGCAGAGTTAAATAACAGTTTTTATTAACCTAAGAGTGATTATCCTCTTGTCTTTGAGCTTCTCAAGGACAAAAACCAGATCTGGGTGTCTCCCAGCACCCAGCACAAAGGCTGGCATATAGATGTTGCTCAGTAGCATTTCTGAAATGAATTGTCAGCAATTGACAGGTCTTCTTCAATGAAAAGATCTCAGTTCCTTCACTATTCCCTCAGGTTGTATTTTGTAATTATAAATATTTCTTTTACTTTTTGTATGCCTTTTCCAATAAGTCCAGAACAATATTGAGGGGGAAAAAACACAGGACTGAAAAGTGTTTCAAACATGGTATATAATGGGAAAATTGATTTACTCCAACAAAGTCTTATTTTTTTCAGTACATTTCCAGAATCAGACTTGACTTTTCTGTCTCATTTCCAGTTTATGAGCAACTTTAACCATTAACTCTTTCCAGCAACAATTATTCATTGTTAGCTGCGGCCCTTGCTATGCTGGTATAATGTTTTCCCTCTTAATAAATGTATTACTCTGTGCTAGTTGCTAATGAAGTTCATTCTTTTTGCCTCCACCTCTTCTCCATCTTGCCAGACCATTTGGAATTCTAATCCTGTCCTGGATGCTAGCCCTCCTAACTGACGATGGGTGTCATCTGCTAACAGCATGTATCATCTGTCAGCTTTAGGAGCTTATTTTCTGTTCTATCCATGTAAATCATTGATGAAATATTAAAGAATCAGTCCCAGAATGAATCCTGTGGGACATGATTTCTAATATCTCTGACTTTGACATGAATGCCATTGATAATGAACTTGTAAGACTACCTACCATACAGCCAACATTTCTCCAGTGTATTCATTGAATGCATTCTTGGAGAAGATAATCAAAAGTCTTTTGGGGCCAAATAGCTATGGAAAAGTTTAGGGAGAAACTTAACACGCTGACTGTCTGCTTTTCTGCTAGGCATTTTATGTGTGTTAATTTAATTAATCCTTCCACAACTCTCTAAGGCAGTATTGTATAGTTGTTAACCTGAGTTCCTAATGTTTAGACTACCTGAGGTTGAATTTTTCCTCCACCTCTTAGAGCTGTCTGATCTTGGCAAGATACGGAAATTCTCTGTGCCTTAGTTTTATCATCTGAAAAATAGGAAAATAGAATTCATCTCAAGGGACTTTATTGAGGATTCCACTGCATGTAAAGCACTTAAACAGTGTCTGGCACACAGTGAATCTTGTACAAATCTTAGCTATTACTATTACCCCATATTAAAGTTGAGGAAACGAAGTCTGGTATGTAGTAAAACCAAAATTTGAGACCCAGCAGTGTCTGACTCCAATTCATAAGCTCTTTCTACTCTCCTGTATAGACATTTAAATTTATATCCCATATATTTTCAAAAGAGACTTCAGATGAAAATGGCCATAGCAGTCAGAAATATATTCGATTATACCCAAAACGTTATGATTTAAGCCAATATTTCTTTGGTGGGAGAGTGTTTATATCTAACTAAAATCTTAATTAAAGACAAGTTATTTTGTGAGAGAAACAATCAACCTAAACTTAAAATAAAAATCATAAACTCTTAGGTTTGAAAAACTGTAGGTATCATCTAGTTGAAGCTACCAGTGAATAAGAGATTTTGGAGGTTTTTCTTTTTACTTCCCCCCACTCCACATAAAAGTGCTCAATGTAGAAAACTTGGAAAGCCCTGAGAAGCTCAGAAGAGGAGAATCTCCCATAATTCAAACACTAATGGTAATCATTATTAATGTTTTCATGTATGGACTTTTTAGTGTTATTCTTCCACACACAGATAGTTTTTTACAAAATGACATCACAATATATATGCTATTATAGCTTGGGGTTTTTTCACTTAGTAACAGATTATGAACATTTCCCATGTCATCATTTTATTGATGTTTAACATCTGTAAAATCTGTAAAAATATAATAAATCATATGAGAGTACCATAATAATCTAATCCCCTACTGATGGACATTTAGGTTGATTCTATTTTCTTTCCCACTATTATAAATAAAACTGTCATGAAGAGCCTTGTATTATGTTGTTGCATAATTCTCTCATTATGTACAAATCCTTTTTATCCTTAGCAGATGGTTAGCCAGCCTCTGTTTGATCACTTCCAGTAACAGGGAGCTCACTTCTTTGCCAGACAGCTCATTCCATTTATGGACAACTCTAATTGTTAGAAAGTTCTTTATTTTTAACCAAAATCTGTTCCCTTTAACTTACACTCATTGATTCTAGTTTTGTGGTTTGGAATTACCCAAAGCAATCTTTCCTTTTTGTACTTGGCAGCCCATCAAATACTTGAAAGAGGCCGTAGTGAAACTCCCCAAGTATTCTCTTCCTGAAGATAATTATCCATGCTCATGAATCTTATGATAAAAAAGGATGAGGAACTGGTAGCAGTAGGGGGTTCCTCATGAAAGATATACATTTGGTAACATAATATTTCCCTTTCTGCTTTGGCCTACTGGAAGCTCAGAGCCTGATTGGTTGCCCCATCTATCTAACAGTATAACCTTATACCTGTATATATTTGCATCATCTTTGCCCTTAGGTCCAATCAGACTATATTTTCTTGGCTATTATTTTTTCCTAAAAAAAATTTACTGAAGATGACCTCTATAACTTCTGTACCTCCATGGTGCAAGGTATATTATAATGAAAAACATTTCTCTATTTCTTTTAACCATTCTTTGTATGAAACCAGGTGACGTTTTTGTCCCCTCTCATCATTTAGGATACACACATGTCTTTTACTCCCCAAAGCTACCAGAACAATGGAATAGTTTTAATTCTCTGCCCCTCCTCTCTGTTGGAGAAGCCTAATGTAATGGGAGAATAGAAAGCCATTTCAATCCTCCTGAATCATTAGTTCCTATAAAATTGTCAATATCTCTTCTGTCATCCAGCAACACCATTTTCTGTTCTTCAAAGAAATTAGCATATCTTTCCAGCCCCCAAATCCATGATGAACATACGTGTGCCACTGCGGGATGGGTAGCCCTCCCCACAGCGCCTCTGAGAAGATGGTAGTGTTCTCCTTGTTTACCCTAAGAGAACAGGAGCCCGAGAGGCGATGTGTGAACCTAGGTCCCTCTGACTCAGAATCTGAGAGTCCATCCCCATCCCTAAAGGGCACGGGCTTCAGATGAGCTCCAGACTGACTCAGGCCACAAGGATTCCACTGCCATTGGACGAGTGGCAGGCAACTCTGCATGTTCCTCCTTTCATTCAGGAATCCAGCTCTGATTATCCTCTTCCCACTGAGAGAAGTGTGGTGGCTGCCAGTTGCATATGGCTTGACGAAGATAGGAGAGGACATAAAGGCGGCCCCCCTCCTCTCTGTGCTCCTGGATGAGAATCAAGCAGATTGTTTCCTATTTGGAGGAAGTCGATGTGAGAAACCTAAGGCAGCAGGCAAACCCCAAATGGGTGAGAATAAAAAATACTCCCCCGACCCCCTTGTGAGGTTCTGCCTGGAGGAGCCAGGTGTGAAGGCACCAGGGCTGTCTGTGGGCCAGGGAGCTAGAATGTTTCTGCCCCAGGAGCTTCCTTCCTGAATATCCCCTCCTGACGAGAGGCTGCTATTGCCTTCGGCCTCCCTGGAAGACCTCTTCTGCTGGCAGGCTGGCCTGCGGAACAGCTCCGAGTTGAAACCCTCTTAAAAATAGCTCTGTTCCCTTCTGGGTTGAGCAACTCACACTTGAAAAGCTCTTTATTCTTTATAATGAATAGAAAGCAGGCATTTTTCATTGAAAAAGAAGAGCGATAATGCAAAATAAAGGCAGACTGAGGGTAGTTGTTCTTTTGAAGCAGCGGACAGGGAGGCCTTCAGCACTCACAGCTTTTACAGGTAGCAACCCTTTCCTTGGATTATTCCTGGAATAGAGGTCTGGAGAGGCTTTTGAGCAGCTCTTGCTGTCAAAAGCGTGTGTGTGGCGAATAGTATTTCAGGTGACAGTGCAGGCTCGAGACAGGCAGAGCAGCCTCGAGTTGAAAGTTTGATCTAATTAATTGACCAAAGAAGCAAAAGGCTCAAAAGAAAAAGAAAAAACATAACTCTTTGCTCTCCAGACCTCTAAGGCACATGCCCATACTCTGGAAGGGCTGAGAAGGGCTGGAAATTAAAGTGGGGGACCAGAAAGCTGATGCCTACCTTGGCAGGAAGAATCACTGTTAGGTGTGTGCTGGAGAATCTTGTCTGTTGGGGAGGCCAGATTCCTCCATTTGTGTCTCTTCCAGAAGGAAAAAGGAGTTCAGATGGAGAAATGAGATAAAACTCTTAGCCTGCAACGTCAAATCTTGTTTCAAAGTATTGTATCTCCTTTAAATCAAGTGCAAGGCAACTCTCAGGATCCCGCTGAGACAGCGAACAGCTCTATCACAGCACTTACTTGGGTCTCCTGCTCTATTTCAGATATAAGCCTCTGGGAGGCATGTGTTGCATAGGAGAGAGGGGTTAGACATCTGAATTAGACAGGGCAATTAAAGCTAGTTATTGTGTAAAAAAACTCCAGATCACAGTTTCTTAACATAAGAGGTTTGTCTCTTACTCTCATGAAGTCCATCATGGATATTCCTGGTCAGGTAGCCATGCTGGACAGCTCTTGTCAAGTGGTAACTCAGGGAATCTTTCCATCATGGGAGCTTCCAATCATTCTCTGGGCTTTGCAATCCTTTGCTTCCTGCTACTCAGACCAGAAAGTGATTTAAGGTGGTAATGGAGAGATCATGAGGACATCTTTAAGGGTCAGGCCTAAAAGTGGTATACATTACTTCAGCCAGACTCGGGCACTTGGCTCTGCTTAAGTGGAAGGGGACTGGCAGATAAGGAGAATTGACTTGTGTATCCAGAAAGGATGAGTGAAGTAGATTTTGATGGAATTTAGCAATGTCTACCAAAATACCTAATCTTCAGGCCACAGGATTTTTTGTTATTTTCTCTGTTCACCCCACATGGTCCATAGAAGCCAGGTGTTCTCTGTTGCTACGGAATACAGTGAGGCTAGAAGCCATATCTTCTTGTGGTCTTGCCATTTCCCTTGGTAAAGGGCGTCATGGACCCATCAAATCTTAACCCTTTTCTGCCTGGGCAAAATCTCTTTCTCTTTCCTCCCTGATTTTGTCTAACTCCTAGTATAAACTTTTCAACAAGCTCAGCTTTTTCCAGAAGATATGAAACAAACTTATTCTGACATAGCTTCAGATTCAACCAGCTGATGGCGCAGCTACCTTCTTGGAATGAAGGAAGAAGAGAAATACAGAAAGCACAATACAAATCAATATTTCAAAAAGCCATTATGCCACCAAAGTGCATGAGTTCACTGGCATTCATGAGACATTTGAATTTTTTAAATTCAAGACCTGTCTAAACTTTTAAATTCAGGCATGCCATCTTTTCTTAGGCCTTTTTTATTTCCATCATAGCAACAAGAAATCACTTTTTTCTCCAGCATTTTTTCCATAAATCCAGAGCAGTTGTAATCACCATGATGAGATAAAGAGAATACACAGAACACATGGTTGAGATGGGGACATTGGGCAGGTGACTAGGCTGTCACCAGCTAGGCGAACTGATGCCACCTACCACTTCTGAGAGTTGGCCAGACCAGATGCTCAGCAAAGTAACAAATAATTACTGACCATGAATCCCTGAATCTCTTAGGCAGTTGACAGCTTGGAGTGACAATTGCTATGGTTTGTTTTAATTTTCTCAAGAGACAAGATTTGGTAGAAATTCGTCTGTTTGGTTTTTATGAATTCAAGTCTCTGGACCTTGGGAATTACATTCCATGGGACTGAAAGAAATACAAGTGCCATTTGACAGCCACAGAAATCTTAGAGGAATTGTGGTTCATGAGAATGGCTTCAAAAGACAAGATACGGAGTAGTCTGATTATCAGAAAGGGGGGAAAGGGGAAATCATGGAAAATACAAATGTGTAACGTGAAGGCTAATTCTATTTAATTGTCATCTAGATTCTACTAAACAGCAGATAATTCATAAGCTTTTATAAGAAAACAATAATTGCTACAGACTGAGTGTTTGTGTACTTCCCCAGATTCATATGTTGAAACCCTAATCCCCAATGTGATAGTATTAAGATATGGGGCCTTTGAGTGGTAATTAGGTCATGAGGATGCAGCCATCATGATGGAATTAGTGCCTTTAGAAGAGACACCAGAGAGCCTTCTCCTCTTCCTCTCCCTCTCTCTCTTTCTCCACCCCATCCTATGCCAACCCCAACTGTTTGAGGACATATAAGGAGATAACCAACCAAAGACTGAACTCTCACCACAACCCTGACCATGCTGGCACCATGATCTTGGACTTTCCAGCCTCTGGAAGTGTGAAATAAATCTCTGTTGTTCAAGCCTACCAGTCTAGGGTAATTTGTTATAGCAGCCTGAACTAAGACAATGATCATTTCAACTTATAATGTGTTTGCTTAGAATAAGTCATACCTAATTCATTTATTTTCACTTTTTAGTTGGACTATCATGTTGTTCAATTAGGGGAATATAATAGATCTTTCTTTAATCCTGATTATGTTGAAGGTCCTTAATAGTAACATACTTTGATATATTTATTTTTTTTCTTAAATAATTTATTGTCAAGTTGGTTTCCATATAACACCCCATGCCATACTTTGATACATTTAAAACTGTTGAACAATCAACTGTGGACTGAACAATCAGAAAAGACTGAGCTTTGTTTGGGGTACCCGGCTGTAGGTAGAGCATGCAACTCTTAATCTCAAGGTTGTGAGTTTGATCCCCACATTGGGTTAGAGATAACTTAAAAAGTAAAAAAAAAAAAAAAATTAAACTGAGCTTCGGGAGCAGGCAGTTAATAACAAATTGTTCTTATGTGTCTAGATTCTGAAGCAATGAATAAATAAACATAGGTGTCAACTCAATAAAGAAAAAAAAATACTTGGGCCTTGTTTTTGGTTAAACTGATGGAAGAACCTGGCCCACAATCTCTCCCCTAACAGTTCCTAATATTTCAACCCTATCTAGTCATGGCATAGTGGGTCCACAGCAAGTCTCTCCTGAGGAGATAGCTCAGGGGTTGGTGGACGAGAAGAGTTTCCTAGAGCAGAGGCAACACCAAAGAACTCAGAGAGAATGCACTCAGGCATTTTCAGTGCTTTCTCCAAAAGTCACTAATCACCAAACATTGGCAGAGGTAGAGGGAGTGGACTAGAAGTGGTAGAAGTTATAAAACTGACATTTCTAGAAAGGCAGGAGTTCTTATTTTACCAGCCAAGTCAGGAATGTATGGAGAGGAATGGAATGGCTACTCCTGGCTAACAATGTGAGAACCTAGAGTGAGTCTTCTCTTATTACTGCTGTTTCAGTCAATATTTTGCTATTGAATTCATATGAAGATACAGAAGGAATGTATACCTTTGTTGAAGTTGATATGAAAATAGGAAGAATAGCTGACAAATGTTGACATTGCAATTAAACATTACCTCAAGGGACACCTGGGTGGCTCCATAAGTTGAACGTCTAACTCCTGATCTCCAGGTCATGGAATCAAGCCCCATGTCAGGCTCCATGCTGAGGATGGATTCTCTTTCTTTCTCCCTCTCGCTATCTCTCTCTCCCTCTGCCTCTCTCTCTCTCAAAATAAAATAAATCTTCAAAAAATTATCTCAACTGAGTTGGAATCAACTAGGCTGGAATCTGCTAGATATAATTGACTGGCAATAAATATCAAGGTCTTTATTTAGGTAAAAATGTTAAAAAGAAAACTCTATACACAATGCAACTGCTCAGATACAGGGTAGAGACAGACAGCTTTGACATTAGTTTATATAAAAAATGTTCTAGGGGTTTTAGTTTATCTGAACTTAACATGACAACTATTATGTGTCTGCTGAAAATGTTAATGCAGTTTCCATCTGCCTTTGCTCAATAAATGATTGCCTAGAGTGTATTCTGTGGAAGGTACTGTGATGAGTTCTGGGAGCTGGTAATAACACAGTGTCTGGAGCAATCTGTCCAGTGAAGGGCACATACTTTAAGAGCAGCATTAATGAATTAAAAGAGAGCATTGGTGGGTGGATACTTAGTCCTATTTCTCCAGGTTTCCATGAGGCAATTTTTACTAACCCATGGGAAAAATATTTGAGTATTTTATTGGTAAGAATTATTTTACCTGGAAATAACAGAAACACTGATAGATCTACTTAAATAATAAGGAAATTAGTTTCTCTTATAATTAAAACAACAACAAGAGGGACACCCGGGTGGCTCATCAGTTAAACGTCCAACTGTGGCTCAGGTCATGATCTTGCGGTTCACGAGTTTGAACCCCACATTGGGCCCTGTGCTGGTAGCTCAGAGCCTGAAGCCTTCTTCAGATTCTATGCCTCCCTTTCTCTCTCTGCCCCTCCCCAGCTCATACTCTGTCTCTCTCCTTCTCTCTCTCTCAAAAAAAAAAAAAACACACATTAAAAATAACTACAATATCAACAACAAAAACAAACAAACACAGAGAGATAGAGGAAACATGTTATAATTAGAGCTGGAGATCTATTTCTCTGCTCTTCTTTGCCTCTTCTCAGCCTCTAGGTTAAGGCTTTCTTCTTCAGACTGACTCCTCTGGTGGTTAGAAAATGGTTACTATCAGTCCTTGAACAAAATGTTTCCTCATTAGAAAATCTCTTTTCCAACTGTTCAACCAAACTTCCTATTCAGAC
The DNA here is from genome assembly GCF_003009895.1 of Hyaena hyaena. NCBI lineage: Eukaryota > Metazoa > Chordata > Mammalia > Carnivora > Hyaenidae > Hyaena > Hyaena hyaena. The sequence continues at coordinate 2,787,022 of NW_024080759.1, forward strand.
TAATTAGGCTGGTTTGTATCCTGTACCCATCCCTGGTCTAACTGCAGGATCTAGAACAATGCTGTGCACTACTTGACTGAAGCCTGAATTCCAGAACCAATCACTTGCAAGGAGATTTGAGGCACTATGATTGGCCTGAGTTGAGAATAGGGTCAACTTCCAACATTTGGGCAACATGGAAGAAGGAGACTTCTGTAATTAACATTGAGGATGTTCTTGAAAGGGAGAAAGTAGTGGGAGTGGGTGGTACGTTGGCCACCAGAGGAGAAGGGCTGTCTTCTTAGATGGGTGAGTTTGGGGGGAACAGAAACTAGGTATTTTTTTTCTCTTTTAGGAAAACCTGTCTTCTAGTGGTGGAGCCTTTCTTTATGTGGTAATAGCTTTGATTCTTACCCTCAAAACCTTGCACATTGGTGTAAATTCAATCATCCTGCTTCTCTGTATCTGACTATGTCAGATAAGTTCAACTACATGGCGGTTATGAGGAAGGCTGATTGCAAAGTCCAAGTTGTACTCTCCACTATATGTTTACTGGAAAGAAAGCTGACCTTTTGATCTTAATCTGCTGGATTCTAGTGTCTAGTTCTAATTAATGTATAATCGATGGGAGGCATGATTATCATCCCTAAAAACCTTAACAAGTGTGGCCCCAGGAGCAACCCAGAATCTAACAGATTCTGAGAATTCTGGTCACGCAAGAGATATGTAGACAGAGTTCAATACTGAGATACTCAGCTGCTATCAGATATCTAGATATGTCTAGATATATCAGATACTTAGAAAGTTCAAAGGGTATGAATTTTCACAGGAACTGCTGTGGGAAAGGCTGCTCTGCTGGTAATGAGAACCTTGTCATTGGCAGTATTCACATGTAGACTGGATGACAATCTTTCAAGTATGCTTTAAAATAGAATCTGGAACACAGTTGTTTCTTTAATATAATCCAAGTCTTAGTTCTATGTACTCCTATTTTGTAGGTATTTTAGACCTGTACTTTTCAAAGTGTGATCCCTGGAGCAGCATCAGGATCACCTGGGAAGTTGTTACAAATGCAAATTACCAGGTTCCACCCAAGAACTCCTACTATGTATTGAATTGTACACCTCCCCTCAAAATAAAAGAGATATGTTGAAGTCTTAAGCCCTAGTACACCAGAAGGTGAAACAAGGTCATTACAGATGCAATTAACTAAGTTAAGACGAAGTCATACTGGAGTAGAGTGGGCCCTTAATGTGATGTGACTGGTGTCCTTTTAAGAAGAGAGACAGACCCAGAGACATAGATATAAGAGGTGAATGCTATGTGATGATGGAGGCAAAGATCAGAGCTATGCACCTTCAATCCGAGAGTCACCAAAGATTTCCAGCAAACCACCAGAAGCTAGGAAGAGGCAAGGAAGGATTCTTCCCTACCTAAGGAAGATTTCAGAGGGACCATGGCCTTGCCAACACCTTGATTTCAAACTTCTAGACTTCAGAATTGAGAGAGAGCATAGATTTCTTTTGTTTTAAACCACCCAGCTTGTGGTAATTTGTTACGGCAGCCCTAGGAAACTGGTATATACCTACTAAGTCAGAAACTCTCATATTGATGTCCAGCAATCTGTGTTTAATAATTCCTCTAGATGATTCTGATGCATGCTAAACCTTGAGAACCATTGATTTCTATTTTAGATCCTGACGGATACCTCTGACTCTGATATACATATGAATGAATTGGGGATTTTGTTAAAATGCAGATTATCAGGAAGTGCCCCCCCCCCCCCCAGAGCCTGCCTTTCCATTAAACTCCCATGTGAAGCCTTATTGCTGGCCCAAGAATCAGACTTTGAGTAGTTAAGTCTAGATTGGCACTGCCCAACAGAACTTTCTATGATAATAGAAACATTCATATCTGTGCTTCCCCACAGGTCAGACACTTGAAATGTGACCTCACAACTGAATTTTTTAGTTTTATTTAATTTTAATTCACCTGAATTTATATATAACCACATGTGTTTGAGACAGTGTAGGTCATCATTTCCTTATTCCTAGACTTAACTGCCAATGTTTTATACAAAGCTCACAGGGCTCTAAACTTTTGTTCATCGAAATTATCCACAACTGAGTAGTTAGGACTAGTGGTGGCATGGTCTATGTAAGACTATGTGTGCTCAACAGTATATTAAGAGTCACCTGAGAACATAAAGTAGATTAGAGAGTCTTTGCCCTTAAGGAACTTTCTGTTTATAACCAATTCTCATTGTATTTCTACCAGTTTCTGCCAAGCCTGAAAGTGTTAGTTCAGTGTTAAAGGGGGAGGGGGGATGGAATTAAGAAATAATTAGAAGAGATGATGCTTGGCAGGGGCTTTTTTATCTCAAGGCTACCAGATTTTGTTCATGGAATTTGAGAACATGAGTGATTTGCATATGTTGCATAAATTTGCATCTTGTATTCAAGAGCCTTGACTCCAAGTCTATGAAGTACAATTTAATTAATTAGTGGAACCTACTAGTGTTGTATTCAGAACAGGATTCAGGGCATAACACACATGGAATAACTAGCTGTTGATTACAATTCAGGAGATTTCAGACCAGGTTAGGAGATGAAAAAAAAAAAGGAGCGCAAGAGGGTCAAAGCTGAAGGGAAGGAAGAGGTACCAGGAATTTTGTTATCACTAACCCCTGCCTTCTCTGTACCTCAACCCTTTGTGTAATTCATGGTTTACTTTTCATAAAACTGCTCAGAATCAGCTGAATTTGCACAAATGCATGGAATTCTGCTTTTTGTGCCAGCTAGTGTCCATTTCCTCCTCTTTGGTATACCCCAGCTCTCTTGCCTTGCCTCTTGGCCTACAACTGAATTCTCCATGGGCATCAACAGATCATTTTAAGGAAAAAAGAGAGGATGCTAGGCCTATAGCAAGAGAGGATTCTACCCCTGGGGGTAGAAAGCTAAATAACCCAGGGTCTTTGCCATGAAGCCACACAACATTGCAGCAGGGGAGATGATATACGAGCAGTAACTACTATAATATGTGTTAAGGGAAATGGTGAAGCTGTGTCTTAGCAGGAGGAGGCCCCACAGGAGACAGAGATAGACTCCTCTCCTGTGGAAGGGGGGAGGAGAGTCCTCACACAGCAGGAGCTTCACGACAGAGAAGGACTGTGGGCGGGCTGGTGGGTTCCAGGCTGAGAGAACAGCATGGTGTGTTTAGCAAACTCTAAGCATCGCTAAATGTGAAGGGGAGGAGGGAGGTCAGGGAGAGGGACAAAATCCAGACCAGCCTATAAATGCGTCACTCACTTGCTTTCAGAGAAAGGGGGTTGTAACTAAAATAGAGCACTTAGTCCATCTCACTGAGGAATGAAAACATGCCAGAAATCAAACAAAAAGGCTAAAAGTTCTTTCCCTGTGGAACGATGTCATCCTCTCCTACCATCTCCTGACGAATGTTTGCTGTAAATCCGCCTTAAACTTTCCTACATAGGCCCCTTTCTAGGAGATTCTGAGTCCCTTTATGATCCAAGTTGACTGGGAACAAGCACCTATACAAAATAAGCTATATTTGTGGCACAGAACCAAATATACTCTCCTGTGTGTTGGGCAGCTTGTGGGTGTCAGTTGAGACAGAGTTGAAGGATCATCTGGAGATGTTCATGTAAACCACCCAAAGATTTCCCTCGATTATCTCGCCTCTTCATTGTGATGGTATTTATTCCCTTTCTCTTGGAACCTCAGAATCAAATGTGGCACCTGGGTGCAGCCCCAGAGATACTACAGATTCATTTGGATCCCCACAGTGGCGAAATCTGAGAGCCACAGATCTCCCATCACTGCTGAACTAGAAGGATGGCTCGAGAATGAAGACTAAGTTTGGTGCCTCCCCTGTAATTACCCATGTAATTACTCTGGCGTATTGTGTTTTAAATATTTTAATATTTATAAAAATGTTATTCAATGGCATCTTGTTAAATGCTTAACAACCGGATCTCTAGGGAGAGAAAAAACTTGAAATTAATGACCTGATTTAATGCGTCTGCCAATTTCCATGGTGTAAATATTCCTACCACAGCCATTTCAAGCTACCACCTGATGTTAGTGAACAAGAGGTTGGGATGGAATGAGCCCAATAGGTATCAACTAGCTCCTGGACCCCACTGATATGTTACACTGCTCTACATGTCTGGTAACTTGATTTTTCCCCCTCATCATTATTATATTTGAGATTAACTCATGTTTATACATGTTGTTCTAGATTTTTTTTACTTCTAGTGCCATATAAGGTTGATGACCGCATAAATGCACTAAAATTTATTGTTCCTTTTGATGGACCTTTGGGTTACTCCTGATCTTTTGATTCTTAAAAACAATGCTGTAAGAATCATTTCTGAATGTACTTAATGGTGCACTGGTGCAGAAGACTCCAAATCTCAGAATAGAATTTCTGAGTTGTTGGTTATTCATGTTTCAACATGACTAGATTTTGCCTGATTTTTCTCCTCAGATTTCTTCTCCCACTAGCAATGTATGAGAGTCTCATTACCCTCATCTTCTCCCATTCTCAGTTTTGACAGATGTTATGGACTGAATTGTATCCCCTCAAAAGTCATATGTGAAGCCCCAATCCCCAATGGGACTGTATTTGGAGATAGAGTCTTTAAGAAGGAAATTAAGGTCAAAAGAGATCATGAGGGTAAAGCCCTAATATGATCAAAGTGGTGATCTTATAAGAGGGGGAAGAGATATCAGAGCTTTCTCTCTCTACCCACACAACAGAGGAAAGACCCTGTGAAAACACAGTGAGAAGATGGCCATCTACATGTCAGAGAGCTCTCCCCAGAAACCAAATTTGCTGACCCCTTGATCATGAACTTGTAACTGACACAACTGTGAGACAGTAAATGTCTGTAGTTTAAACCACCCAGTCTGTGGTTTTGTTATGGCAGCCCAAGCAGACTTAGTCTACACACTTTAATTTTTGCCTTTAAACACATGCAGTTTTTCTTTGTTTTATTTTTAGAAACTGCTCCCTCCTAAACAAACCTCACCTCTTATCTAGCTTGATGAAACTGGCCTCTCCCTTAATAATAGTAAACCTATTTACTTATTCCCAACTGACTCTGCTCCACCTAGGCTGATTTTCTTAGACTCCCCAAAGATACTCATTCTCATCTCTGGACCTTGCCCAGTGTACTCTGCCTTCTTTCTTGAGGATACCCAAATCCTACCCATTTTTTTTTTTTAATGTTTTATTTATTTCTAGGAGAGAGAGAGAGAGACAGCGTGAGCAGGGGAGGGTCAGAGAGAGAGGGAGTCACAGGCTGAAACAGGCTCCAGGCTCTGAGCTGGCAGTCAGCACAGAGCCCGACGCTGGGCTCGAACCCACGAACCGCGAGATCATGACCCAAGTGAAAGTCGGACGCTTAACCGACTAAGCCACCCAGGCGCCCCCCATTTTTAAATACATAATTCAAATCCTACTCTCTAAGAGTTAGGACTTTTGGTTCAAATGAAAGAAAATCCAAACCAAACTTCTGTGGGCATAAGGTGGAAGTCAGCAGAACTGAAGAACTTCTCTCAGGGAAGCCAAGGACCCGAAGAGTGCTATTGGGTCCCTCTTCTCATGCCCAGTTTCCACTTCACTGTCTTGGACTTATTATCTTTTGCTATGCATGTCTTTCTCAACTGAAGGGGCTGACACAAGGCCACAGAAGCCTCCAAAGTTACATCATTCTCTCTTATGCGTCACCCATAAGAACTTTTCCCTCTCTCTTTCACTTATAGTATCGGGGTGGGGGTGGGGTCATTGGCCTGATTTGGATCAAGTGAAATTCCGTTGTTCAATCATTTTGGTTAGAAGGATGAGATACTGCAGTAGTTGAGCCTGGGCCTATGCACATATAGCCATATATTTGCTCCAGAGAAGGTTTGCACTGTGTTATAGTCACATGGTACTGTGACTGGTAAACCCAGTAAAACCACTTGCAGGATAGAAGACCAAGTCCCCTGATGGGGCACCTGGGTGGCTCAGTTAGTTATGCATCCAACTCTTTGTTTTGGCTCAGTTCATGGTCTCACAGTTAGTGAGTTGGACCCCCACTTCAGGCTCTATGCTGAAAACATGGAGCCTGCTTGGGGTTTCTCTCTCCCCTTCTCTCTGCTCCTTCCCGGCTTGCGCGTGCGCGCGCTCTCTCTCTCTCTCTCTCTCTCAAAAATAAATAAACATTAGCAAATTAAAAAAAAAAAAAAAGAAAAGAGAAAAGATCAAGTCCCCTGAAGAAGGGATCTTAGGACCTACCACATGCCCAGTCCATGAAGTCACTGTTATTTCTCTAGCCTTCATTACTTCCCTCTACTTCCAAACTGATACTATACCTAAAGCATTTATCACTTAATTATCAAATACTTTGTGTTTCATGCTAAATTATATTCTTCTTAAAGTTAAGAATCATGTCTTCACTTTCTGTGTATCCTTTGCAGCCCCTAACAGAGCACTGAACATATAGGAGACATCCGATAAATATTCATTCTTAGAACATGTGGCCTGCTATTTCTTTCTTTTTTTAAAAAGGATTTTATTTTCAAGTAATCTCTATACCCAATGTGGGGTTCGAACCCACAATCCCAAGATCAAGGGTCTCATGCTCCACCAACTGAGCCAGCCAAGTGTACCTGTAGCCTGCTGTTTTTAATAGGAACAGATCTTTTGAATCCACTCCTATAGGCTTCAGCCACAGTTTTAACTGAGATTAGAATTCTGCAGCTATAATAAGATTCTGGAGACAAAAACGTGTATAATACATCACAATTTAGGAAACACTCTCACATTCTATGATCCTTACAGTGGACAGAAGGCACGTGCTATCCCCATTTTATAGATGAAGGAACTGAGGCTCAGTGTAGTTAAGTGTCTTGCCCAAAGTAGATTGGCTGTTAAGTGGCAGAAACAGATTAACCACATGTGACTGGGCTTTTGGGAACAAAGCGATCTCTCAGCCCCTAGAGAAGGCTGAGTGTTGCAGAAAGTGTGATGAGGCCTCTTCTAGAAACAGCACTTGGGGGGCTGTCCTCAAGAAGCTCTGATTACCCCTCATCCCATGAAGGGTCCATGAATGGACTGGCCTATGGGAACTCTACCTACTTTTGGGCACTCGCCACCTGGAACATGTGTCTGAAGCCTGGAACCATAGCATCTTTGTGGCCCTGGACGTTACTGAGGAAAGATTCAGCCCACATTTAAATGCCAGATGACAGAAGCAAGTGGCCAAGCAGTGCAGGCATTTTTGCCAAGTTGGAATGGGAGCAAGTGTGACTAAGCCAATGGGACTAGAGGTGGCAAACAATTCGTGTCTGGTTGGAACCAAGCACTGTGTTGGCGATAACACTTCCAGAACAAGCAAGGGTGACCATAGACCCGTGTTCCAAGGAGCCCTGTAAAGGAATGAGCTGCACACACTTCTGTTCTCTAACAGAAATCCACCAGTGCGACCCATCTTTTAACCTCAGCAAGAACAGAAAAGTCGGCCATGTCATCGCCAGCCTCCCTGCTTCCTGCTGGCCCAGCAGAAGCTTGTAAAGGCAGAACTTCAGGGCCCAGACATCTTGTTTCTGTTGCTTTTGCCAGAGACTTGCTCCAGAGGAGGTTTGCATTGTGTTATAATCACACGGTTTGCAAAATGATAGTTAAGAGTCTGTTAGCATTTCCACCCCAAACCTCATATTTTCAGCTGCTCACAGTGACTCAAATATAAGAATTCTCTTTAGGCTGAAATTTGGCACACAGGGTCTCAGGCCCAGCTGGGGAGCAATTTCAACCTTTTTTGGGACCGGATTTCAATAACATCCATTTGGCTGTTTTTGAATAACAGCAGAAGCACAACAGAAGAGAAGTTAGCATTTTTATAGCAAAATGTTGCCATTATGTGACTCAAAAACTGGTATGGGGAGGGGGGGAACCACCCTAGCAACTTTCAATAAACCCTGGCAAGTGATTAGCCTTTGGGTGGACTAAACATGTATACTATTTTCTTAAATCTATATTAAAAACCCAACCACTAGTCTGTTGTTCAGAGCAGAGGAGAGATTTTGTTTAATAACATATTGTGTTTTTGAAAAGCAAAGTTGACTCAGGAACGATGACACATAGCGGTGGATATTGAATTTCTACTACACCCACACTCCTTGGTACAACTGGGGCAGTGGCAAATTTTAGGATGTAACTGGGTTCTCAAATGCAATGGGAACAATCGCAAAGGGGCAGGGGGCCAGGAGGGAAAGGCTATGCCACAACTTGCAAAGATATGAGGAATATTGTTGATGATCTAAAATCAAGAACCCAAGGTCTTGTCCTTCTTTCTTAGAAGGTAGAAGACTTCAGAATTCAGAGTCTTTCCTCTACCCTTCTCACTAATGACAACTCATGAGATCACAAATGACAGATTCCAAAAAAGCGCATGATACCGAACTTATTTTTTAATGAGCGATTTCAGAAAAAAATAGAAGGAAGCATAGAGGGTAATAAACTATGTACCATGTACCCACCCCTCTGTGTATAAAATAAAACATTACAAATACAATTGAATTATCTTCTGTGTATTAATCAGCATTTCTGATGATTTCTTTATCCTCTCTGTTTTTTAAATATTTTATTTATTTATTTTGAGAGCGAGAGAGAGTGAGAGAAAGAGACAGAGAGAGAGAAAGAATGCAAGCAGGGGATGGGCAGAGAGAGAGGGAGAGAGAGAGAAACCCAGGCGGTATCTGTGCTGCCAGTACAGAGACCTACAGGGCTCAAACTCACAAACCATGAGATCACGACCTGAGCCGAAATCAAGAGTCCCACACTTAACAGACTGAGCCACCCAGGCACCCTTACTTGACTTTTAGTATAAAGGTTTATTATTGTTTTCTTTAAATAAGATGTTATATCCAGTTTGTATTTCATAAAAGTAATTATTTATGATTCCCCTCCTCTTTCTTCTACATTATTAAACTTTATCTAAATTCTGTTTAAATTCATGTTCCCCACCCTACCCAAAATGTAGTTTCCACCACTGAATAGTAGTCACCTATAGCAATGTTGCGAACTTGAGCTGCAATAGCACCTTTTTTGGTTATAGTCAAATGATAACAATTTTCATCAGCCCCTGACAAAACAATGCCCAACATACTTTAAGAATTTTCTGGCTGTTCGATTGAAGAAATTGATGCCCAGAGTCTCTTACTTCCAGCTTTGTATGCTTTCTGCCTATCAAACTGCTTATTCTGGGGTTTAGGAAAGCTGCCTATTGATGTGGCCATCAGCCCTGATCACATTGCCTTTTGCAAACAGAAACCTTGACCCACAGTCACCTTGATTCTGTGTGAACTGCCTCAGGTTCTCTCCCAATCTCCTAACCATGACTTTTAGAGAGCTGCTGCTGCTTCTTTTTTTTAATTTGCATTCGTATTTGTAGGTTTTTTGTTTTTTGTTTTCCTTGAGAGACAGAGAGACAGCGTGAGCATAAGGATCAGAGAGAGAGGGGGAGATACAGAATCTGAAGCAGGCTCCAGGCTCTGAGCTAGCCATCAGCACAAAGCCCGATGAGGGGCTCGAACCCATGAACTGTGAGATCAAGACCTGAGCCAAAGTCGGAGGCTCAACCGACTGCGCCGCCCAGGTTCCCCAAGAGAACTTCTAACCAGACTAAAAATAAAGCGGTCAATCCTGAGACTTAGAGATGCATTTGACCCAAGAAGTCTCAATGCATCAGGCTGTAGAAATCACCTTGGTTCCCTCTCCAGAAGCCATCTCTCTTTGATTCCTGGATCTTAGACCTCAATTTTGTACAAGTGTCAGGTAGCCCTGCACTTCAGGGAGGCTGGGCTCTACTTCAGCCTTGGGACAAGTAGAAGCCACAGGGGTAAGAATCTGGGCTCATTATTCCTTCATTTAGTAGTTGTGGATTTTGGGTAAATTACAAAAGCTTTGTGAGTTTCAGTTTGATTCTTCTTGTCAGAAATGGTTATGGCTGACATGCTGGATTTGGCAGAATTCAATGAAAACAAACTTTGTTTGGAAACTTGTTAATGTTATCGAGTCACTGAACTAACCAATCATAGAACATAAGCTCCCTGAAGACAGAGATTTTTGTCTGCTTTATTTGTTCAAACATCTCCAATACCTAAAACAGTGCCTGGCGCTGTTGAATATTGGTTGAATTGAATTGTCTTGAATCTCAGATTCACCAAATTTCAGACATTACTTTTGTTATATGAGATAACAAATATCCTCTTACTTATAGCCAAAAGCATCTTAATACTTAGATACCTTGTGTCCAGACAGTACCATCCTTTTCCAGGAACTGTCTCCCCACACCTAAACAAACATGGATATGATGAGAGCGAAGTTAATGCAGTGCGACACTATGGTCACAGTTACTTCATTCAGGAATAAATACTTGACCCAAACTTAGCCCTTCCTAGAGAATTTGGAATTAGACTAAGAGAGTCAAGCTTCATCTGGCTGCTTTTTGAAAATGGAAGAAATGTGAACTTGTGGCCTTTTGGCAGTATATTTCCTATGAGTACTCATGAGCACAACAGGTTAGTGGTCCGCAAGAGGAGAGAATAAAGCAGATCAATGGAGAAATAAAGACAAAAGAGTATATAAGTGTGGTTCCAGTTGTTTATGAGACCCACCTATATGCGAATTTTTGCACCTGGGAAACACATGTATTTTCTTATAATGAAGTCTCCTTTTTCCTTGGGCTATGTTGAGTTGGGTTTCTGCTCATTGCAAAGAAAAGATTCTAAAGATTTTCTAGTCAGTTATAGCTATGAAATCTGAGCAAACTGTACCTTACTTCCTATAACATATACGTACCCATGAAAAGCAAAAATTTTACATAAAGTAGAAACACTGAGGGAAAACTATAACTCAAAACATAATTGTAAACCTTTGGAAACTTACACCAAAAACAAACTGTATGAGGCCAGTTGTCTCGAGTCTATTTTTAAGTCATCTTTTACAGCCCTTCCAATCTAATCCTCCTTATTTGTCCAGGCGAACATGGTGATCAGTCAGGTATTCTCCGAGGTTTATAATGCCATGCTTCCCTATCACCCCTTGGTTTTTCCATATGGCACACTCCATAACTAGAACCCCTTTCTTTCCAGCTGGTTAGTGCTTAACTCTTGCAGTGCTCTTTTTCATTAGCTTCAAATAACTTTATGGTTTGGCTTCTATTTTCTTTGAGGCTTCAATGTACAACTCCAAGAACTATCTCTACCAATCTACCAACTTGAAACCATTTCTGGGTTCCACGTTGATATACATACATATATCAACATGTTGATACATACGTATATATATACATATATATATATATATTTTTTTTTTCCCCCTCTACCATCTGGTCTAAGGCCATGGCTCTGTTCGCCATTTGTGCAGCTGCCTGCACATCTTTATGTTCTGGTGCACCTTTTTATTATTGTCTGCTTTCCATTGCATGTTGTCAAAGACCTAGGAACTGCATCTGTTTGAATTTTATTTGTAGGCTCTGAGCATAGAGCAGTGTGTGGCTTGGAACATAGAAAAGATTATTCTAAGCAAACTGGATTCACGAAGTCATGATGAATTGAAATAATGAGAAAGATTTGAGCCTAGGAATAGGGATTGGATTCATATTGAACTTCTAGATAAGAATGCTTATTCTAAATGTTTCCACACTGAGCTACCTTCGTAGTGGATTGAGCTGAGACCTACTCATGTGATGGTTATTTCTTTGTAAATACTTGTTATTTACTTGAATAAGCCTTTCACTCTTTCTCTCTCCCCCTTTCTCTACACACACACACACACACACACACACACACACACACACACACGTTCATTTGAGAAATCAGGCCTTAGGGCTGGATCTATACTTGGCCAACATCTTCAAGGTCACTGATGTTACCTCTTGCTTCTGCTGTGTGGGAGCCAACGAGAGTGAGTCATCAGGGTGAATAATGCCTCTGTAATACTACCAGATTGTGTTTGTCTCCACTTCAAAGCTCTTAGCTTTAACAGAATAGTATTTCTCCATCCCGCCCACCCAAACAGCAGTCTGGATGGTTGCAAGGCAATAGTTAGATGAACAGTAGCATCATTTCCATTGGATGGACTATGCCTCCCACCCCCTATTCTCCCCAAAACAAGCAATACCTCTTATGGAAGTTCTCAGGCCAAATTCTACACAGGTTTTGCTGGCTGGAAATCACATCCCATCACCTTTGTTTCTCTTTTTTTCTATTTTCTTTCCTCCCTCTCTTCTTCCCTCCCTCCCTCTACCTACCTTCCTTCCTCCCTTCCTCCCTCTCTTCCTTCCTCCCTTCCCTTTCTTTCCTTTCTTTTCCTTTCACCTCTTCTTTCTTTTCTTCCTCCTTCCTTCCCTTTCTTTCTTTCTCTCACCCTTTACTCTTTTACTTTTTTTCCATTCAAAAGAGTGTGAGTTTGAGTTTGTCAAAAAAAAAAAAGAAAGAAAGAAAGAAAGAAGGGAAGAAAAATAGAAAGAAAGAAAGAAGAAAGAAAAAGGTTTTATACCCCAGAATCTATTCCCATTTCCACAACATCTTTGTGACTCCTCTTATAAAGACTCGTTATTTTAAAAGTCATGTTTCTTTGGTGGAACCATAATACTGTGGCCATGATGGAAAGAATAATGTCAGAATCACCATTACAGAGCACCTAACCATGGTGCTAGATATTTTATAAACATGTCTTATTAAATCCTCACAACCAAAGTAAGCCTTATTATATTTTTTACACATGAGTGAAGTAAGGTTCATGGATATTGAATAACTTGCCCAAAGTCATGGCCAGTAAACAGAAAAATGGGATATATCTAACTTGATATGATGCCAAGATCCATGCTTTCTTGTTCAGCAGCTTAGATATGAAGGGAGATATTAACTAGTATAGAATTCCTAATTTGTCCATGCCCTTTTTTCTAGATATCAGTTTATGGAATAACTTGAAAAATATAATTTTCTTTAATCCTTCCTATGTTACTTCAGCCCAACATACGCCCTTGTTGTTGCTGATGGTATTTGAGTGTATCGTTCCCTTATTAGTGAATAGCGAGTGTTAGACATTTTGCCAGCCCTTATCCATGTCCTACATGTGCTAATCAAAGTTCCTTAAGACCTCCAAGGTAATGAATGATATAATTAATCATACAAACTGGGACAATTTTGATAATGAAAAGGAGTGCTATTAATAACTATGCTGGGCAACTATGCTGGGCTGCCCCAGGCAAACTGAGATACATGGTCACCCTCTTAGGACAAACTGTAACCAAGCTAATATCTCCTATGGACAAAGAGAGTGTGAATAGTACAGCCTTAACTAAACACTATGCAAAACAAGACAACAGAAGCCAGAACTACTGGATTCAAACCTCTGCCTCACAAACAATTTCTACATTTCTGGGCCTGGCTGTGGGTGGTGGGAGAGAAAAGGCAGCTGGAAATGACTCAAAATTTGAATGATCATTGTGCCTAATTTCTTCAGGAGGTGGTTCTCAAACTTTAGTGTGCTCAGGAATCATCATCGTTTTTATTCTAACTGAGGATCCCTGAACTCCATAGCTTAAAGATGTTGAAAATATAGTGTGGGGTGGGCCCAGGAAACTATATTTTAATACCCTCCCATAGAGATTTTGATGTAGGTAATTTACAAACTTCACTGGGGAGGAAAAAAGTGTTCTATGACATAAAGTCTTTGCATACGTACTTTGCAAAGACAGGCATGATTTCATTTTTTTAAAATAGTTTATTGTCAAGTTGGTTTCCATATAACACCCAGTGCTCATCCCCACAAGTGCCCTCCTCCATGCCCATCTCACCCCTCCTCCCCCACCCCCATCAGTCCTCAGCTTGTTCTCAGCATTCAAGAGTCTCTCATGGTTTCCCTCCCTCCCTCTCCCCCACTATTTTCTCCCCTTCTTTCTCCCCCACAGTCATGATTTCAGAGGAAGTCCCTGTAGGACTTAACATAACTGTTACAACATGAAGATTTGTTCTCAGATACCATCTGTATGACCTAAATTACCACTTGAATAAAATATGTAAACAATGTTTACCTTATAATTACTTTCAACATAGAGTCCCAGGGATACATGTGTGTATATATATATATATATATATACACACACAAATATATACACATACATATATATATATTAAAAATAAGAACTTTTTTCTCCATATGTTTATATTGAACTAGAGAAAAGAGAACACATTTTGTATGCTTTCCAATAATCACAGCAAGAATATTTGCTGTATATCGAACAATGCTCTTGTACCAGGAATTTATATACATGTCCTCAAATATGAAGACTCTCAAAAGTAAGTCATGCTATCTCTTTTATATAGGGGATAGACCGCAGGCTGAGAGAAGTTAGGTGACTTGCTAGAGGTCTCACAGCTAGTAACTGGCAGACGTGCCCTTCGAAACCAGATCATCTGCCTTGCCCCAGAAGCATGTAGTGAACTCCTAAGCACCCGTGGGTACCAAAAAATACTTGCTGGAAGCTGCATCATGCATGTAAGCTAGTATGACATTTCTAGAAGAATAATTCCTAGACAGAGAAAAGACCTGAGTGGTGACTTTGAGGAATGTGGAGGCAATTCATGGATATAAAAAGGCAGGGGTAAAGCCAATTATCGGCTAACATTTGAGAAACTTGGAGGTATCACTAACCATTCTCCAGGCTGGCCTTTGGATTTATTTCTCTTTCGCTGGCTGTGCCGCTGCTATGCTCTTTATTCATATTTTCAAGGAAACACAAGTAAAGTGACTGTTCTCTAATTGCGCTCCCTTCCTGCAGTCTGCGCGTTCCTTCTGAGCACCGCGGGCTGGGTCCATACGCCGCTTGCATCGTGTGCAAGGGCTGGTGGCAGCTGCAAGTTGGTGTGTGACACATTGAGTAGTCATATTTCTCTTCTCTGTGGCCCTCCAAAGCCCTTTCCAACATAACTTTCCCCCATCTGTTCTCGTTTGCACTGCATAATAGGGGACAGGTTTTGGAACTTGGGATTCAAAAAACAACATTAAGAGAAAATAAAAATGAGATGGAATTTCAGTAGAAAGAAACTCACTGGCTCCCCCCCCCCCGCCCCCGCCTCTTCAGTTACTGGGATCATTACCACAGTATTAAATTGATCAAGTTCGTACTTTAGCCTAGTTGGTCCTGTGAGAAATGTGAGAGCATTTAGAAATCTCTTTAAACTGTCTGTAGAGCAATAAGATAGACAGCATGGCCAAGTCATTAGCAGATACGGTATTGTCATATAGCAGGACCTGACTTAAAGTTTTTCCATATTTGCTTAGAATCTCTAATAAGTTGCGTTAATTGCCTCAGCTTCCTTCTCTATAAAATGAAATGTGTGATGTGAATTTTAGAATACTTAGAGATAGGGTTTTCGAAAGTGCCACAGGCCCACCTCTGTGCGTGCAATGAATGGTTTTGGAAACGATACAAACATCTTTACATTTTAAAAGCAAGAAATTTCTTCTAATATACATTAGGAAAAAAAAAAAACCCTGCATATGGCACAATATACCCATGATTTCCCAGATATTTTTTCATAGGATGAGCCTAAACTAGGCTTTTAAGTTTCAAAAGTGAACAAATTTAAAGAAGAACATTCAGTAAGGAAAAATAAAAGTGAATATTGCAAGGGCACCTGGGTGGCTCAGCCAGTTAAGTGTCGGACTTTTGCTCAGGTCATGATCTCATGGTCTGTGAGTTCGAGCCCCGCATGAGGCTCTGTGCTGACAGCTCAGAGACTAGAGCCTGCTTCAGATTCTGTGTCTCCTTCTCTCTCTGCCCCTCCCCTGCTCACACTCTATCTCTCTGTTTCTCAAAAATAAACATTAAAAACTTTTTATAATAAAATATAAGTGAATATGGCAAATCAAAAGCAGAAGTACAAGAATGGTGATTAGAAAGCAACTATAGTGGAGCAGTGGTTCTTTAATTCTTTCTTTATGGTTTTCTGGAAAAGTCTTGTTGTATGAACCTCAGGTTCCCCATGTCAGATGAATCATACTCCTTGGGTCACTACTTTTACTATCAGCATCTGCCTAGTGGGGGATTGTCATCATTCTGAGATCACAGCCCTCTTTAATAATCTGGTGAAAAGTATGGCTCTCCCCAGAAAAATGTATATTCTTATATATAAACAAACTCTTGCTTATAATTTGTGGGTTTTCAGGGCCACTTAGAGTTTATCTGTTTATTCTTGGAGATCTCAAATTCATATATTCAAGGTTGTGTCCATTTGCTTTGCAATCCCATTCTTTGTTTTCTTAAGTTTATAGGTCAGCATTTGAACCTCTAAGCCACACTTGTGTTTCTGTGAGGAACACCATCTTCCTTCACTGCCTGCCCAGGGCAAAACCATCCACTCTGCTACCTGTAGTAATGTAGGTAGTACACAGAACATCCACTCTCTTCCCTCGCTCCACCATCCCCCCTTTAGAATCAGAAATATTACAAAAATGTCTGTAGTTGAGGCTTCTTGTTTTTTGTCGACCTCCCTTCCTCTTCCCTTGGGATCTAGCCCTCCCCACTCCAACAATGTGGTGCCTGTGAGTGCTGCCACTTCCCATGCGAGCATCACTGACTGGCCTAGAGAGAGGCACTTGCCCCAAGTCAAATAAGTGTCTTTCCAGTTTCCTTCAGAACTTGGAAAGAGATGCACGTGATAGGAAACTCAGGAGAGGGTTTTTATTTGTTAATTGTGAAGAGAAGAATGCCAGGTACAGAGAAGTGGTCTATAAATGTTTTTAAAAATGTTTAAAGTTTATTTTTGAGAGAGAAAAAGAAAGAGACAGAGCATGAGCAGAGGAGGGGCAGAGAGAGAGAGAGGGAGGCACAGAATCCCAAACAGGCTGCAGGCTCTGAGCTGTCAGCACAGAGCCCAATGCGGGGCTCAAACCCATGGACTGAGAGATCATGATCTGAGCTGAAGTCAGAGCTTAACCAACTGAGCCACCCAGGTGTCCTTAAATAGTTTTGAAGATAATGATTCCTTCATCAGCCCCATTTGGAGCTGAAAATGTAACCATTTTCTTAACTTCCACTGTGATTTTCCACCCTTTTCCCCAAAGGAAAATTTCCAGAGATTTTTGAGAAAGGTGGTGTTGATATTAATAAGAAGAGTAATGGAAACCCATTGTACTTATTGATCATATTCCAGGCACTACACCACCTCCACTCCATCCTATATGTGTACCGTTGTTTAATATCTTCAGTTCCCTCATGAGATAGGTAGTATTATCTTCTCTACTTTGCAGATAAGGAAATGAAGTTTACAGAGTGAGAAAGTGCTAGAACCCATACACAGAATTAGGACTGCCTCACTCTAGACCTAGCAATCTTCATTTCTAAACTTTGAACTTTTTTCCTGTTCAAAGTAGTGAAACACCTTATCCCTGCCTTTCTGTTGTTTCCATTCCCACTCACCACCCCCCACTATCTCCAAGAATTTTTGTCCAGTTATACTAGCCAATAGAGATGTGTATTTCTCCTTTTTAATTCAAATGATAGCATATAATACAATTTCCTGAACTTTGCTTCCCACCCCCCCTCCACTTAACCACTATATTGAGGAGCTCAATCATATCAATACATTAAGGACTTTATTTTCTTTTAAAAGCTTCGTAGTGTTCCATTGTAAGAACATATCATAATTTAGGGACTGTGTCCTATCCATAATCATTTGGGTTGTTTTCAACCTTTTACGTTTGCATGTAGTGCTGCAATGAAAACTTTGTACATACATCATTTCATAGTTGGGTGAGGATATGTACAGGAAATTAGGAATCTAGAATGGAATTGCAAGGCCATAGGATAGGTGCATTTGTAATTTTGCAATATAATGTCAAATTCCCCTCCATAGACCTTATACCAACTTCCAATTTGACTGTAATGAATGAGGGTAACTCTCAGCAGTCTCCCTATTTCAAGTATTTTTTTTTCTATTTCCACACCTGGAAGTTTCACCTTCTCTAAAATATCTCAAATTGTTTTATTGAAAAGAAACACATAAAATTTATGCCCAATTTTTGAAACCTGGTTGCATACACACACGTAGAATTTTTTTTCTGTTGTGCATTTTCACCTATTTTGCTTAGAGTTCCCCCTAACTTCCAACGGAAGCATATTTAAAGGCTGGGATACCCCTTAGTAAGTCAGTGCTGCATAACCACTCCATCAGCAAATGGTTCGTCTCCAGGCCATTCACCACTATGCCTTTCCATAAGGTTTCCGAACACATCTTTCTCCTCCCTATCCCCAACCCTTCCTCCCCTCTGTACATTGTCAGGCACGGCCCCACAGAACCCCCTGCCTCTGACCTTCCTAAGAGTTTGTATGCATTACGTCTTTGCACCACCCCATTCTATTTATTCTTCACATTCTTTGGGAGGTTAATGACTTTGTGGAAATCTAAAACAGCCCCTCCTCAGGAAGTGGTAAAAGTCTCTTGGAATAATAGGAACGAGTCCTGAAAGAGTTCTTGAATTCATCAGCATTTTCAATTAATTAAAAACCCCAAAGAAGTAATGATATGCACAAAATTCAAGAGGCTATAATGAGCAGTGACCAAAACCTGATCATATGGATACTGTTATTTAAGTATGAACAATTCCAAATATCTAAAGGGGGAACAGAAGCACCCTCCCTCCATCCCTCTTTTTCACAAATTCACATCCCTTCTCCTTTAGGTGATTTTTGGATATCCATTATTTAGCAAAGAAGAGGAACCAGAAGCAGTAGCCTCTTTGTAGCAACAAGGCTTTGTCTTCACGGGAACTCAAGTTCAGTTCAGAAACTTTCAGACATGGTTTTAAAGGCTTTTGTGAGTCAACTGTTAGTGAATCACACAAAAGGGGCCTTTATTAATAAGCATATTCTGTTCATTATAGAGAAATGAAAGCCTCAGAATAATTCACCAAATGTTTCAAGAGAAAACAAAAAACAATGTGGTAAACATATCAGGACTTGATGAGCTGTCTAGGTAATTGGTTGTTTCTGTGCACCTGGTTCCAAAGACAATATTTAATGTGTAATCTGTCTCATTTTGCTTGGGGAAGTAAGTGTAACTCTACCCCCTGGATCACATCTGCATTAAAATTAGGGGAGGCAGAGTCTTGTTTCAGCGAGTGGAAATTTATGCACATGAGTTGTCTTTTACATGGAGACAGCAATTATACCCCTAGAAATGCAGTCTGTGGGAGAAAATGACATATTCAACGCTGGGGAACAAAAGCCTAATGCTAAGGGGACATTAACAAGGTTGGGAACCCCCTCCCAACAATTAACATGATCATTTACAAAATCTGCAATCTATAAAATTATTTTAAAAACATGTTTTTTCAAAACAATGTGGTTTTTTCCTCCTTCTTTCTAAAAAAAAAAAAAAAAGACTAAGCAGCAACTATGCAGAATCCATTCCACTGTAACAAGTAATATTTAAAAATCTCTTCAGATATATTTAAGGATTGAAATAGACAAACTCCAGAAAGTGGTAGCTGACCCATGTTTTCACAGCCTAATAAGGAATGAGGGGAAAATGTAGCCAAGAATTTTTCATTTTTATGTGAGGAAGTTGTGGTGTTTGAAAGCAACAATTCCTAATCAGAATTCTAGAACACAGGAAGAATGCATGGAGCATATGCAAATAAAAGTCTGTAATAGCTAAAACTGGCTTTAAAGAAATGATTTCTTGGTTGACTTGTTAAAAAGGACAAAGGCAGAGCCGCTGAAATGGATTTAAGGTTTTGTTTCTTCTTTCCAGTCTTCTCTGGAGGCTGTAAGAATGGGAGGCGGAAAGAATGGTTTTCTGCCCTCAATTCCAACACGTCCTCTCCACCTCCATGCTTCTTGGGAACATATAGAATCGATGCCCACACTTTATTTCATGTCCTAATCATATCACCAATAGAAAAACGTATACCTTGCTTGAATAAAATAGGCTATAGTAAGTCAGTTTGTCTTTGAGGTTTTCTGTCTTTAGGGCTTTATTCAAATTTTTGGTCTATGGTGTCCATGCAATTTTCTTGGAGTAGTTTCACTTCCCATTCCCACTGAGAGCAGTAGTCCTTTTTATGGGTCTCCTATGCAATTTTTTGTTTTGTTTTGTTTTTTGGAAAACTTGAGTTTCTGAATTAGTTTTGGCATATTTTCAGAAAGTAACATTTATAGAGTAACTTCAACGGGTCAGGTATTAGGGAAAAGCAAGCTGAAAATTCGAAGTCCTGACTAACTTTTGGGAAATACCAGGAATTTTAAATGTGAGCATCCATAGAAGTAGACTTTTTTTTTTAATATTTTTTATTTATTTCTAGGAGAGAGAGAGAGACAGCGTGAGCAGGGGAGGGTCAGAGAGAGAGGGAGACACAGACTCTGAAACTGGCTCCAGGCTCTGAGCTGGCAGTCAGCACAGAGCCCGACGCGGGGCTTAAACCCACCAACCGCGAGATCATGACCTAAGCGAAAGTCGGACGCTTAACCGACTAAGCCACCCAGGCGCCCGGAAGAAGTAGACATTAAAATGTTCCTAATGTTTCAGATCCACCAGAACGCTGAGAGCAGAGATAGTGTAAACCTGGGGCACAGCAACATGGTATATCAAGGAAGGTGTGATAGGGTGGGATTAGGAGATTCCACTCCGTATTCATTAACTACCTCTTCTGGTGGGGGATTCACTCAAGTTATTTAAGCCTGTATTTCTTCAAGAGCTAGAAAGTAAAATGGAGGTGAAGCCCATTGAGTTGATTTCATCAACACATCAATGGCATCATCACCACCAGCAGCAGCAGCAGCAACAAAGCTGAGTGGAGTTGGGGGAGGGTGGAAGGATTAATTGATCTCAAAATTCAAGGAGACTTTATAAACTGCCAACCAACCACATGATAAAAACAATCATTGTCCACATTCTAATTTGACAAAAGGCTTCTCTGAGAAAGTCTATCCAGTTAGAATCTGAACTGGGGATTGCATGTACCAAGTAATCATTAATTTTGATAGGTTTGATGATGGCATTATGGCTGGGTCAGAAAATGTCCATATGTTTTAGACACGCTTGCTGAAATACATAGGAATGGAATGGTGGCTGAAGTTTACTATTTTTTTATGTTTTTTTTTTTTTTTTTAAATCTCTGAGAGACAGAGAGACGGCATGAACAGGGGAGGGTCAGAGAGAGAGGGAGACACAGAATCTGAAACAGGCTGCAGGCTCTTAACTAGCTGTCAGCACAGAGCCAGACACGGGGCTCAAACCCATGAACGATGAGATCATGACCTGTGCTGAAGATGGACGCTTAACCGACTGAGCCACCCAGGCGCTCCCTGAAGTTTACTTTTAAGTAATTTCCAAGAGCTAGCATGTGGGGCAACATGGGTAGGCTAATCTTGATCATTGCTCACCCAGGTGCTAGATATATGGTGTTTATTATTCTATTTTTTCTCTTTCTGATTATGTTTGAAAATTTTCATTAAAAACCCCCCATATCGTGAAATCTTAAAAAAAATGAGGAAAAAGAAACATGGAAGCTGTATTAAATCATTTCTAAATTTTCTTCAAAATAGAAAACCCCATCATTCTATTTCAAAGACTGAATAGTGATGGCTGTCAAAATATAAAGCCATTTTCAGGGGCACCTGGGTGGCTCAGTTGGTTGAGTGTCTGACTTCAGCTCAGGCCATCATCTCATGGTTAGTGAGTTCAGGCTGCATCAGGCTCTGTGTTGACAGCGTGGAGCCCGGAGCCTGCTTTGGATTCTGTGTGTCCCTCTCTTTTTGCCTCTCTCTTGCTTGTGCTCTCTCTCTCTCTCAAAAATAAATAAACATTAAAAAAAAAAAACATAAAGACATTTTTGTTTTGACTTTCAAAATCAAGTAATATCAAATTAAGACTATGTTCTGGTTATTAAATTTTACCAATGCCCAATACACAAAACCAAGAAGTAGACAATTCACAGTGGAAGAACTTATGATGAAAAGAACGAATTTGTCACCAAGTCTACACTCAATTTGTCAACAAGAAACCCTGACCTTTAGCAGTAGTAGAATAAGCCCATTTAAATCAAAAGCTCATCTCGGCTCTACATGAGGTTGCCGTATATACACCCAGATCAAGAAATGGCCTTTTTCCTCCTTTTTTTTTTTTTTAATCAAACACATTCTATGGCCATTTTCTATCCAGGAATAATCACTGTCATCAACACTTTTTCCTTGGTGTTTGTGTATTTCTTTTGTTTTCCAAGGTCCTTTCCATTGTCAAGAGATTCAGATGTTTATATATTTCACATTTTGCAACTCCAGTTTCTTAGATGTAATCAGTAGAACATCTTTAGCTGTTTATTATTTTTATTTATTTTTAAATTTATTTATTTACTCTTGAGAGAGAGTGAGAGCAAGAGAACATGGGGGAGAGAGAGGGGCAGAGAGAAAGAGGGAGAGTAAAGATCCCAAGCAGGCTCTGCAATGTTAGGGCAAAGCCCCATGCCGGGCTTGACCTCATAACCATGAGAGTATAGCCTGAGTTGAAATTAGTTGAAATCAAGAGTGGGGCACTTAACCGACTGAGCCACCCAAGTGCCCCTCTTTAACTGTTTAAAGAGTGAGACAGTTAACTTCCTTTCTTCCAGATAGGATCTCTGTTACAAACCGGAGGGTCTGACAACCTTTACTGCTCTGTGGAGCACTTGGTGGAGCATCAAGAGGACCTGAGTCAGACTTAACCTTCAGACTGTTCATTGGTGTAAACGCTCATGCCTGTTGGATAGAAAAGTGAAGTGAGACATGGGTGCATCTTATACACCCTGGTGCTGTTTGATCCAGCGTTGATGTTATCCTTTATAGGGACTGATAAATTTGGTTGAACACAAG
Source organism: Hyaena hyaena (assembly GCF_003009895.1). Classification (NCBI taxonomy): domain Eukaryota; kingdom Metazoa; phylum Chordata; class Mammalia; order Carnivora; family Hyaenidae; genus Hyaena; species Hyaena hyaena. The sequence continues at coordinate 2,809,931 of NW_024080759.1, forward strand.
CTATATGGCTACTTGGGAAAATCAAAGCTCATTAATGCAGTTTTTATATTATTGGTAGTAAATATATTTTTGGGAGCTTTAGGATGAAATTGGCAAACAACCATTTTATCACAATATAAAGAACTTCACAGACTGGTCCCTACCTCACCCCTAGCAACTCTTTAGTAGAAATGCAGAGTCCCCCTAAAGCACTGTAGCCAGCCCCACTGCAAAGATGTGGGAAACAATGACTGGAACCCAAGTTAATCTTTAAAAATTGTTAATAGATTGGAATTTCTACCTGCTCAGTGCTCAGGAGGAAATAAAAAGAGAAAGCTCTTTATATTCTTATCAATAAAAATGACACTAACACTCCGATGGAACAATGGGTAAAGGGTATTAACTGAAAAGAAAATTGGAAAAATACAGTTGATATACTTATGAGCAAGTTGCTAACTCTTTAGCAATCAAGTAATTGCAAATTAAAAGAGAATTTTTAAAAATTTCCAAATTGGCAAGTAATAGAAAGGGTCGTAACAGAGACGGTAAGGGGTGCGGTAAGTGGGGCAAGTCACTGGAAACAGTTCAAACCACCTAGCAATTGGAAATATGACCTAGATTCTTACTTTTAGGAAACGATCCTAAGAAAACAATGCGATGCTGTCAAAAGTTGTGATGCCTTCAGGGGTTTAAATCAGTCAAAAAATCATACTCTCAGAGAATATCTAATGACCTAGGAAAATGCTCATAACTAAGAAGAGTAAGAGAAAATGATGCGTATTCATGTATAATACATGCATATGCACAGAAAAGATCAAGAGAAAATTATCCAAAATATTATATCTATTTATCTTGGAAATAGTAAAATTATGTGATTTTACCTTCTTTGTAACACTTCTGAATTTTCTCTGTGGGTTTTTATAGTGGCTATGGTATTACTTTATTTTTTTCTAATGGGTTTATTTATTTGTATTACAAAAATAACAATCACTGCAAAATGTTTTGGAAATGCAACATAAGAATAAAAAGTATAAATATGGTGATGGGTATAGGGTTTCTTTTGGAGGGTAATAAAAATGTTTTAAGATTGATTACAGTGATTTTGCACAGCTCTGTGAATATACTAAAAACCATGAATTGTACACTTTAAATGAGTGAATTGAATGGGATGTGAATTGTATCTCAATGAAACAAAAAAGTGAAAGATCTCTTCTACTGCTACCATCCCAAGATGGCTACTGGAAGCATCTTGGTACATTGCCTTATAGTCTCCTTTCTGTGCATTATACATACTTGGTTAAAGAAAGAAAATCAGATCATACCATGCATACCATTTGAAAAATATTTTTAATTATAAAATGTCTAACCTGACAAGCTGAAAGTACAATCAAACCAAAGGGCGATTAGGACAACCAAGTTCTAGCTCCAGCCTTGCTTCAAGGAGCTGTGAGAATTTGAGGAGTCACAGGATTTACAGGATTTTTCAGGAAAAAAGCTTTTAAAATTTATTTTGAGAGACAGCACGAATAGGGAAGAACAGAGAGAGAAGGAGAGAGAGAGAATCCCAAGCAGCCCCTGCACTGTCAGCGTGGAAGCCCCTTGGGGGGCTTGAGCTCATGAACCATAAGATGACCTGAGCTGAAACTAAGGGTCTGACGCTTAACCAACTGAGCCACCCAGACGCCCACCCCTTTTAAAAATATAAGTTCTATGCCCGACATGGGGCTTGAACTCATGATCCCAAGATTAAGAACGAAGAGGTGCATGCTCTACCAACTGAACCAGCCAGGTGCCTCTCACTGTCAAGCTTTTTTATATGTAAGAGACAGAACTGGGACTAGATGAGATTTTGGTGCCCTCCAATTTTAGATTCTATGAGTCTCTGCTTCCCTGAGAGGGGGCACAATAACAGAAACTTGGTGTAATAACTGTTGTAATAGCAAAGACTATTTATCAAGATATGCTGTTGTGTTGATAAACAAAGGAGCAAAGGATAGAAGAACAGGTAGCATGCTACTATCCCTGTTAAAGCAAAAGGGAATATGCTTATAGTTTCATATGCCTACCGCCTTTCTGCAAGGATATAGAGAAGTGGCAGTAGGGGAGGGAAGTGGGTAGCTGGGAAGCTAGTCGTTCTGGAATTTACTTTTCACTATACGATATGTCTGCACACGTGCATATTTTGTAACATTTTTATTTTTATTTTATTTTTTAAAAAATATTTTTATTTATTTCTAGGAGAGAGAGAGAGAGAGAGAGACAGCGTGAGCAGGGGAGGGTCAGAGAGAGAGGGAGAAACAGAATCTGAAAAAGGCTCCAGACTCTGAGCTGGCAGTCAGCACAGAGCCCGACGCGGGGCTCGAACCCAAGAACCGCGAGATCATGACCTAAGCGACAGTTGGACACTTAACCGACTAAGCCACCCAGGCGCCTCATATTTTGTAACATTTTTAAACAAAATAATCATCAGGGGGAAATCTTGTTAATGAAAGAATATACATATCTTGGTTGTAATGATAAATGATGTTATGCAAACTTGTCACTCACTCCCTTGCTTAACCCCTTCTAGTTCCTTCCCTCGCACATTTTTTCTGACACCTGCCTGACTGGGCCAGGCCGCTTGAGTCCTCTCTAAGGCCATTTGTCCACATGGTTCTTTTAGTCCCATCACCCTAGCTTTCTGTCAGTTCTTGGAAGTCTTGAGCTCTTCGTCCCCAGAAAGTCAAATGCAGCACCAGCAACTTCAGATAATAAGCTTCTTTAGGAATTCCAATTCAAGTTGTGGGAATTTCAAAACGGAGAGACCTCCAAAATGCAACCCATCCCTTACTTTACACCTGAGGAGAAGCGAGACTCTACAATCTGAAGTTACCTGCCTAAGGTCACACAACTAGTTCTCTGCTATATGTAATTAACCTTAGCAGCTGATCTCTGGAGTTTCATTAAACAAAAGTAGGTTAATAAAAAGGAAGCCTTTAGATTTTAGATATTGGTAGAGGGGGGCTACACTATGACTTGGAAAATTAATTTGATTTCTTATCCATGAAAATGTCTTCATGATGCCAATGCTCAGAGGGACCAATCAGGCAAAAGAATATTCCCTAAAAATGAAAAGCCTCTGTGATGTTGGATTCTACCAAGAACCACACAATTATATTTGAAATATATTTGTTTAATTTGAGGAAGAAATTAATTTGATAGTCCTGAGGGCATTCATCCACAGGACTAGCTTTTAAAATCCACATCTCCGCAATGTAGCTAAATTAAGCGAAGTTAAGTAAATTAGACACTCAAGCAGCTTCAGAACGTGAGCAAGGCCATGGACAGTCCTGATGAGCATCTAGCCCTCAAGGTTGCCAGGAAATGGGTCACAGACTGGGATGCAGGCAGAGGATGAGATAAGGCTGTGCCCCCTGGGAAATGATTTTTTGAAAGAAATGCACCTACCTGCAGAGCACAGAAAATGCCAAGTTTGAGTTCCATTCTCTACACCCTACCTCCCACTTCACAAGTATAAATTCATATGTAATTTTCACCAGTTAGGTTTTGTCCCATGATTGCCAGACTCTTAAAATATGTGCATTTCTACCTTTATTTTAATTAATTAATGAATTAATTTTTCAGTAAGCTCTAGGCCCAAATGAGGCTTGAACTACCAAGAGTCTCAGGCTCTATTGGTTGACAATCAGGCACCCTGCATTTCTACTTTTATAATTTTTTTATATTTCTGCTTATAAAAGTAATACATTACAGAGAAGTTGGATTCCACAGACCTGTGTAAAGAAGAACATAAAAGTCAACCATATCCATGATAGTTACGGGACATCATGGAATATTTTCCTCTAGTTTTTCACTTTTGTGGATATGTGAACATGAGAGATTCATGTATTTAAAAGGGTTATGGAATTAAAGTATTACCTTTATCATCCATTTTTTTTTCAACTTGTGCTTTATTGTTGGCATTTCCAAAAATAGTAGACGATAATCATTTTATACAAATCTTTGAATGATTGATGATTATTTTCATAGCATAAATTCCTGAAATGGGATTAAAGTGTCAAAGGGTAGAAATATGTTTGAGGGGATTGATACGTATCACCTAATTATCTGCAAGAAATTGTTTTCCAATTTATGTTCTCCGTAACAAGAGCATCCTTTATAAAGTCAGCCTTACCAACAGGGAATATGTTCATTTGCTGAAAAATTATCTGGAATATTTTATCTCGGTTTTGTTTATATTATCTTTCCTTGAATTTTTAAACTTTCCCCGTAATATTCATACGTAATAATTTTGTTTTTGTCTACTCATAACTTCTGACCAACTTTCTATTAAAGGGTGCATTTTGATGACTCACAAAAGTTCCTTTCTTAATATAGTAAGATTTTAACCCTTTGAGTATAGGTTACAGGTAGCTTCACTAGGCTCTTCCTCCTTTTGTTTGTTTCCTAATAAAAAATTTAGGGGAACATTTTTACAGAGTCAAGTCATCCAATCTTATTTATAGCTTTTACTTACAAAGTCCTTTTTCCATCCAAAGATGCGCATCTACCTATATTTGCTTTGAGTTAACTTACAATTAAAAAAAAAGTTTCTTATTCCTTCTGGAAATATTTTCAGGAATGGTGTGAGAAGCAGCACTAACTGGATATTTTCCAAGTGCCTTAACACTGTTGAATGAATAATCTTTCCTTTCTGCAATGGTTTTATACTGCCTCTTTTATCACATGGGTGGCCCATAGGTGTATACCCTAGTTTGCCTGTAACCCGCTGAGCCTGGAGTGTCTGGATTAGCTTTCCCAGTGGGAAGTAGCTATAGGCAGTTTGAGGACTCCCTGAGCAGCAAACACAGTTCCCTGAATATGGTAGGTGGCCAAAAAGGTCTTGTATGAAATGAACAATTAGTGAGTCATTCATATACCTGGGAAAGTTTAACTGGAAGATAAACAAATGTCTGTCTTAACTGGTTAAATGTTTACCTTTTGGGGAAAGGGTGCCAGGACTGATAGGATTTTTATTTTATTTTTACTTTTTTTTAATGTTTTTTATTTATTTCTAGGAGAGAGAGAGAGAGACAGCGTGAGCAGGGGAGGGTCAGAGAGACAGGGAGTCACAGACTGAAACAGGCTCCAGGCTCTGAGCTGGCAGTCAGCACAGAGCCCGACGCGGGGCTCGAACCCACGAACCGCGAGATCATGACCTAAGCGAAAGTCAGATGCTTAACCAACTAAGCCACCCAGGCGCCCCAAGACTGATAGGATTTTTTAGTGACCCTAACAAGTTATGATTTTCTCTTCTATCCCCTACTGTTCTGATGCAGTTACTTCCATCTTTGGAAAGAAATCATGGTTTCTCATGGGCCTCAGGATTAGGAATAAATTCCATATTCTTGTCATTCAATAAATTCCGCATTTTCCAAGAATAGTTACGATGCAGCTGGGTCAGTATTTCTCTTGAGTCATGTATAGACACCTTTAAAAAGAAAACAATCCCCACAGACCTTCAGTGATGCCTTAAATTATACTTATTAAAATATCATTTAAATCAACTGCATATTCTTGTAGGTACATAGCAAAAAAATGGGTAGGGGGATCAAGGCTACATGATGTTCATATGACACAGAATATGCATATTAATTTAACACGATATCAATTTCTTTTAAAAATGTCGTTAACTGAAGCAAAACCACAAACTTCATGGATTTTATAGAAAACTTGGAAATCTCTAGAGTAGGTGTCCCACTTCCAGTCTAACAAAACAGAAATTGCTTTCCCATGAGCCACATCTAACCCTCAGAGTGTGTTCTTTTTTTAAGCAGTTTGGATGCCTACCTTGTCTTCGATGCTCAACTTAAGTGCGAATAATCACTAAACTGGATATAAACTAATCTCCATATGCTTGTCACCATTACAGAACTGTAAAACCAAAATGAAATACAAACAAAGCTATAAAACCAATGTTTCAAATAACTTTATTTAATGAGACAGATGATACTATCTTGCTGAACAAAAATGTCTGCTCACCATGTAAACACAGTACTGTTATGTGCAAGGAACAGGGTTTTTTTGTTGTTGGTTCTACATGTCTGTACTGAGTGAACAGACTTATCAGAATTAGTTCATTCCTTCAACCATTATCTTTTTTTTTTTTTTTCAAGAAATCGTTAGCAATAGAGCGGTGGCTCACCAACCCATCAGGATTTTCAACAGCACCAGCTCTAAAGCGTCCAAATATTTTTCTAAAGAACTTGCTTCTGGAAGCTCATATGTATAACTAAGCTGATGTCTGCTTTATAGGTTTTAATATACCATGTTCTCTACACCATCATGAAAGGAGAACTCTTCCTGCAACCAAAGGGAAATGACTTCAGGATGAAAGAAAATCACTCAAAGTAGTTACTTAAATATTTTATATGAAAAAATTCTAAAAATTACAGTTCATATTCTGTATTACTTACAATCTGAGTGCAGAGAGGCTGTGGTGAGTCTAAGAGCTTAATTATAACAGGGACGCTTTCTGAAAAACTGTATGGAAGGAATTCTCCAAATTTTATAGGAAAATATTATGCAGGACTCCTAGGTTGCTCAAGACTGTTTCCTAATAGTTTGTGAAAGCTGTTGACTTTTAGAAATGAACATGTTGATCTGGGTGTAAAGGAGGAGGATATGCAGAAAACAGAAGAGATGCCAACTCACAATGCAGCAGGCAATTAATTAACAAGAGTCGTGCTCCTTGAAACATATGATGGAAGAGATCTAAGAATCTTGGAATAACAGAAGATGTATTTCTTTCAAGTTACTTCACTTGTGTGATTCCTCCACCAGAGTTAAATCAATGGATTAGATGTTGGGGTAAGGCATTAGTCCTCAATCGGGGGAATTTTGCTTCCAAGGGACATTAGCAATGTCTGGAGGCATTTTTAAATGTCACCACTGGGGGAGGGGGCACCTGGGTGGCTCAGTCGGTTAAGTTTTCCACTTCGGCTTAGGTTGTGATATCATGGTTCATGGGTTCAAGCCCCGCATTGGGCTCTGTGCTGACAGCTCTGACCCTGGAGCTTGCTTTGGATTCTGGGTCTCCCTCTCTCTCTGCCTGTCCCCGATCATGCTCTTTCTCTCTCTCTTTCAAAAATAAACATTAACAAAAAAAGAAAAAGTAAAAAAATATGTCAAAACTGTGGAGAGAAAGCATCCTTTTCGCACCTAATGGACCCAGGTCAAGGAGGCTGCAAAACATTTTACAATGCACAGGACACAATCCACACCAATTATCCAGCCAAAGATGTCAATAGTACCAAAGTTGAGCAACTCTGGATTAAGGTATCTAAGCCAAAGAACCGTATCTGGGCTGTATCCTTGTATGGATAGGGCTTGTGTGATGAGCTGTATCCTTGTGTATCTATCCTCCTGCTTTATACACACACATGCACACGTACACACACGTGCAGTCATCAGTTTATTGTTATAAGGCCACAAAAACTACCTTGAATCCTTCCAGATAGTCTCCTGGAATACAAGTTAGTCACAGGAAGGTTGAGCTAGAGGGTTTTGCACTGAGCCAGTCACGCAAGATCACTACTGAAGGAACACATAAGATAAACAGTTAAAAGCAACACAGGATTCATTGGTTAATTTATTCACTCATTCAGCAAACCTTTGCTGGGAACCCACATGTGCTGCTCTGCTAGGCATGATGATGATACACAGTGAACACAGCCAAACCTGGTCCCTGCCCTCCTGGAGTTTACTGCCTACCGGAGACTAGAAAGGCCACCAAGAAGAGGCCCGTAGAATGAGAACTCCATTGATGTACCCCATTGAGGAACATTCATACAGCAACTTGAGAAGCTTTTGTGTAAGTGTAATTTCATTTGAATCACACAACAAACCTGGAGACAGGCTTTCTTCCCTTCATAGAGGTTAAAAACATGCCCAAGGTCACACAGTTTATAAATGGCAGGACTTGACACTGAGCTCCCTGTTCTATTGTTCTACAAAGTAAGGATACATACAGGCACTTCTGCTTGTTTGGCCTGGAATTTCCTCTCCTGATTCTCACCAAGCATACAGGTATTGTCTTTCCCCTTATGAAAAAATGCCCTCTGCCTTCTACATCTTTTTGCTTATATAATACCTGGGAATTTTTTCCTAGACGTTTCATGTATAGATGCCTTAGGTTCCTAATTGGATTGTAAACTGACCTGCAGGGACCAGATCTTCCATTTCCTTTGCAACCTTTTGCAGTACTGCAGTCACCCAATAAATGCCTGCTGCATGAATGAACCTGTAGAGATAAAAATACTTTATGGTATCCCCATTTATTGGTTTCATGCTTTTATTTTGCTTTGTGATAGGACTGTACATTATAATCTTCTAGAGGGCAGAGGAAATGGCTTGGTGCTTTCCTTACAGTCAGCAGGCACCATGCAAAATTTGATCCTCGCATACCTTTTTGATGCTCTGGATAATATTAGAACGCTAGAGTGTTTTTGTGTATCTAAGGACCGAGGTTGTCAGCCTCTCTGCGGCGGGGAATGTTCCTTCCTTCACACAGTAAGCTTCCCTGGCGCCTAGGACAGGGCTAGATTACTGCAGAAGCCCCCTCCCCCGCACGCTCCCTCCTCCTTCTCCCCCCCCACCCACCCCGCTTATTTTTATTGCTAAGGAGGCCGACTGCGAAAATGGTAAGCTCTTGCATAACCCCAGACCTTGCAAGGAAATGAGCAAAGTGGAAGGGGATTTGAAGGCAGGTCAGAAATGGCCTGGATGAGAACACGGAGGCTTCTCTCTGACCTGCAGGACGCTAGCCGCGCGCCGCCCGCAGTCGCGGGCCCGGGGAGGCAGCCCTCCCGCCCCGCGCGCCCCCGGGAGCTGTCCAGACGGCCCCGCCCGCGCCTACCTGGGCACTCACCCCGCGCCGCGCGGCCTCTCCTCCTCCCACCCCGGCCGCGGGAGCCCGGCTCGGGCCTGCCCAGCCGCCGCCCCGCCTCTGAGAAGCCCCGCGGGCGGCGCGCTCGCAGCCTCCTCCGGGCCCGCCAGACCGCGCCGGGCGCGCCGGGGGCGGCCAGGCCAGGCTCGGCGGGGCTCGGCGGGCTCGCCCCCGGCCGGGCGCCTGCAGGGGGCGCGGGGACGGCCCCGCCCCGCCGCCTTCCCTCTCCCTCCCGGCTCCCTGGATCCGCGCCGGGAGGAAATGATGTGTTGCTGCCTGGTTAATCACAGCTCCAGACACTCATTGGCCGAGCGCTCCGCAGCCACTTCCTTCTCCTCCTCCTCCCGCTCCTCCCGCTCCGGCTCCTGCTCTTTGCAGCCGCCGCCGCCGCCGCAGCCTCCCCCTCCGCGCCGGGGGAACTTTTCTACTCTCAGTGACCGTCTCCCCCGCCGCCCCTCAGGCGAACCTCCCCCACCCACCCCCCCGAGCCGCCCGCCCCGCCCGCGGCCGCCCTCCAAGCCCGTGCCTCAGCGCCTCGGGAAGTTTATTCCGTCCGCCCTCCTCCCCTTCCTCCTCCTCCTCCTCCTCTTCACCCCGCCTCCCCTCCCTCCCCCGGCTCTTTCCCCCGGGTGGCTGCCGCTGCCGCCGCCGCCGCTGCCAGGCTGCTCCTCGGCCAGCCGCGCCGGCCCGGGGGCTGGAGAGCCCGTGGCCGCACGCACCGCCGGGCTGCACCGCCGCGGCCGCCGCTCGGGGCCGGCCGCCGGCCCTCGGCCCCGCAGAGTTCCGGGCTCTCTCGCCGGCTGCACCGCCCCGCCCCGCCCCGCGCCGCGCCGCGCCGCTCCGCGCCGACCTGCAGCGCCCGGCTGGCTCGCACTCCGCCTCCCGCGGCTCAGCCCCGGCCGCGGCGGGACCAGAGGTGAGGGCAGGTCGCCGGCCGCGCCGCGGGACCCGGGAGGACCGTGGGAGCAGGGAGCCTGGCTGGGGAAGAGGCTGGGATTGGGGGTGGGAGGGTGGGTGTCTGCGGTGCCTCCCCCTCGCTTTCATTCCTTTCTCCCCCAAGCTTCATCCACTCTGGTGGGGGAAGCAGCCGCGGAACAAAACTGTCTTGCATTGGGCCTGAACTGCTGGTGGGATGTGGGAGAGGACGGAGGCATGGAGTGGGGGGTCTCTGGTGTGCAGTGTGTGTGTGTGTGTGTGTGTGTGTGTGCGTGCGTGTAGTGAACTCCTTCAGGGTGTGCGCCGCTGACTTGTAAATCGATCTGGCCGCCTGGCCACGGGCTCACCTTCCCAGCTGAGCATGGTACGGAGTGAAGGGATGGGCTAATCACCCCCACCCTCAAAATATCCGTCTCTTCCAAGAGGAATTTTCTTCTGGAGAGACAGCCAATAAACTCTGCTCAACTCCCTCCCGCCCTCCGTGCTTCCTAGCTGCAGTTTCAAAAAGCTTCAAAGCCAGGAATGTGGGATTCATCTCCCGATCCCCAGAAGGCAAATGTGGTTACAGATGTTGCACGGTACTTTGCCAAGTTTAAAACCCTTCCTTCAACACTGTAACCAAAACAGTGAGGCTAGAACCTTGGGCACGCTGGGGAGAGATGTGGGCCTCCGGGGCCGCCGGATTCACTAACTTCCTTCGGGTTCTAGGCTGGCTTGGGTCTGTCCAGTTTGCGCCAGACATGCCTCCCTTCCTCCCCTCATTTCCCTGGAGTTTTGAACGCTCCTTGCATGGGAGAAAAGCTAGTAGAGGAAACTACTTAAAGAAGAAAACATTCCCCTGAGTAGCAGAAGAAAAGTCTTGGTTAAAAAGTTGTGCTTCATTTGGATTTTAAAGCGAGGTAGTGATCAATGGATTTGTTCATTTTATTGGGCTTTCTTTTCTTTTTTGAGGTGTGTGTGAGTGAGATGGGAGTTAAGTGATGAGAAGAAGGACTGATCTCATACATAGTTTGTATATTTTTGAAAAGAGGCCCTCTAATTGAGACTTACATATAACCCAGTGGTTTTAAAGAATCCTGTCCCAGAGATGCAGACTGCTCTGACAGCCCAAGGGAAGGCGGTGGCAAAAAATAGACACCACCTCCCTTTTCCCCCAAAAAAATTCTTCCTGGAAAGGTGGTGTTAAGAAATTTCAGAGATGGGCTGATCCAAGTGGCAGGCCTTAAATGGAAACACTATAGTATGTCTTGGCACTTGTCTCTGGAGCTGGGTGGCTGGCCAGGGGCCCGGACTTGGGCAGCCAGCAGACACTAGACTTGTGCTGACCTCAGGCACTGGTCTGGCCATCCAGCTTTACAGTATGCCTGAGTATGAAATATGGGCCTCACCTATTTCACTGATGGGGACATGGTCAGGAAGTTATCTTAAGGCCTGGACAGGACTGGGACCATCTGGCTACCAAGACCCAATCTCCCCTGCTATTTATTTATTTATTTAGGTGATTCAGTTTTTTTTTTTTGTTTGTTTGTTTGTTTTGTTTTGTTTTCTGGCCTGGAACTAAAACCAAAAAGAAAACAGAAGTCTTTTGAAGCTGAAATGTGTTGGCCTTACATTGATGGAATTGTGTGGTGGATAATAGCATTACTGCTGTCCCTTCTCATGAAAACACTCAAAGGTGGTGAATGATGTTTTAATAGATTCTGGAGGGATGGCAAAAGTCAAGGGCTAGAATGGGTACAGATGGGGTTCGTCCTCATTTTCTGGTGGTTTGGGCGAATTTTACTTGAAATTGTGAGAGTGGTTTTGAACACAACTTGATTTAGGTAGTCGTTTTACAACTTTTGTACCTTGGAAGAGAGTGATCATTTGAATCTGAGTAAGTTTCTTGTTATCTCTAAGTAATTTAAGAGAATATTAAGGATGCCAAGTAGCAATGGAGGAGCATGCCTTATTCAGGAATGTCATTAATTTCAGAAGTGGGGAACTTAATGCCATTAATAGCATTGTAATGATTTTTTTTCAAAGTAGTAATTTACTAAATCTTCTGCATCTGTCTACAGAACAGCTAATAGTGATTGAATCAGTAGATAGAGACGATGCCTCTATCTTATTCTAGATTTCACTGAACTCATACTGTGATGATCATGGTAGACTTCTAGGTAAGGTTAGATCAAGAAGTCCAGCCTTCTGGGGGAGGAAGGGACAGAACAGAAATGCATTTGAAAAATGATCCTGTTATTCAAGGTCATGAGGTGGAGATGGAATCAATGTGTGTGTATGTGTGTGTGTCTGTGTGTGTAAGTGTGTAAAAAGTACTGTGTCGACAAAGTGAAGTGGGGACTGGAACTGTCTTCTGTTCGTGTTCTTTTCTTGGTTCCCTGCATCTTGATTTATTTTTATGTGAAGAGATCTAATGCACAACTTGGTAGAAATTGGAGAGACGGAAGCTATTACTGGTAGCAATACCCACTGATGGGTCTTGAATGAATTTAATGACAGATCTGATGGTGAGCCCTGGACATGTGCTGGGCACCGAGCTCAGCTCTTTACATGCATTTTTCATTACATTTTTACAACAACCATATGTTGTTATTATTCTTTCACTATTTATGGTAAGACATTGAAGCTTCCCCAGAGTGAGTGAGTTGCCCTCCTTGCAGAGCTGGTCAGTAGTGGAGTGGGGATTTGAACCAAGAGTTTGTGACATTCTGGAACCCATGTTCTTGGGCGCTTTTGCCAGCGTTTGCCAAATTTCACTGACTTATACATGGTCTTCATGAGTTTACCATGGCTAAATTTCAGTCTATCAGTTATTTAGTATTTTTCTTTAAAGCAATGATTGACCTTAAAAAAACCTAAGATGTCATCTTTTAAGAGGAAGCAATATATCACTGCCATATTTGGAAAGCCAACTCACTTTTTAGTAATAGTAGATAATCATAAAGATGCATTTATACTATATTTATATTAAAACCCCAGATACAGGACAGTGATTACCTGGTGTGGGTGTGTGGGTGTGTGTGTGTTGCAGGTACCTGGGGATCAGGGTGGAGGGGGTAGGTAGATGATACAGCATGGGTGACATTCTGGGTTTTGGGTTGAGTGGTGGGTTCAAAGGTGCTGATTTTATTTTTAGACCTTATAACCTACATATTGATACATTTTTTTTTTTTTGTAAAAAGATAAAAGAAAATTAAACACATGACTGTTAACATAATGATTACTTGGGGAATGTTTCACTGCACTGTTCTTTTAAAAACAATTTTTTAATGTTCTATTTATTTCTGAGAGAGAGACAGCATGAGCAGGGGAGGGTCAGAGAGAGAGGGAAACACAGAATCTGAAACAGGCTCCAGGCTCTGAGCTAGCTGTCAGCATAGAGCCCGACACAGAGCTTGAACCCACGAACCGTGAGATCATGACCTGAGCTGAAGTCGGATGCTTAACTGACTGAGCCACCCAGGCGCCCTGTGCACATTTCTGACTATAGACTTAGCTGGGTGCCCATACAAATGAAGTAGGCACGCAAAAGCTGTTGGCTGATTGGTAAGACCCCAGGTGATAATTTCAAAGCAAGAAGATTTTTGTCATACCTGAATGAGATTGAGGTATGTCGCCTCTTATCTATTCTTCTTCCACTTGCATTTCAATATTGTGGCAAAAATAATAGCATGGGCTATAGCATGCCTTGTCCTGACTATGGTTATGGGAGACTTGGGCTTAGCTGAAGCTGGCACTTGTCAGCCTTACCTTGTCCCATACATCTAGTGCTCAGGATGGGACAAAAAATGCTTCCATGAAGTGTTACAACGCTTTCATTTTTACCCAGTGATAAGTGTGGCCATTCCGAATGGGAAGCTGGTATTTGAGTTCAAGCAAAGCCTGGGTAAGATGTTAACAGCATTAAACTGGCGAGGCTGGGAAATAAAGCCATCGGAGATTTTAATTGGAGTCCACATAGTCTCTTGTTTTATTTTCCCAAGCAAGTATTGGGCACTGTGGCTTTATTCCTGGAAATGAGAATTTGAATTCAGTTTCCTGGTACAAAATGCCTTCTTTGATCTCTTGGAGTGAGAACTCTGTGTTTCTTTCTGTGGCCAATTTCAGCTCTCAGAAGAACCAAGTGGAAGGTTTACCTCTTCTTTTTCAGCAGTTGGCCATAGACTGCCCTTGCTTGCCGTGCTAGTTTGAGAATCAGAAGTTCCAGAGCAGGAGTTTTCTTTTGGAAAGGGCATTCAAATAAAAGACTCCTTTTGAAAAAGCTTCATCAGGATGGTGTGGTTGGCGGATCATGGCCTGCATTTCAGATGGGAGGTAGTTTTGCTTGAACTTTCGCTCCCCCAAAAGAACTAACGAGACCCAGCAGCTTCCTTTTTGAAGTTAAAACAGTGACTTTCCCATCCCCAATATTCAAACTGACTGGATAGTTGAATAATATTCCTGTGCTCTTATATGCATTTTGGGAAATCCGAGATTGTTTATGTGTCTGAGGCCTCTTCTGGGATCCGTGAGAGTTTTGTTTTCCAGAGCCACCACTACTTAGTTGTTTGATTTTTGGGTTTCAGTCTCTGACCAACATTCCACTTTGCTTGTTTGGGTTGCTTCATTGTTTGCTCTGGGTACTTGGCCTTTATATCTGTGACCAGGAAAGTGACACTGAATTTTAGTTTTTCCAGATTTCGTGGAGGTTCACGCAGTAGGTTGAGGTTTTTTGTTTTTTTTTTTTTTTTGGATGATGGGGCAAGTTCAGGGGGTCCCCTCTGGCATAGGTGTCCTGATAGGTTCTACTCTTTCTTATCATGAGGCCAAGCCTTGGAGTCTGTCCCTTTGCATCGCCCTTCCCCCCACTTTTGGGGAGAGCCAAAGCCTTCAGGGCTCAGAGTACTCTCATTACAGGAACGCTTCCTGGATTTTGTATTTTGACATTTTCCTAGCATTTTATCATCTTTAGTACTAATCCTGGGACTAGATTGATTTGAGGGCAAGGACTTCAGGTTGTTTATTCCTCCATTTATTTGTCGGACACAGTTCATTTCCCTTCACCAATTTAAAACCTTTCAAAAATCTCTCACTGAGCTCTTTGAGGGCAAGGACTGTGTCTTATTAATCTTTTGTATATGTTTTGCACCTAACACAATGCCTGGTCCAGACCTTACACAGTAAACCATTTTTGTAATTGTTGAGAGAATGAATGGGTGATTGCATATTAGATAAGCAGACAAGCTCTGTAAGGTATTAGGGAGACAGGCTGAAAGAAGATGACCTTTCGTAAGACACAGGGGTCCTTAAGGATGAGTTTAGGAAACAGGAACGAAAGATCCTCTAGGTAGAAGGAACTTTTTTGATACCCCGTTTTTATGCTTGATATTGTAACTTAGTGAATCATTTGAGTTTATGCTTCCCTTTTTTAAAAGTTGTTTTTGGAGTTAAGGGCAAAACCTTTTTTTGGGGAAGAATATCTCAACTCCTGCTTAATATTCCTACAGAGCATGGAATCCTGTGATACCAAGTGTATGGCTGGGACTCAGTTTCTTGGTGAATTGACTCCTTCCCTGACTTTCTCCTGTTGCGCCTGTTCACAAGCAGTTGACAGTGAAAACAGTGTGGTAGGCAGTGCTCATGTGAGAGGTGGAATATGGACGACCTCTTTGGAAAATGGGTGGCATTCAGAGTGAACTTCTCTTTAGATGGGTTTCTAGGGCTGATGTGAGTGGCCATGCCATGTAGACCTTTTCTGCTTGAATACTTGATATTGGGGTGCCTTGCTCCTCTGTGAAAGCCAGGACTGGTCTTTGCTAACCTCCATGCAGCATGGATGACATTAAAAATAAGATTGCTGTGGGGCACCTGGCTGGCTCCATCAGTAGAGCATGCTACTCTTGATCCTCAGAGTCACGAGTTCAAGCCCCACATTGGGTGTAGAACTTACTTAAAAAATTATAATGAAAACAAGATTGTTCTGGTTTTTCTTTTTCTTTTTGGGAAATAATGGAAGAATTATTGATTGAACCTTTACAAATAGCCTTGAGTTTGATGGGAAATATACAGAGGGGATAAACCAACATAGGGGTAGTCTTAGACAAAGCTGGATATTCGATGTGGGATGGTACTTGGAGTTTGCAGAGAGTGGATTCTGAGAAAGACGTGCAATAAAAAGAACTTGAGGAAAAGCATTCAGGTGTAGAGGGGATGAGTTGAGGTGATATTTTCAACCAAGTTCGGAATTGAAACTGTGGATGAATGAATGGCATTATGCTCTTGGTGAAAACAACATGTGCTTGATTGATCATTTTCTTTCAAAAGTGATAGGTTACTACTGATAAGTAAATGCTACTAAGAAAGCTGGAGCTTAGGGGCTTCTAACTTGACGTCAGGGACTCACACAGAAAGAAACATACATAGGAACAGCCAGTAGGAAGAAAAAGTGTAGGTGGGTATCTAGAGTAACCTTTATATTCCTTTGGAGAATAAAGAACACGGTAAGGGCCAAGTGGGCCAAGTGATATTTAAAAAAAATTTTTTTTAAATATTTTATTTATTTCTGAGAAGAGACAGTGTGAGCAGGGGAGGGTCAGAGAGAGAGGGAGACACAGAATCTGAAACAGGCTCCAGGCTCCGAGCTAGTTGTCAGCACAGAGCCCAATGCGGGGCCCGAACCCACAAACCGTGAGATCATGACCTGAGCCGAAATCGGCCGCTTAACCGACTGAGCCACCCAGGTGCCCCTGATATTTTTTTAAATGTTTTTTGAACTTGAAGCACTGAACCATTGTGCACAACAGGTGGCAAAAACAAATATTCTCTTTATGAGTATGGCCTAGTAAAAAATGGAAAGTCTCAGTCCCTGGAGATTATGTAAACATAAATGTTCTATTTCATTGTTTTAAAAACATTTTCTACTCTCAGCAATACATTTTACATCATGACTGAGTACACAGACACATACACACATGCATATTAAAAACCAACGCTGAATTATGTTTTTTATACAACAATACGGTACTGCTTCCTTATTACTAGTCTTTTTTTTTTTAGTTTATTTTTGAGAGAAAGCACGAGTGAACCTGGAAGAAGGGCAGAGAGAGAGAGGGAGACAGAGGATCTGAAGTGGGCTCTTTGCTGACAGCAGAGAGCTTTATGTGGGGTTCAAACTCACGAACCGTGAGATCATGACCTGGGCTGAAGTCTGATGCCCAATGGACTGAGCCACCCAGGTATCCCTGTAGTTAATTTAATGTGCTTTTTTTGTTTTTTTGTTTTTTTTAATTTGCGTGAGGGAGAGTGAGACAGAGTGAGCAGAGGAGGATCAGAGAGAGAGGGAGACACAGAATCCGAAGCAGGCTCCAGGCTCTGAGCTGGCTGTCAGCACAGAGCCCTGCACGGGGCTTGAACCCACGAACCGTGAGATCATGACCTGAGCCGAAGTTGGCGTTTAACCGACTGAGCCACCCATGCACCTCCCTCTAGTCAATTTAAAAAAAAAAAAAAAAAATCTGGTCTTTAGGTGCTTGTGTGGTTCAGTCTGTTAAGCATTGACTTTGGCTTAGGTCATGATCTCATGGTTTGTGGGTTTAAAGCCTACATCAGGCTCTGTACTGACAGGGTATAGCCTGCTTGGGATTCTCTCTCTCTGCCACTTCCTGACTTCCGCCTTCTCGCTGTCTCAAAATAAGTAAATAAACTTAAAAAAATTCTCGTCTTTATTGACTATATTGATTTCACAACTTGCTAATGGGTTCTAACCAGGAGTTTGAAAAAAAAAAAAAAAAACACCCACAACTTCTAGGTATTGTGGAAATCAGCCTTAATTTGTTTATTGGACATTTGCTAATCTGGATCAGAATTTTGTTTTTCTTTTTGTGTGAGTCTCAATTACTCTACAGATGGCCCATGCCCTTCTGTTCTCCCACCGTTCCCCCGCCATTGTTCTTTTCTCTGTGTAGGGGTCTTTGTGTGTTTCTCCACATCAGATTAAAGTGACAGATATGTGCTTTGGACCGGCTCCAAGAGTGTATCATCATCTTGATCCTAATCGGCATCAAAGGTGGGGCTAATTAATTTAAGCTGGTGGCAGGAGCCACTTAGCTCCCTCTTTACTTAGATTATATTTGAATGGGATGGTGACTCTCAGTAATAAGGGGACAGCAGGAGTCCCTATTAGGTCACCTGTACCAAAAAGATGGGAGAGAGGTAGGGAAGATGACCCGATACAGTTATTGTTCAGAAACACAAAACAGGGTTAGTAGGGGACAGCTCTTTGCATTCAAAGAGGTAAGTAAGAGCTTAATTGGTGGTGATCATCATTGCTGTCATTGTCCTTACCATTTTTTTCCATTGCCCTTATCATTAAAATCTTCCTGTCTTGCTGCTGCTCCTTCATCATTTCCCTTCTTCTTCCTTCATTTATTGAGCATTTACCAAATCTTCCTGTCCTTGGGGCTGGGCATGGAGAGTAGAATAAAATAAAGTAGATGTTAAGGAGCACTTGAGTAAGGGATTGAAGAGTTGCACATCTAACTATAAAGGGCAGAAGGCCAAGTACCTTGGTCACATGATACAGAGGGATAACGATCAAACAACACGTTTGAGGAAGTGACTGGCTGGCCTTGGAAAAAGGTACCATTTTGATGTTATTTTGAGAGAGATCTCTATGTGTAGGTTGTGGAGTAGGCAACCTGCCAAAACCAGGGAACGGGGCAAGTAAGTAAGAGGTAGTTGGCTTTTGTTTAAGAGCCAAGTTGTATAAAGACAAATTTTGCACATATTTTCATCACTAGACTCAGACTCACTGCCTTGAGGTGCAGCTTCTCAGAGAGGCCTCACACCGTTGAGACAACTGGAAGGAACAGCAGATTCATGTCTCTGGCTATATGCTGATTCCAGAGTCAAAGTTGGTTCCAGTGGCAGGTACCATTTAAACGGTTCTGTTGCACACCCTCCCCCATATTATTTATTTACTTTTTTTGCCAAGTGTGTATGGTAACTCCTGGAAGTTAAAGGCCTCATGATGTGATGTGACTATGTAGAATACACTGAGATTCGCACTGTAGAGGAAAGATTAGAAAGAGAGACAGAGCCAAATGATGGTTTACATTGAATGGCAGGCTGATGATTTTTCGCTTCATTCTAAAACGACAACAGTAACATAATATCTGTACGGGAGGCCCTGGCCAGACCCCTTACTTACATTCTCTCATGTATCGCTTACACCCACGCTACGAGGTACCAACTTTTATTACCCCATTTTACAGAAGGAGAAACTGAGGCTCAGAGGGGTGATGGGAAACATCTGGAGTCACACATCTGAACTTTAACTTAGGCTGTACATTCCAGAGTCACTTGCTCTAAACAGAGTTTGAAAACTGGTGGCCCTCGGGCTGACTACACCTCAGAGTTATGTCCTGTTGGATCCCGTATGTAAAACATTTTATTTCTTCTGTTTGAAATAGTTGCCATTGCTTACCTATGGGGAGATTTCCTGTAAGAGTTCTGATTTCCATGTTCTGCTGCGGAACTGCAATCCCTGGCCGCCCGAGGCCCGCGTTCCTGCAGGAACCTGCCAGAGCTCCATGTGATTCTGAGTGGACATGTGCTCTGTTTGCCACAGTCCCGGCTCACCCTGTTTTCTCCCAGCACGGCGGCCCCGCAGTAGCTGCTACTGTTTCTTTATTCTCTTAACCTGCTCACTCTTACATGCTAACTTTACCTTGTCCCTACAGGCATAATGAGTTTGAGACCCCTGATATATAGAGCCTTCCATATAGCCTGTTGCATAGCCACAGATTAGTGGGAAGGCCATCAGCCCAGCAGCCAAGGGAAATGAGAGTAGGTAGAATTTGGGTTTTGGCTTTGGGCTGGAGAAGCCGCAAGGTGAACAAATCATTTTTGTGAAGAAAGGCAGGGGTGAGTGGGAGGTACAAGTATCCGACGGATGGGACCTGGATGGCTGAGAAAATGGTGTTGATCTTAAAACGAAAGGTTAAGAGGACCAGGTTTGGAGAAGCGCATTGTACTGGGGTTCACGTTCTGGTGGAATAAGCACATAGATGAGGGCTTCCTTGAGGCTCACATCCAGTTGGAAATATGGGACTGGAACCGGCAGGTAAGGGATGGCACTGTGCCAATGTGTGAGAGAGGATGCCATCCTGGGACATTTGGATCTGGGGGAGAAAGGTCCCGTTTGGAAACAGCAGCAAGTGGGCTAAGGTCTGAATGATAAAATGAACCGGTTACAAACAGCCCAAAGTCTCTTATTGACTTTTTTTGGGGTCAAGTGCCTTATCTTGCAGATGAATCAAATGTTTATCCTACAAAAGGATATAGTAATAATAGTCTTCAGGGTTTGAACATTGGACCTGATAAACATCTGCTTATAGAATCAAAGGCAGTTCTGCTGTTTGGAGAGTGACACCTGTAATTTATGTTTATGCCTATTTCACTGAGCTCAATGTAGGCAAAAAAGTCTAACAAGGATTTTTTTTTTTTTTTAAATCACAGGTGATAGGAAAAGTGGTTGCTGTAGCCCTGAGATGGGGAACGCAATACCAGAAGTGAATGACTAGTTTTTCACAAGATTTATTCTTTTAGCCTGTTTAGAATGGAATCCCCTTTTCAAATTACAGATGAGGATTTTTTGTTTGTTTTCTTCTTATCTTGGCTTCTTTGTTTAGGGTTCCCTTCAACTCATTGTTACTTAATCAGCTAAGGTCCTCCTCAGCTGCTCTCCCTCTCCCACTTCATTCCCTTTTGATCCATGAAGGTCTTATTGTTTTAGGACATTCTAAGCACAGGTGGAGTGAATCTTTCACAGAATTGCATATTGAGCTTGAAAATCTTCCAGGAGGGCAGGCATGTCCTTTGTCCTCATTTTCATTTTAGAAAACATTTTTAAATATTTTTTTTTTATTTTTAAGAATTTTTTTATGTTTTTTTTTGAGAGAGAGAGCGAGCGAGAGCGAGCGCATGAGTGGGGAGGGGCGCGGGAGAGGGAGACACAGAATATAAAGTCAATGCCAGGCTTTGAACTGTCAGAGAGCCTGATGTGGGGTGGGTTTGGGTTTGAACCCCCAAACCATAAGATCATGATCTTAGCCGAAGGTGGATGCTTAACCAACTGAGCCACCCAGGTGTCTGTTCTCATACTTTTTTTTAAATTAAATTTTTTATTTTATTTCCAGTATAGTTAAAATATGGTGTTATATTAGTTTCGTACTTTTGTCTCAGACGTTATAGTCTCCTTTTTGGGCCACATGACTCTTTAAAAAAATTATATTGGTGTTTTTTTATTCCTAATTCATAGTTTTATTTCATTACGCAATTATGTTAATATGGATTCCCATAATTTTTTCTTAAAAATAAAATATTTTTATTTTTTACTTTTACAATAGGTTATGTTTTAGAAACATTATTTATGTTGTATTACATGTGCTCAATACAAGACTTGAAGTACTCAAAGGGTATGTAGGAGGGTAACTTTGTTCTCCAGACTTCTACTTCCTTCCTGAGGAAAAACCATCATTAAAGCTAATTGTGGGGGCACCTGGGTACTCAGTTATCCATGATCTCACGGTTAATGAGTTCGAGCCCCATGAAGGGCTTCCCAGCTTGTAGCGCGGAGCCTGGTTGGGATTCTCTCTTTTTCTCTCTGCCCCTCCCCTGCTCGGGCTCCCTGTCTCTCTCAAAATAAATAAATAAACTTAAAAAAGAAACTAATTGTGTATCCTTCCAGTGATCATCCTTACATTTACAAACATACAGTAATGTGTTTTCTTATAAATATAGTATCATATTGTACATATTTCAGTTTTGTACCTGGCTTTTTTTACTCAGCTTATCTTGGAAATCTTTTCCTAATAGTATGAGCAGTTTTCTTATTCTTTTGAAAGGTATTCCATAGTGTGGGTGTTTCATAATTTATTTAACTAGTCTTTTACTTATTTCAGGTAACATTATGTTACAATGTTGCAGTGACTATTTTCACATATGCTACTCTGCCTATCTATGTATTGATTTATATGTAGATATAGATCTAGCTATCTGTTGTATATCTGAGGGTAAATATCAAGGACTGGAATTACTGAATCTAAGGGTTTTTACATTTTGTTTGCTTATTTATGCATTTACTTCTTAAATGTTTATTTACTTTTGAGAGAGAGAGAGAGAGAGAGAGCACCTGCAAGTAGGGGAGGGGCAGAGAGGGAGGGAGACAGAGGCTCCCAGGCAGGCTTTGCGTTAATCAGCACAGAGCCCGTTGTGGGGTTTGAACTCGCGAACCCTGAAATCACACCCTAAGCCTACTACAGATACCCAGCTGACTGAGGCCCCCAGGTGTTCCTGCATTTTAAATTACAGTGTAGGTTGTACCAAGAATCTCATTTTTTTTTTTAAATTTTTTTTTAATGTTTTATTTATTTCTAGGAGAGAGAGAGAGACAGCGTGAGCAGGAGAGGGTCAGAGAGAGAGGAGTCACAGACTCCGAAACAGGCTCCAGGCTCTGAGCTGGCAGTCAGCACAGAGCCTGACGCGGGGCTCGAACCCACGAACTGAGAGATCATGACCTAAGCGAAAGTCGGACGCTTAACCGACTAAGCCACCCAGGCGCCCCTCATTTTTGAGTTGTACGAATAGAGCCAAATGGCCTGGTAGAAATGACAGAGCAACCCAGGAGACTTCAGCAGGGGTCTGTTCTCCGGTGTAAACCAAGTTTATGGCCCAAGAAAGTCACTTTCTGAACTTTTTTCTATGTGGTACTTTTCTTTCCTCATCTGTTAGGAAGAGGATAGACTCAGCTGTTTCTAAAGTTTAATAATTTGTTGATTCTCTTTCAGTCTCCCTCCTTTTTGGTACTTCCAGTAAATGGAGGCTGATGATTTTTTTTTTCCCTGTGTAAGTTTGAGTCTAAAGAACCCTGGGCTTTGGAAGCCTTGCTAACCACAGCTTTACTTTGATTGTTTTAAAGCACTATGTCTGGTTTGTGCTTTATGTTAAAAGCAGAGCTTATGGGGCTGATTATCTTTAAAAAAAAATACAGTGAGTGGTAAGTAGGCATTTAGTGACCAAGAAACTCATATAGTCAGCTTTTTATTATTGATCAGGAATAGAGGCAATGGATTTTTAGACTTAGGGAAAAAAGTTTTATTTTTATAATAGCTTTTAAAAAAAGCAATAAGCATATGATAGACAGTTTTAAAGAAACAGCAAAATTTTATTTATGATTTTGGAGCACAACAGAGTGGACTGCTTTTGATCTTTCAAAGTTTTTGTAATAAAAAGATAAACAGGGGATTATTAGAAATTTTGAGATATTGAGCTGGGGGTAGCTTAATAAAATAGTTGGGTTTTTCTGGCAGTTACCAAATTAGATGTATTTAAAAATTCAAACCCAAGTAAATAAAATATTATAAAATTCATTTTTTCCCATGCTGCATTTTTTTCTTTAGAAAGTGGCTCCCCCAGAATTAAGCAACATACTTGAATTTTTCATTTCAAAGACCTAAAAATTTTGGGCTGCTAGTATAAATTTAATTTTCCTAGAAAAGATTTTGAATTACTCATAAAAAATACTAAAACTCTTTAAGTATACAGATTTATTTAGCTGTTGAGTAGCAACAACAAGAAAAAAAAAGACTTAAATGTTCTATAATAATTTACATATATAACCATTATATATATACACATTTTTGTTAATAAAATGGAATATTATATAATCACCAAAAGTATTATCCTAGATGAGTTTTCAGGGACAGATCTCACCTTAAATGGAACCTTCTCAAAAGAGGGTTTTGCTGGCTATCCCATCTAGTTAGATTCTTTCTTCTTTTCTGTATGTTACGTGTATACCAACTACTATATATATATGGTAGATATATATATGTTATATATATATATATATATATGGTAGTATATATGTGTATATCTGTATGTTACATATATACTAATTTGTGTGTGTGTGTGTGTGTGTTTATATGAACATATATATGTTACCAGTGTCTCTGGGGTAAATATCAAGAAGAGAGACTATGTTTGGTACTCTGAGTGTACATGTGTATCCTGTGCCTAGTATACTGCTTTATTTTATTTTATTTTATTTTGGCTAAAAATGGTACAATTCCATATCCATAAATTGTATACAATTCCATAAGTCAACATAAAACAGTCCAATTCCACATTTGTCGTTACATACATATGGACATAGGAGGGAAAAAAGACTGATAGGAAATAAACATGAATATTAACAGTTACTGTCTTTGAGCTGTGGGTCATGCTTGGTTTTGAAGAGAAAAATCTTTAAATACAAATGGGTGAAGCAAATATTGGAAGATTATGTCACCTCAGTAATGTATTTTACACTTTCAGCATTAAAGGTGGTCACCTTACCTAAAATGATGTATTACAATACCATGGCCTTTTCTCCTCTTGAGTAAAATGTACTGTATCTTTGTAGTGTGACAGGTTTTATATCTACTTTAGAATTAAATTATGATCTGAGAGTTGCACTTTTAAGAAACTGGTTTTAATTTTACATCAGTTGAAGTTAAAGGGTAGTGAAAGTATATTAGATCTGGTACTAGTGTCTAATTATAATTATTGACACATTTTCAAATGCTCTCTTAAGTATGATACATTGCCCATGACTTTGACAGCTGTGACTACATTAAAGCTGCTGGAACACTCTTTGCACAAAGGTTTGTTTAAACTTAGCATTGTCAGAATGATTCGTTGTAAAGTAGATGAACACAGATTTGGAGGTCAAATGGTGCTTTATTTCCCACTGTGTTGGTGATGTTAGTCTGCTAAATGTTAATCAGAAGATTATCTGGATTTAGTTTTCATTTTGCGAAAACTGGGATTTGTTTTGTATAGCATAAAAAAAAGGTAATGATACTCATTTATGATTTGAATCTCTGCAGTGTTAACTTAGATTCTACTTATTTCTCTTGCTAAAGTTCCCCAAGCACAAAACTCCCAAGTGACAAACTTGATTCTGCGTAACAATTTATTTTCTAAAGGTCTCCCTAGACCAAGTTCCTGGATTATCTGCTTTGTGTGGCTATGCCTTCCTTCTACATAGATTTGTTGAGTAGCTACTATGTGCCTGAGCATATAACTGTAAAAAGGTTGTCAGAGAGCTCAGCTTGAGAGAGGCAGAAAAATAGTCACATGACAACAGAGCAAAGAGCCAGAATGGAACTCTACACATAAAGATGGGATGTGCAGTTTTGTTTGGGAGGGCATCTGAGGTCCTCTTTTCAGAGGAATGATATTCTTGAGCATCTTGAAGGCTGAGGAGGAAGGTATTAGGTGGGAAAAGGGCCTTTAGGGCACAGAAGTATGTATGTGAAGGACAGTATCCTTCAGAACTGAATGTGACCAGAGCTCTGCTACTCAAAGGTATGCCCCTTGATTCAGCAGTAATGGCACCATTTGGTCACTAGAAATGTGGAGTCTGAGGGCTACCCAATTCTGCTGATTTAGAATCAGTGTTGCAACAGTATCCCCAGGTGCTGTGAATACTTCTAGAAGTTTGAGAAACACTGCACTAAGAACAAAAGGCATAGGTACAAGTTGTGAGAGCCTGGGAAGTAGACCACCTGCTTAGGACTTTGGACTTTCGTTTTCAAGCATGGGATTGATAATGAAGAAGTAATATTATCAGATTTATATTTTCCCCAAAGTATCTGGAAACAAGTGAGGCAGCACGTTACAAGAGATTTCTTGAAACCAAAATCAAAAAGTACACACAGGGGCGCCTGAGTGGCTCAGTTGGTTAAGCGTCTGACTTCAGCTCAGGTCATGATCTTACAGTTCATGGGTTCGAGCTCCACATCGGGCTCTGTGCTGACAGCTAGCTCAGAGCCTGGAGCCTGTTTTGGATTCTGGGTCTCCCTCTCTCTCTGACCCTCCCCTGCTCATGCTGTCTGTCTGTCTGTCTCTCTCTCTCTCGGAAATAAATAAAAAACATTGAAAAATTAAAAAAAAAAAGTACACCACATACACAAAAAAGTCCTCAAATAAGTTTGAGAAATGCAGGACATTATACCCTTTTCTCAGTGTAAGGTTTCATACTACACTGAAAGTTCTGAGAAGCCAGCATTGAGGAAGACCGCATCTTAATCCTTTATCCTGGGATATCCCTGGTCTTTCAGGTTATTCCATAGTGGAGCCCTTTGTAGCTACACAACTGTTAATACCCTAGAGAGAGTGGATAGCATTTTGCAGAACGCATTTTGGGAAATGCTAGCACACATTCCCAAACTTCGGACACTGCCTTATCTGCAGAGGGTGGCCAAACTGTCTGGGATTGCCTGGGAATGAGGACCGTCCTAGGTTGTTGGACTTTCAGCTCTAACGTCCTGGACAGACTAGGTGAGTTAGGTACCCTTCCTATCGGCTTACTGTGCCTTTGACTAATTACTTCCTTTTCTTTAGATGGGCTCAACCTCTTCCCTTAAATGCTCATTCTAATGGAGTGATTCCCAGATTTATTCGCACAGTGGAAGCACCCAGTATAAGGAGTATTCTGAACGCAGTGCCCATTCCCATCCTGCAAGGTTGTGATTTAATTGGTCTGGATGTACCCTGACAGTGGAATTTTTAAAGGCCCCCAGGTTAGGGGCATGAAAGCTTGTTCAAAACAACTATAACTGAAAATGTAGGATGGATGTGCACCTTAAGAATTTATTTTAATTTCATTTAGTTAATTTATATAGTAGGAACATTAATCATTATAATGAAAAAAGTGTTTAACTATCTAGCATCATGTTGGGGGACCACCAGGTGTCCCTATTCCTCGCTTTGGGAAATACTTGTGTGGAGGCTGGGGGAGCAGCCGACTGGCTAAGACGTGGTAACAAATGTGGCTGGAGGAGATGCTGGAGATTTCAGAGCCGTTTAGGGGGTTGAACGGATGTGATGTGGTAATTGATCTGTGTGGTCTGGTAGAAGGAGGAGACTCTCAGGCTGTAGTAGGTATATATGGTGATCACATAACAATAGGGAGGAGTAGAGAATGTAGGAAGGGGAAGAGCTGAATTTGACAAGTCCTTTTTGAGAGGCCTTGGGACCTCCAGCAGGGGAGGTGAGCGGTGGGTAGGAGCTGTCCAGTGGGTTGTCAGAAGCAAAGAGTCAGTGGCTAATAAAGTCTGTGCTGGAAGCAGATGAGAGCCTCTCCAGGTCCAGGAGGCAGTGAAGTTCCAGGTGGGGAATCAATTTGCTTGGGGAAAAGGGTTGGGAGGGTGATCGACACCCAGGACCCTCACTAAGGAGCCTGAGGGAAGAGCCTGGGACCAGCCAAGGAGTAGGTGGGATGCTAAGGAGAGTGTGTCTTCCTCCACTCACCCCAAGGGAGGTAGGCCTGTGAACCACAGACAGATAAGCACTCTGAAGGGCAGTTTGTTTTGGTAATTTAGGACATTATTAGTCATGTTTGTGTAAATTTAGCATGAGGGAGGAAACAAGATTATAGTGGGTCCAGAGGAAAAAGACTCACAAGAGCTAGTTTTAACTGAGGAAAAAGCCTGGAGTAACGTGGGACCTTAGGGAATACATCTGGGTTTGTCTGGGGAGTAGTCATCCTCTGGTTACTCATGGAAGTTATTTCAATGAGGAGCAAAGAGTATAACAAATATTCAGATATTCACAGACGAGTTGCCCGAGCTCTCTGGGGCTCCATAAAATTGTTTTACTTTCCAATCATAGTCACTCACCTTTTCTCGCCTTCTCTTACTATTCCCTGGACAGAACAATGTCAAATTCTGAATCTATACGTCTATAAATGTCATTCAACATTTTTTTTAAGGCTGCTTGTGATAAGACAGCTTGTGATTCAGCATGCCACCTTTTTTCCTGAGTAGTTCACATTTGTGGAGGGCTTTGCAGTTTACCAAAGCAAGACCGCATCTTATGGTAGCTTTTGTATAGAAGGTAGGGCTTGAAACAGTATCATTCCATTTCACAGGGAAAAAAGAATAAAAGTTCTGAAGTTTAATGTATTGAGGAGTACTTGCCCATGATTGATGACAGTGATCGGTCCCGGGTAGAATCCTGGTCTCCTGGCACAATATTTCTTCCATCATATTCAGCAATGGGTGGGGGTGGAGAGTGTGTTCCCCCCGGCCCCCTTTTTAAAATTAGTTTGTAAGTTCTCTGAGGGCAGGGACCATGTGTTCACTGTTGTTTATGAACTTGTTCACTCACTGCTATGAAGAGGTCTTGGGAAGGGGCAGTAGTGGCAGTGGGCAGGAGGGCCTGGTGGCCAAGCTTTCCTCTCACAGGTGCCTCACACTGGTCTTGACGTTACCTTTGAATGGCGGGGCCTCCAGAGTGTAACAACAGCATCAGAAGAAGCTATCGCGGGTCACACAACTTTCAACTTGTGTCTCATTACTGGACCATGTAATTATCTAGAGACCAGCCCAGTAATGTTGGCCTGGCATGTTTTATAAATATTTAATACATACACAGTTTTTTTCACTCTGTTTTGGAGTTTCTTCATATTCTAATGCCAGAAGTCATCTATAGCAAAAGAGGCCCAGACCTCTCTGGACGTCAGAGGGGATCTCGCTTATGGTACGAGATACTCTGACGAGCAGTGTGGAGTGCTTTGAAGGTGAACCAGCCTCTCTGACAAAACAGTTCAGGAAAACTGATCTTATTTTGTAATCCCTACAAGGCACGTAGTGGGCACTCAACAAATACTTGTTATTTTGAATTAAGGAGATGCTGTCTTGTATTCTTCCATTTTATCACCATGGACCATTACCAGCTTTTTTAAAAATGGGTTTTTCTTTTCCCTGTGAGTCATTAAAGATACAGTGTTAGGATTTGGGGAAAGGGAATGATGAAAGAGAATGAAGAAATGGAATCAGCAAGTTTTAGGACAAGAGATGGGACTGAGTGAAAAGTTGAAAGCAGGAAGGAGTCGCTCAGGGGGAACTGGGAGGATGTCAGACACCTTTAAAGGCACCCACAGAGGGGAGGCGAGGATGAGACAGGAGTTATTCTAATCTGATGATGTCTTAGAGGAGAAAACCGAAGGTCTTTTTCAACCTTAACTATAGCCATAGGACAAAAGCACATTATAGCACTTTTATTTCCCCCTATGGTAGTGTATAATCTTTTTTGTAGAATCATGTCTAAGAGTCTGTACCTCAGACTACATTAAAATATTTTATTTTTTAGAGTGCTATGGATTGAGGAAGAGGAATAAAATGTTGAGCCCCACCCCCCCCTTTTTTGTCTTTACGTTAACATTTCAAGCTACTGGTCAGCACGAAGTGGAGGACTTTGTAGTCACTGAGGAAATTTAGGCAGATGAGTAAATGTTTGGTCATCAAAAAATGTACCATTTGGAGCTTGTTTCTCTTGAGAGGAGAAAAAGGCAAAATATGAGTCAGAGCGGAAAGTCATTTCCCCGCACTCAATTCAGCCACCCTCGTCCTGAAGGGCCATTGACCCACAAGTCTATTTCAGACAGTAATGACGGCTGGTGTCTGTACGGACCTTACCTCTGTGTGGCTTCCCCAGGATCACCTGCAGGTTTGCTCCGACTCCTGAATATAAAGTCAGCCCTGCTGAGGAGTGGGGTGCAGGTGAGTTATTTTTTTAGGGAAGGGGTTTTAATCCATTTATAACCTAAAAGTGCCATCTTCAAGTCTGAATTGGACAGAGTTTTCTTTGAGGGGCCCTTCACTGGCTTTCATGAAAAATGTGAAAAGGCACTTCTCGTTGGAGGAGGGTAAAGCTTGTTTTACGGATAGACACGCTGCCGTGCATTTTGTGTTGGCCAGTTCTGTGGCCAAGTGCCGTCTTTCTTGCCCTCTGTCTTTGCTCTTTATCTTCCAGTGGTTTCTATGTTGTGTTCTGTTTTGCTGGTGATTGAGATAATCAGAACTTTGTGTGAATTTCTAACTAGAAATCTGTGGAAGATGGATGTGAATTGTTAGGAATAAAAAAAAATGTTCCAATCGTCTTTCTTTTTCTCAAACTTTTATGATCCATTTATTGTCTTTTTTTCATGTTTGTTTATTTTGAGATAGAGGGAGAAAGAACACAAGGGGGTGAGGGGCAGAGAGAAAGGGAGAAAGAATCCCAAGCAGGTGGCATTCTGTCAGCACAGAACCCAACACGGGGCTCAATCTCATGAACTGTGAGATCATAACCTGAGCCGAAACCAAGAGTTAGGTGCTTAATCAACTGAGCCACCCAAGTGTCCCTATTTTTTTTTTTTTTTTTTGAGAGAGAGAACATGTAAGAGCCAGAGAGAGAGGCAGAGGGAGAGAGGATCCCATGCAGGCTCCATGCAGAGCCTGATGTGGGGCTTGATCCCATGACCATGAGAACATGACCTGAGCCAAAATCAAGAGTTGGACTTGAGCTTAACTGACTGAGCCACCCAGGGACCCTTATGGTCCATTTTGATTCAAGCTTTTACCTGTTCATTTTTTTACTTAAGACCCTGTGCTGGTTCCAAAGGTGCTATTCCTGGCTTGGAGAATTTAGGGCTTAGTTAGCGAGACATACGCATCGATGTTTGCAGTACAGATGGGCGAGTGCCGTCCATCACAGAAGTGTACAGAAAGTGCTGCAGTGAGGCCAGAGGAGGAACACCTACCATACCTTGCAGGGAAGGATGTAGGGAAGTTTCTGGTCCAAGAAGGTATTGAGTCCACACTTTAAAAATAAACAAAAATTAGCCTGGCAGTGTAGGGCTGGGGTACACTAGCACGGCGAACATTCAGAGTAAAGGTAGAAAGCATGAGAAGACCATGGTGCATGATGGGAACCACATGGTCTTTAGTTTAATTATAGCTAATGGTATATGTGGAGATTGATGTGACATAAGGTTGGAGAGATGGGTGAAGGCTACAACATAAGGACTCCTTATTATGTGCTGAACAATTCAGATCTAACTCCCAAACTATGCTAGCTATTAGGGAATTTTAGGTAGGAAAGGAGTCTGATTATATTTGGATTTGGGAACATTCACTGGCAGAAGTTTTGAAGGTAATATTTCATAATTTTGTCTGTTCATCTCTGCAGGGCACTGAAGTGTGTGTGTCCCCGAAACGTCATATGCTGAAACTCTAACCCCTCACCCTCCCCAGTGTGATCACATAGATCTCCCTCAATGTAGGATAGGAGAATGTCCCGATAAACTCGTAAGTTGAAAATATCCTACATCGAAAATGTATTTAATACATCTAACTTAACTAAACATCATAGCTTAGTCTAGCCTGCCTTAGATGTACTCACAACACTTACATTAGCCTACAGTTGGGCAAAATCATCTAACACAGAGCCTATTTTATAATAAATTGTTAGATATCTCTTGTAACATATTGAATGCTGTACCAAAAGGGAAATCCAAAATGGATGTCTGGGTGTGGAATAGTAGTGAGTGTATCAGTTGTTCACCCTCATGATCACGTGGCTGACTGGGAGCTGCATTGCGGGGTATCACGAGAGAGGATCATGCTCTACGTCACTAGCCTGGGTAAGGATCAAAATTCAGAATTTGAAGTTAGGTTTCTATTGAATGTGTTTTGCTTTTGCAGCATTTTTAGTAAAAAAAAAAAAATTGTAAGTTAGGGACACCTGCATGGCTCAGTCCGTGGGACATCTGACTTTTGATTGTGGTTCAGGTCATGATCCCGGTGTCTGATTCCATGCTGAGTGTGGAGCTTGCTTGGGATTCTCTCTCTTCCCCTCTCCCTCCCTCTCTCTCCCACTCTCTCCCCCTCCCTCTTGTACCCTCTCCCTCTCTCTCCCACTCTCTCCTTATCCCTATCTCCCTCTCCCGCTCTCTCTTTCTCCTACTCACGCTTTCTCTTGCTCCTTCTCTCTCAAAAATAAGTAAACATTGAAAAAGTCATAAGTCAAACCATCATAAGTGGAAGACGATCTGTATTTGAAGAGAAGGTCTTTGGGAGAGAAATGCATCTAGATGATATGAGAGGGAGGCCCTCAAGATCGGATTGATGCCCTCCTAAGGAGATAGCAGAGAGGCTTACTCTCTGCCACGTGAGGATACAGCGAGAAGGCAGCTATCCATAAGCCAGGAAGAGTGTCCTCCTCAGGAACTGAATTGGCTGATACCTTGAACTTCGACTTCCCAGCCTCTAGAATTGTGAAAAAACAAATTTCTGTTTAAGCCACCCACTGAATGATACTTTGTTATGGCATTCTGAGTGGGCTGATATGGTCTATTTTATTTATTTGGGTAATTATGAAACTAGGCTTACTGGGAATTAATACCAGTCAGAGGATCATGCTATGGTACCTGTCTTGTGTGTGTTTGCATAACTATGTAAAAGAGAATGATGCTAAGTACCTCTATTTGTACATGTGACTGTGTGTTTAAAGCACGTTATCCAGTCCTTACTGTGTCCCAGATATTTTCAGGTTGAGTCTATTCTCCTCTCCCAAGGTCCTGTTCTTTTTTTTCTGTCTGCCCTTTTCTCCCAACCTCCTCTAGTTTATCCTTTTATGGTTGGCTTTTGCCTTGAGCTTAGAAATAGGTTTACATCTTCCCTATCCTGAAACAAAATGTTTTGAACCCTATAACTTTCATAAGGTGCTTCCTGCAGAAGCATTACCAAAAAAAAAAAAAAAAAAAAAGTCTGTATTCATTGCTGCTGCTGCCTCTTAAAGTCCCTTGTCATTGCCCGAGAAATATAACATTCTGTCTGTCTTTTCTCATTATTCTTCTGAAATTACTCCCATTCATTAAATGTGTCTGAAATGCCAGGTTAGGATCGGGTGTGAGCGCCTCAGGGGTGTTCGTGGCTTCCTCAGTGGTCTCTTCCTAGTGGTAGATTCACAGGTTGGGAGGGTCTAGTCCGACCACCCTGCAAGGGTCCTGCATCGGACCCTCTGTGGGAGCCCCCGGGCCTCACTGAAATTCTGCAAAGTTAAGGAACATTGTCTACTATGAGCCCACTCTGCCTTTAGACAACGGTGACTGTCAGGGGTTGTTTGTTTTTGTTGTTTTTGCCTATAATAAGTGCAGCTGCTGTCCATCCTTTGGTCATAGTTCTTGTTTTTAGCTGTAAGACTTACAGTAGACTACTGTATTTACATGATTAGAGTGTCCATGTTCACCCCTGGCACTCTTTTTTCTGAGCAGAAGCTCTCTGCAGCTTCCAGTGGTCTTGCCCACCTTGTTACTCATGTCTTTGTTTGATTGAAACTCTTTATATACAGCAGATTGCAATATATCTGGCTGGATTTTCCCTCTTCTAATTTTTTGACCTCCATGCTTGTATGATGTAGCCAAAACTGCTGTAATTCAGAGAGCCACGTGGTCCTGCTTAACTGAGGTGACTACTAATAGAAGTCTCAAAATTTCTCCTATTATATCCTATCTACCTCATATCATAGATGCTGCTGCTAGATCCTGTGTCCCTCGGATTCTGCTTGGCTACTTGTGCCCTTGTTTTTTATTCCCTTTACTACATATAAGAACTTAAATGTACCTTGATTAATTTTCAGTTTGTCAGTTCCTATTCTTTGCAACAACCTTGAACATTTTGGATTCCATTTCTAAAACGTTAGGAAGACATGAGTTCTTCCTAATGCACCCTTTGAATACAGTAACTTACAGATACAACTGCTTATCTTTTTGTCCATCTCGACCACAGGTATTTCATAAGACCCTTTGTCAGCTGCTTTGCTGAATCTAGAAGTGTATGTTTCCTTGAACTCACAGTTTCAGAATCTTACTGAAAAAAGAAATTAGGTTAATCTTGTATGACCTGCTCTTAGTATTGGGGTCCCCAGGGATTATCACTCACTAAATGTTTAAAATCCATTCTCAAATCTTGCCTGCGACTTTGGTCTGTGTCTATAGTCTGTTAACGTTTCCCCTTATTTAAATTTTTTCAGAGCTTTTATTGATTACTTAGTCCTTTCTGACTTGTTTCTTTACTGGCTTCATTGGACCTTTACCCTCACATTTTGGAATTTTCTGAGATAGATTATTTCTTTCTTTTAGTCCCCATCCTCCAAGATTCTTTTTTTTTTTTTTTTTTTTTAGTTTATTTATTTTGAGTTGGTTGGGGAGAAGGGAGAGCAGGAAGAGGGAGAGACAGAATCCCAAGCAGGCTCCATGCTGTCAGCCAGGAGCCTGATGGGAGGCTTGAACTCACAGCCCATGAGATCATGACCTGAGCCGAGATTAAGAGTCAGTTGCTTAACCTACTGAGCCACCCAGGTGTCCCTAAGATTCTTTTTTTTTTTAAGTTTTAATTTTAATTCTAGTTAGTTAACATACAGTGTTACACTAGTTTCAGGTGTGCAGTATAGTGATTCAACATCTTAACACACTGCCCTGATGCTCATCACAAGTGGACTCCTTAATCCCCATCACCTATTTCACCCATCCCCTTACTCCCTCCCCTCTGGTAACCATCAGTGTGTTCTCTGTAATTAAGGGTCTGTTTCTTGGTTTGTTTCTCCCCCGACCCCTCTCTTTCTCTTTGCTCATTTGTTGTCAATGATTCTTGATACTTCCATTATCCAATAAGGTAGCTGCTAGCCATAATTTACATAGAGAAGTTATTGGCTCTAAGAAATCTACTGACTTCAAGTGAAAAGCCAGAGCAGGAAACACTGACACATAGAGCAGAAGGTTAAGGTTGACTATTCTGGGAATCAAAAGAAGAGCACCAAGGAGAAAAGTAGCCAAGATTTAACCAGTCACACTTGCCTGTTGCTATTGCCAGGTTATCCATGCATGGTATATTTGTGGCCCTGTCTGTTGCTAAGAATGAGTCATTTTGCAAATAAATACTAATACATTTTTGTGTGGAGTATTTTTTTTTTTTAAATAAAACTCTGTGGGTAGTGATGATTAGTTTTGGAAGCAAAATAAATCCTTAAATTGGTAATTTTGACATGTGATTCTGCATAGTGCTACTAATATATTTGTTGTCATTTCCCAGTGTTTGAATATTCTTATATGCTTCAGTTTTTGTAAATACTACTAAACTTAACGTTATATACTTATGAAATAATTTTTTAAAAATATTAATAGTAGTA
This sequence comes from Hyaena hyaena, assembly GCF_003009895.1. NCBI lineage: Eukaryota > Metazoa > Chordata > Mammalia > Carnivora > Hyaenidae > Hyaena > Hyaena hyaena. The sequence continues at coordinate 2,844,810 of NW_024080759.1, forward strand.
AAGGGTGAAGAATATTGGAGATATTTTAAAAATAATTTGTGATTTCAAGAATTTCCAGGAATTCCAGTTTTTTGTTCTTATATCCCAAAGGTTGATGTCTACAGGGAATTTGGACCTGATAATCCATAGTGCTTATCTCCAAAACTGCTTGTTCCTAATCTGTAATGTGATACGTTCAGAAATTATGTGTAAGTGTTTAGAAACTGTTAAGGCACTTTGATGACTGATGTGTGATCAGTGGACCCAACTCACTGGACAGGATGTTTTACACTCAGTATTGATCCATTATCCTGTTGGATAAGCACTGATAGTGATGGCTTGAACCAGGCTTGGAAGTATGAGAAGAGCTTGATTAGAATCAGGATATGCTTTGAAGACAGAGCCAATGGGATTTGCTGCTATATTAGATGTCAGATTATTCTAGGTTTATCTTCCCCTCAAACCTTTCATTTGTAAAATGGGGACAGCTAGGAGATCTGCACTAAGGATTGTCATATCTACCTCAAGTGTTTCTCTGGAGTTTGCTGGAAATCCCTTCTATATGCTGCTGCTAATATAATCTCCCTAATCCATTCATATAATTCCCTTGACCTCTAACCTATCAACTACTCACCATTGCATACAGAAGAAATTTTAAACTGCTTAGGTTGACTTTTAAGATTATGTGACATCTTCCTTCACACTTTTTCTCATGGTTATCTTCAACCACATTCTCTTCTACTCTTGGCTGTACTATTCTAGTCAGTCTATTGCTGCACAATGTACCATCTCAAATGCAGTGGCATAGAATTACAACCATTTTATAATGACCATGGTTTAGTGAATCAGGATTTGAAAAGTACACAGCAAAGACCGCTTGTCTTTACTTGCCTATACGGTGTCTGGGACCTTAGCTGAGAATATTTGAAGGTTGGGGGCTGTAATCATCTAAAGTCTCATTCACTCACATATCTGGTGGGTGATCCTGTCTGTCAGCTGAAACACGTATATGTTGTCTCTTCAGGCTTCCTCAGTATGACAGCGGAGTTCCAAGAGCAAGTGTTGAGAAAACAGGGAATGGAAGCTGCTAAGTGTCTTGAGCCTTGTTCCTGGAAACTGTTACAGTGTCACTTCTATGTCACCCTGTTGGTCAAACATCACATAGCCCAGATTCGAGGGGAGGGGATAGAGATCTCAAGTTTTGATGGAAAGAGAGCCAATGAATTTTGGGACCCTACCAACGTCAGAGAGGAGTAGCCTTTTGATAATTTATTTTTCCAGTCCAGTTCAATCCCTGTGACCTATGCTTTATTGTTTTTGCAAACTGTGGATTGTGATCTATTACTAGATCAATTTAGTGAGTCACACTCAGCATTAGAAATAAAAGTTAGTAAAAGTTTTGAATAGAAACTCATGTATTGCAAGAGTGAGGATTGCCTTGAGAAATTTTTGTTTTAGTTTTATTTATGTATGCATGTAATGAGTTGGAAAGTAAGATATTTTTTATTACAGGTGCAGGTCAAAAAAGCTTGAAAGATACTCCTATTCAATTGCCTTCTGAACTCTTGGTATTCTAGTTTGTTTCTTTTTCTTATCTTTTTTAATGTTTATTTAGTTTTGATAGAGATAGACAGACAGGCAGACAGGCAGAGCGTGAGCAGATAGGGGAAGGGCAGAGAGAGGGAGGCACAGAATGTGAAACAGTCTCCAGGCTCCAGGCTCCAAGCTATCAGCACAGAGCTTGATGTGGGGCTCGAACACTCAGACTGTGAGATCATGACCTGAGCTGAAGTCTGAACTGACTGAGTCACTTAGGCACTCCTCTTTTTTTTTTTTTTTTAATTTAAGTTTATTCTTTTTGATGTTTTTGTTTCTAAGGGCTTATCTACAGATCTCTTCTGGGGACTGTATACTCAAGATTCGTTATGCTCAAGCTATTCTTCACCCATCCAGCCCAGTGACCCAGTGTGACATGTTGTTTCCCTCTCCTGTTTTGAAGACTTTAAGCCTCCTCTCCTGTCCTCAAAGAGGTGGAATCAGATAATTATTTTTCTTTTACATTTATTGCACATGCAGCACACGTACAGTAAAATATACACATCCTAAGCCTATAGTTAGGTGAATTTTGACATTTGATTTCACACGTGTAAACTCACACGGATGAAGACATAAAACCAGATAGGATACTAGAAGGAAAGAGCTTACTTATTCTTAAACCCTTTCTGGAACTAGGTGGGTGGGTGAGTAAATTAGTAGATTCTCTCCAACTCCCTCATATGACATATATAGGTAATAATGTTGAGTTTTGAAGTGCATGAGGGTCTAAAACAACCGAGTTATGAAGTGTTAGAACATGTTGAACGTGAACTTGGGAAGACTACAACAGGACTAGCCTAGGTGAGCCAAGGGGGAGGATGAGAAAGAATCCTTTTGGGAGGAATTTAGGGTAAGAAAGGTTTATCCAAATTTCAGAGAAGAAAAACTAAAACTTGGTTTGCTATTGCCACTGTAACAAATCGTGACCAACTCAGTGTCTTGAAACAACACAAATATGTTTATTCTCTGACAGTTCCAGAGGCTCCGAAAGGCGAGCATATTTCCTTCAGTCTGTGCCTCCTTTTTCTGTCTTCAGAGCACGTCCCTTCAGTCTGTTTCCATTGTCCCATTGCGCTCTCTCTGTAGTTCAGCCTCCTCCTGACTTCCTCCTCAAAGGACACTTCACTTGTGATTACATTTAAGGCCAGTCCGGATAATCCAGGATAATCTCCCCATCTCAAGATCTTTAGTTTAATCACATCTGCAGAGTTCCTTTGTCATAGAAGGTAACTGTTCACAGATTCTGGGGATTAAGACTTGGGTACTTGCTTTCTGTTCTTCAACGATGAACCTTTCTTCACAAAAGGAAGGTTGGGTGTTTGCTTCTAGTTCATTCTCCTTTTCCATGTTAGATGAATTTTCCTCGAACACTACATGGCACATTTGATTCCCTCGCTCAGACGTCTTTGGTGACTCCCCTATCAGCTAATAAAATTATCATGACCTAGATAGACGTTCCAGTCATTGTCTCCCTCACGTTGCGTCCAGGCGTCTTTCTCTGGTCTCCAGGACCGCGGCGTGCATTTCCTTATCCTTGCGCCTCCACTGCTGCCCTTGGCCATCCTGCGAGGCCTTTCCTTGAGCAGCGTTTTCCTCACCATCTGTGCTCGTTTCCTAGGGCTCCCGCAACAGATCACCACAGACTTAGTGGTTTAAAACACCAGGATTTTATTCCTACACAGTTGTGGAGACCAGGAGTCAGAAGTCGGGATGTTGGGCCTGGCCAGGCTTCTCCCAGAGCCCTGGTGGGGTTCCTGGGGGCCGGGGAGAAATCCTTCCCCGCTTCCTCTGGTTTCCGGTGCCCCCAGGCATTTCTTGGTTTGTGGCAGCCTGACTCCGGCCTCTGCTCCGTCTGCACATGGCCTCCTTCTCTTCTCTCCGTGACTGTCTGCCGCTCTTGTAAGGACAACACTTGTCTTTGAAGTTAGCGCCCACCCGGGTAATCCAGGACCGTCTCATCTTTATGTGCTTAATTTAGTTACATCTGCAAAGACCCTTTTTCCAAATAAAGTCACATTCACAAGTCCTAGGAATTAGGAAGTGACTGTATCTTCTGGGGGGGGGGGGTGAGCAGCAGTCAACCCACTACTCATCTCAGCCAGCAGTCACGATTTATATCTTCCACCTCTTGGTATTAGTGGCATAACTCTAGACTTGGAACCCCTTGTCTCTGTCCTATTATTTTGTGCTTTCATGGGTAATTCCTGCCCTTGAAGGCAAAACGTTTCTTTTGCTATGCAACCCTTAGCTCCTGGGAGCATGCTTAAGAAATAATAAAGGTTTTTTTTTGTTTTTCCTTTTAAATAAACAGAGGTGGCCTGTGAAAATCCTGGCATGGTGATTGTCAGGGCAATATTTTGACATATAGCCAGTGATCTTTCTCAGTGCACGTGTTTTGTTTATTCATTTCCGGTACTCTTTTGGGGGGAGCTTTTCATTTCTCAGAAACCTGAAGTGAGGAGCTGGGAAGGGTGGGCACTGAAACAGAACCCAGAAGGCCCTGCAGGGCAGGGAAGACCTGGGTGTGGGGGGCGGTGGGGTTTGGGGCCCTGCCCCAGGTAAACTCTAAGGCCGGTTTGCAGATAGTTACTGTTGGGAATGTGTCTTACCTGCTGTCATGGAAGTTTTTGGCTTCACTGGAATCCTTTCCAGTGGATTCTACAAAGTAAGAGGACAGTTCTTGTAGGCACCAAAACTTGCTCTCCCTCAGCGCAGTGGAGCCCCCTGCCAAGGGCAGCACCCAACCTTGCTTTTCCTGAGGAGGCAGCTTCACACAGTCCTCCCCTTGTCCTGGCCTATAGGCACAGCTGCCATCCCAACTGTTTTCTTTTCTTCATCTGGCTTAACTTCAAAGTTCTCCGATAATACCTTTTTTTCCTTTAGTCCCAGTCTTAACTTTGAACGGATGCTGGCAGTCTAACCCTATTAAAGTTTAAGCGGGGCTCTGATGTTTTTTTGTACCAAGGATTTGAAGGTAACTGATTTTCAGCCTTTTTGGTATTTTTGTGCCGGTGATATCTTCATTTGGAGTTTTATTTATATCCATGAGTCCTAATATAATTGGTCAAGTCTGTGGAACGTAACTGTTGTTTACAGTGACGTCATTCTGTGGCAGAATTGCTTCACAAGGTCCCTGTTAATCCTCTCCCATGATGCAGACTTTAGCGGAATGGGTCACAATGGCTGATGGTGTAAGGCAACTGTGGGTGTGAATGTCTTTCCGCCACTTTCTAGCTTTATGACATTAGAGAACTTACTTAGCCTCTCTGAGCTTCAGTTTTGTCATTTGTACAATGGAGATCATGATTCCCGTCGCATCGTTATACATGTTGGGGGTATCTGGTGTGATAATGGACATGCAGATCTCTAACAGCACTATCTGGTGCCTGAAAAATGTTTCCAAACTTGTGGGTATTATTATTATTCACTTTGCAAGGAAAACTGGGATACCAGTAGTATTAAGGAATGTTTTCAAGTCACCCCCACAGGAAGACCCTAACTTGCGGGATTTAGGAAACAGACCAGTGTTGTGTTGGGTGATGCAGTGTTGAATATGTCAGTCATCATAATCTGACCGTATGATTATTTATTTGGGCTGTTTGTAGAAATTTTGAAAAAAAGCAGGCATAAAAACATACCATTGCTGATTGTAGACATGTATTGTGCTATCTTTGTAAAGCTCCACCTCTCATTTGTTCAAGGCTTCTGTCTCCCAAGTCAATGGAAGGGTAAAATGTAGAGTGTGGCTCAGTGAGTGTTAACTTCATATTTTTAGGGATAATTTTGTGACTGTTAAAGTCTGAGAGTCATTCTATATCACCTGGGTTATATAATAGAGATGTGATTAAATACGTTGTTCATTGTACTAGGAAAGCTTCAATTCATATACTGCCTCTCCAGTTTTCAGGTTGAAAAAAGAAACCATAGTAGAGGAGTATTGGAGCAGTCCCTTCCCCAGAGGCATCATTTTGGATTAAAATGACTTTCCTTAAGCCCCTCTGTGTATCAGATCATTTCAGGGGAAAAAAAGAGGAAGGGGCACAAAGTGGCAGAAATTGATACCATTATTAGATTGGGCCATTGTCTGATACTGAACTTTGTTTCTGTGACTGGGTGTTGAAGACTTTTTCCAGAGTTAATTGGTTCATGAGTTGAAGAACTCTTTATATATAAGGGTATTGGTTCTTGGAGGGAATTTTCTCTCAAGATTTACATCCTTATCACAGAAGGCATGTGGTTAGATGCATGGAAGAACTTCCATGTGGCATTTTCTGCCCAAATGTAAACTGCGTAAGGGTAGGAACTTGGTCACATTTGCTTGAAACAGTGCCGGCTTCTTGTAGGTGCTCAGGACATACTGGTCAAGTGCATGAATGACCATGGGGAGGAAAGGCAGTGAACTTGGGACGGTTCAGAACACCCTCTGTCCTCTATGCTCTTTATTTTTGGATTGGCCTTTCCTAAGGGTCAAGACATTGTTTGGAAGAGAGATCCATCCATGCCAGGAGCATGGTGTGTGGAGATGACAACTGTAGGCATTGTGCCAGGTGCTGGAGATGGGATGGTGCAAAAGGTCTTATCTAGGGTCTTCTTCACTTTTCGGATCGTTGTGGTTTCTGTGTTTCCCCAGTGGCTGTAACAAAAGATATTTCCCTAGAGTGACTCTTCCTGAAGTACTGGGGTGAACTCTGATTCAGGGGATTGGGTGGATCTTCAGCCATCAAGGCTAAGTCAGTCTTGAGAATTTTGGTCCATTTTATTTCCCTTGAGAAGCAGCTAGACAAATGCGTTATTTATTTACATGATTGCCCTAAGTGGTTTTAGTGGGCTTCCTGTGCGGCTTTCTGTTCCCCACGAACGAAGAGTCAGGGCACCCTGCTTCCTCATATCCTCCAATAAAAGAATGACTCTCAGGGTCTGGGACCCAAACCTAATGATCATCATGATGCATAGGGTGTTGAAAGTGGGTTGATCTCATTCTCTTCCTCTCTCTCTCCCTTCTGTCGCAGTTTTGACCCTGTGTTCTAGTGTTTTCTAAGCACCAAACTGAGATTTCAGTTACAGGATTTTCAACTTTAAAGTCTCCTCATTTTGATCTTTGGGGATCAGAAGCCAGGTATGGATGAGAGGAGAGTGGGAAGCAAGGCTTGCCAGGGCACGGAGTAAGCTCATATGCACGTTTCATAATTTTTGCCATCCCTGGTGGTGGTGAGTTTCTTGGGGGGGAGGGAAAAGCCTGCAGTTCTATTACCAACAAGGGAGCAGGAATTGTGGTTGCTGTTGGGCCGGCGGCCAGGTGGATATTTATAGTTGTAGTGAGTGGCTGTGAGCCCACCGTGGTTCTGGATAGGCCTCCTGCCTTAAAGTTCCCGGTGTTCTTGAACCGAATCCTGCCCTTTTGGCCAGACGGTAGTTAATGATAAAGTGGACGGCTGCAGGATGTGGTGCGCGTGATGGCCTTGGCGGCTTGCAGCCTGCAGGTGCCTGTGCTTTGGCCGACCTGAAGCCCTGGCAGAGAAGCAGATGTCCCCTCCCTCCCTCTGGTCAGGGCTGCGACGGTTTCCTGGACTTTCTCTGGGTTGGCTTCATTGATATAGTGCTGATGGACCACTAGCTGACTGTGGTCCACATTCTGTGTGTCACACGGGCCTGGTCACGTTAAGATCTGTGATACCAAAAGAAAATGCAGATTACGAATTCAGGTTTCTCATCTCTCTTTGAATTCAGGTCAGAGATTTAGACTCACCTTGCAGAAGGGGTCCCAATCAGGCGATGCTTTGCCTATTTTAGCTCACATTAGGGTAGAAGAACTAGAAGGGAAAAGTGAAAGAGTTAAGTTCTCCAGGAGAACAACCAATACCACACAACCTTCTTCCTGCGTACATGGTAAGGTATACCATGTGTGTTTGTGTTAACCGGTGGGTGTTCTTAGGATGGAATGTTGGTTCATCTGTTAGTTTGCATTTGCAAGTGACAGAAAACCCAGACTGGCCTTAGTAAGATGAGAATCCAACTGTTGCTATACTGGGGAGTCTAGAGTCGGTCAGGTTTTAGATCGGGGTTAACCTAGGACTGATGCAGGTGTTCCTAGGACCCTGTTTTCTCCCTAATTCTTCTTTCTTTGCCGGCTCCGTTCTCAGTCCAGTTCTGCCATCGTGGTAGTAAAATGGCTGTGGCACATGCTCCCAGGTTCGAGTATAATGAGGAAATCAAACTTTCTTTTCGAGCAGTTCTGGTAAAATCCCAGGAATCACTCTGATTGGAGCAGCCTAGGTCACATCCCACCCCACAATCGCAGGCAGTGTGCCGATTGGTCCAGTCCCTCTACTCGAGCATTCACTCGGAAAAGGTGGGGGCATAGCTCCAACCCAAGTCAGGGGTTGTTGCTGGAAGTGTGGGGGTGGTGTTGGGGAGGGAAGCAGTTCCAAAAATGATTCTATAAATCATGTTTCGGGAGCCTTTGTTACCATGCAAGAGTATTGTTTCAGGACCTCCTGGATTGTTGGTTGGTGGTTACCGCCTTGGTTTTCAGGAAGTGGTAAGTTCTTGATGTGTTTTCTAGGCAAGTCTGGCATCCCTTGGAAGCAGAGGACCAGTGATTTTGCTGATGCCCCAGGGATGCTCACGGCAGGGTATGAAATTGCAGTAGGTCTTAATGGATGCCGCGCAAGGTAGCTCTATGGTGTGACATTAGCTCAATTAGCTTTCACTGTATGCTGTTCCATCAAGGATTGTAGCTGAACGGCTATTCTTGACATATGTTTTGTTTGTCCCTGAAAGCACGCGCATTCTGTTTCTCTCTGGCCATTCAGATTCATTTTGAGTGACTGTCTCGTCAGCCAGGGGCTGGGGAGAAGGGAGGAAAGGCTGCATTTTGGCAGCACTTCAAGCCCGGAGCAGCATCCTGCAGCCAGCACCATAAGCTGTATAATTTGTCCATGGAGGCCTATGCATTATAGAAATGAAAATTCCTTCTCTGACAGCATTCATTGCTTAGCACGCAGCAATTTGGCTGTCAGAAACAGCTGGCCCTGCAGGGTGGGACAATGGAAAGGCGAGACCAGAGAGAGGCCAGTGCTTACTCAAGTCTCCCACTGTGAGAGGATCAGGTTACTGAGACTGTCATTAACAACAGACTGCTAGGGGCTCCCGGGGAAAGCTTCCCGTGAGCTCAGACAGTGAGTGATTTTTCCCCCGTTTTTGCTGAATGGAACAAAAAGATAAATTAAAAATAAACTATTAACCTTTGCTGACTCTCAAATTTGGGCTTTCCCTAAAGGTTCAGTTCGGATTTGTGTCTTCTATTGGGTGATATGTATTCCTGGGGAAAGTCAGTCCCTCCTAACCTCGGTATAGTTGTTGCTGGTGCATTCTAAAAAACTCAGAAAGGACAAGGGCACGGAATAGGAGAGATTGCTTGACAACTGTGCGGTTGAGGTCTGTAACTTCAGGTTCTGCTTCTATAGAAGGAATGTCGAGAAGACCAGCATGGAGGACCCCCTGAGGCATGTGCAAGCAGGAGGTAGAAAGTGGGTGTCCACTGCATATGCTAGATAGAGACAGTGAAGGGACAGAGTTGCTGAGTGGCTTGAACCTGCTCTGGCGTGTGACTCTGCAGTGTGGCTGGCTCTGTGCACTTTCCTGTATCGATTCCATGACTCACGGAGTGATCTAAGCAAAAAGCACATTTAAACTACAGAGGAGACAGCTGTCTGTTACAGGAGGACATATTTTCTGGGTTTAATGGCGCCAGTTTTTTTTTCCAATTAGTTTGTACACTAGAGATGTACTCATTTGTTATGTGTCATCAAGGGTCTTTATTTTTTTTTCCTTTTTGAAAAAATGCATTCTCTTAAAAATTGTCTTGCGACTATTATTCTTGACTTTTATTCCACAGCTGAACTTGCCACCCAAGAAATCAGTAATAAATTTTCTTTTTTTTTTTTTTAAAGCTACATGTCACAATGGTGTTATTTTCATATAGCAAAGGTCTTAGAGAAGGTTTAAGGCAACACGGTGGGAATGACCTTGCCTTTTTGAAGCGAACAGCATTTCGGAAATCTTGAATGGCTCTAGATAAGTTTGGCCGTTAGAATTTGGTTGTTGTTCAGTGTGGATGGAATGGTCTCCCCCCTCCCTCTAAATCTGTTTCCCTTTTATATGATAGGGGCTGAAGTTCCCAGATGTTGTTTGGATTAAAGATGTGTGGGGGGAGGTGGGGGGGGGAGCTTTCTTAATGATAATAACAGAGTCAGACTGGCTGGTTCTGTACTGACAGGAAAATGGAGAGATAAAAACTCCATTAATGGTGTGTGCACTGCCTAAGTAGCCAATAAAACAATGCTGTCCTCACTGGAAGCCGGTCCCAGACTGGCAGCGCTTTGTGCCAACTGCATGAGACAACAGCTGCAGAGAAGGGCAGAATGATCCAGTCAAGAGTCTGTGTTCCGCCACAGCCTTAGGGGCGGTTCTTTTGTTCTCTTCCTCCTCCTCCCTCCTCCTCTTCCTCTTCTTTCCCTTCTTCCTCCCCTTCCTCCTCTTCCTCTTCCTGCCCCCACTTTTGCCCATTTTCCTTGATGAGCCCTTCTTAATGCTCACTGTTCCAGAAATTGAACCACATCTGATTAAAACTTAATGGTTACTCACAGAATGAAGTTGGCTGGTAGTTTCCAAGCCTATTTGTCTGGGTTAGTTGGAGTTTTTGACAATAGAAATTGTTAATTTATATAAAGCGTATCCAAGGGTTACGAGCCTTAAAGTTTGATGGTTCTACTTAACTACCAGGAGAAGAGTCGCTTGTCATCGATGTAACGCTGTAGTTTCCCTCCAGACGTCTTTGGATTTCCATGCTCAAAGTTAGTAGCAAAAGTAATAGTAATAAATTTTTTCCCAGTGTATTTCATTTTGGAGACTGACAAAGGCCTGGTTTAGTCACATTCAGTCTGTGTGTGTGTTCTGAGCCCACTTTCTGAGTAAAGGCTCTCCTTGGGCCCTGGGCCAGGCACGGCTGCATGGAGGGACCTCACTTGAGAAACTTACTGTCTTGAGGCCATGTAAGTGCTGACCACCTCCAGAGAAGAGCAGGAAAGCAAGGCTATTTGAGTGATGTAGAAAAGCAGTTCTGGAAATTCAAAAGAGAGGTGGCCCGATGACCTAGCACTCACTGTCTCTGTTTTGTGGGAATTTGTCATCTAAGTCACTCTGACTTTTTGATTTATGGTATATGAGGTGGAGGGAACAGATACTTGAGTGTGGGAGCTCTCTACCAAGACCTGCCGGAATGCTGGCGTGGGGGCTCTGTGGCAAGGACAGACAGTCCCGCAGTTTGTAGCACACTCCTTTGAGTGCATGCCTCATGTCAGGTGCTATGCCACTGCCAGGAGACGCAGATCTGATTTTAGGTGTGACCTGTGTTTCCCTTTCGGAAACTTCGTGTTTGGATTGTTGGCGTTCTTGAAGATCCTAGCTGCAGACCTGTCCCTCCCAGACCACTTCCGGGCCACGCCACGGGGCCAATGCGGCTCTGATGTCTCAAACATGGTCTCAAGCTTCTCTCTTATGAATAAAGATGGCAAAGTAAGGTTCATGGGCAACTTTAGATGAAAAAAAGGTAAAAAAATTCTTTTAATGCTTATTTGTTTTTGAGAGAGAGAGAGGGAGAGAGAGAGAGAGAGAGAGAAAGAGAGCGAGAGAGAGAGAGAGAGCACGAGCAGGGCAAGGGCAGAGAGAGAGAGAGCAAGACACAGAATCCTAAGCAGCTTCCAGGCTCTGAGCTGTCAGCACAGAGCCCAAGATGGGGCTTCAACCCACAGACTGCGAGATCATGACCTGAGCTGAAGTCAGACACTTAACCGACTGAGCCAACCAGGCACCCCCAGATGAAAAAGTGTTTCAAGTGTGTGACCTTTCCTAGTATAATTTTTATTTAGATGGCAAACTAGAGAGACCGTTCTGAGGAAACAGGACTCCTCAGTGGTTAATACTAGGTATTGAATGGCTTTTAACGTGTCATGTTTACGGTATTGTGCCATCTTTTTCGAAATGTCAGGACCATCACTGTGTTAATTTTACGTGTTTAAAGGACTTGGGTCAGTTCTAGATGTGACTTTTTGGTTTTCATTTTTAGATTTTATTGTATAAATGGCTCCATAGTGTTTTTGATAGGTGTTCGTATATGCATGCATATTGACAAGAGAATAGCACTGTATACCAAATTAAAGTATCGTTAATTAAAGTGTTCTTGGCTGGTTAGTTGGTGGTGACTTGCTTTCAGTTTTCTCCTCCCCGGATAACTTTCAAGGGGTAGAATCTGCAGAGTTTGTATCAATGTTAAGTTGTCTCTTTAGTCTGTCGATAAACTCTACTGGTTGAGGGATCCTTGCTTTTGTCATTGGTCTGCCGTTCTGCCACCGGGAAGAGCTAGATGGCACTCCAATGTGAGTGTCACAAGTACTTTATTATTCATTATTGAGGTAAAGAAGTTTTGACATACTTTAGAATTGATTCAGCACCGCAGTCCCCAATGCCTTCTGTTGTGTCTTCCAGAGTAAGAGGGGAATTCCAAGACACAGAAGAGTAACTATAGTTTTTAGTTTTTAAAAGGTAAGACCTATTAAGAAAAGGAAGGAAATGAGTATCATAAATGTTAAGATTATGGTTCTAATAGTAACAACAGCATCAGCAGTAATGGTTTACCCTTTAATAGTACATAGATGTCAGGTTCTGTTCTGAGTGTTTTACATATATTCACTCATTTAATCCTTGTAATAACTGTGAGGTAAGTACAGGTTTTTTGAAATCTGAATTCTGCAGTTGAAGGAAATGAGGCACACTAAGTTATACACCCAAGAGAGCAAATTGCAGGGTCTGGATTTTGATTCAGGCCATCTGGACTCAGTTCTGGGTTTTGGCTACAGTATAGGGGAGGAAGAAGATATGATTGGGGTGGGGTATGGAGTGCTGGTAATTTCCTAGGAAAAATAACAAGGGCCTTCACTAAAGGTTTTAGTTGTATTTTTAATACATATGGATTAAATATATTTATATAGTTCGTATCCATAAATCATACTGTATTTGAGAAATGACAGATGTGGGTGTGAGATACGTAGTTTCCTTACCATTCTTGATGGTTGATGTACAAAAAACCCTATAGCTAGGAGCCACTTATCTCCCTTTAGAGAAAGAACATATTCATATACAGAAGTTTTGGAGGCTTTTCCAAAACCTGGCATACTACTTCCGTGGAATATTCATATTTATTTGCCTTTTTTTCCCTTAATTACCTTACATATTGGATCTTGTCTTTGCCAGAGGCATCAGGAGTTGAGTATGACTCTGAAGTAGAAGTGAAAGCATTGTGTGTGCATGTGTGTGCGTGCGCGTGTGTGCATGCGCATGTGTGCGTGCATGCTTGTACATGCTAAGACATAAGAAAGTTCATACAAAATTAAATTTAAAATAAAGTAGCTTCTAAACGTGTATTTGACCTACTTGTTATATGTCCAAAGTGAGAAATGATGGAAGGATACCTCACGGTTGTGTTAAGCCAGTCTAAATTTGGTTGTAAGTTCTGGGAGACTCCGTTGAGTTTATGTAGAGTGTGTTGTCTTAAAATAAACCTGGCTGCACAGCAGTGCTGATAGAACCAACAGAAGTGCTGCTCAGCACATAACTAAAATCTTATTAAAAAAATTATTATCAAAGAGTCCCCTCCCTCCCTATTTCACGCTTTCAAAATTAGAGCTAGCAGAAACTAGCCTTTTCTCTCCTGCCCACTTTAGAAAATAAGCCATTCTAAAATATACATAACATTACCATTTCCCTCTGGGATTTAAAAAAGTAAAAAAAAAAAAAAAAAAAAAAAAAAAAAAAGTAAGCCAATTGCTTCAGAGAAAAAAACTCTTACTGTGCTCAAGGCCAGGGAGCTTTTGCTCCTAATGAGCCTCACTGAGAAGAANTTAAAAAAGTAAAAAAAAAAAAAAAAAAAAAAAAACGCAAAATCAGGGAGACAAATATTTATAAAATGGACAAGGGTTTAATGACCTGAAAGTCACAGAATTTTTCTCAGAACTGTTGACAGTATGAATGGTAAACAGAGGCAGTTGCTAATGTTCTATTTCCTTTTAATACTCTGTGTGTGTCATGCTTTCATGGTCTCGTCATCTTTTTTTTTTTTTTTTTAATGTTTTGTTTATTTCTAGGAGAGAGAGAGAGACAGCGTGAGCAGGGGAGGGTCAGAGAGAGAGGGAGACACAGAATTGGAAACAGGCTCCAGGCTCTGAGCTGGCAGTCAGCACAGAGCCTGATGCGGGGCTTGAACCCGCGAACCGTGAGATCATGATCTAAGCGAAAGTCGGACGCTTAACCGACTAAGCCACCCAGGCGCCCCTTTGGTCTCATCATCTTATTGAAAGAATCCCAGCTCAGTGATAGGCAGCTCACTCTCCAGTTCTACCCAAGAGCAATCTCTAGGCGCTTCAATGCACAGCTGAGGAAGACTAGTTTGTTACCCATTGGTCTCTTGAGGATCTTTGAGAGTGTGTGTGTGTGTGTGTGTATAGTTATATATATATATATATATATAGTTATATGTGTGTATGTATATATACATACTGTCTGAGCCCCGGTCCCCATACATATATGTGTATATACATACACATACATATATGTGTATGTGTGTGTGTGTGTGTATACACACACACACATAATGTTTAGTTACTTGATCACATACAGCACACTGTAAATGAGAATGGTGTTATTCTCTTGAAGACCATGAAGAATTAATTTCACATTAGCAATTCTGGCCCAGTTGGGAATTTGGGTTCTTGATGGTAAATAGAGATTGTTAGTATTCACTGTCAGGGAAGTTGTTTTTTAAGAGTTGCAATATCACAAATGATCGAAAAGCTGGTGTTTCGACTTGTGCTGATGTAAATTAAATCACAGGTGTGGAATCTTGGGGCTTGCGATGAAAAGTCTGCTACCACAGTCGGCTTCAGGCATGTTTTATTATATAGAATTAATCTGTAAAAGATGAATCCTGGTGCAAAACTATGTGTTCTAATTAATAGTAGTTCAAATCAAGAGCCTATAATTCCATTAGTGGACTGGTTGCTTAATGACTCTTGAGGTGATTAAAAGTATAGAAAATGTTTCTGCTTTGTGGTTGCTCATATAAAATTATTTGGGTAAAGGGGGCTCCTGGGTGGCTCAGTTAAACGTCCAACCCTTGATTTCTGGTCAAGGTCATGATATCATGGTCATGAGATCAAGCCCTGAGTCAGGCTTCATGCTAAGTGAGGAGCCTGCTTGGGATTCTCTCTCTCCCTCTCTCTGCCCCTCTCCCACTCTCTGTTGAGCACATGCACACTCTCAAAATAAGTAAAATTACTTGGGTAAGGAATCCAGAAATTTAGGTGTCATAGATAATATAGCCTGATAATTGCATATGCTTCTGGGAGCAGGCCTATCCCATCATCCTACCCTATATCACTCTGACCCCAAACCATCATTGGAACTCAAAAGTGGATTCCAGAGAGGTTTGCCCTGATTCCAGGTGGGCTGGCCTCAATCCCTACTCTTCACTTACCACATCTTTTCTGCTCTTATGTCTTCCCTTTAGTTTTCTCCTGCCAGCTGGCATGTCCTTTCTTATGGTCCCTGCCCTTTTAATTTTCTGACATTTACCGTCAGTCTGAGTACGCTGCTGATCTGCAGACTCATTCTGCTCATCTGATAGGTATGTGGGGACCGGGGCTCAGACAGTAACATGCTCAAGATCCCAGAGCCTAGGAAATGTGAGACCTAGGTTCAGTTCCCAAACTGAACTGTGTGATTTCCAAAGCTTCAGCTCTTCCTTACAAATGAGTTGGGAGACTCACAGTATGTCTCTCTGTAGTTAACAAGCACAGCACAGCAAATGCTTAAGATCTTGAGCTGTACAGAAAAAGGCCCAAGAGCTTTCAGACTGATTTTGTTTTCAAATGGTTTTATTGAGTTAGTTCATATACTATAACATCCACCCTTTCCTGGTGTGTAATTCAGTGGCTTTGAGTAAATCCATAGACTGTGCACCTGTCACCTATCCAATGTTAGGCCGTTTTCATCACTCCAGAAAGAAATCATCAGCATTTAAGACTGATTTTAAAGCTAGGATCATTGAAGGAGAAGCTGAAGTCAGGCTCCCAGTCATCCTGTCCACTAGGTCAGGGTAGAAGCTAAGCTCCTGGACCAGTACCCCAGTGGGCACCAGTGTCCTTGACTGTGTCCCAAGCCTTTGGAACAGTCAATTCTGAAACTCCCTAGTGGGCTCTAGTGTTCTTGACTGTGTCCCAGAAGCCTTCAGGACAGTCAATTCTGAACGTGGTGTTTTTTTGTTTTGTTTTTTTTTTAACTCATATCCAATTTTAATAAACTATCTGACATTCTTCTCCCATTTGTAATAGGAAAACCACAGGATTTACATTTTTTCCAAACACATACTTATTTACGTTTTCAATTTTTCTAGAATATGTCTGCCACCCCTATTCTTTTGATTGGAGAATCATATGCATCTCCAGACTCCTAGGTCATCTTCATTTCAGGTTTGCTTGAACATATTAAATGAATCCATACAGTCAAGATTTGAAATGACTCATGCATTAAGCAATTTCATGTGTAAACGTAACGTGATCCCAGCCGGTGAGTACTACTAACAGGCAAGTGTTTTCCTTGGATCTTCCTTCTCCTTTCCTTAATATTCAACTTTGGCCATTGCCTCCTTTCTGTTACCTTCTTTATGCTTCTTAAATGAAGCTCAGTTACATTATATAGCAATTTATGCATTCATTCTTTCCTTTCTGCAATGTGGCATAAAAAGGTTGGGGCTGAGGAAATGGGTAGGTAGTGGGATGGGGAAGAACATTGAGAAGGCAGCATTTTCATGGTAAGCAGAAGAACTCCCCTTTTGCCCACCCTGGCCCACAGCACCTTGACTGAAGACATCTGGAAGGAGGCCAGGGAGTGAGAGCCCAGCCTTGAGAAGTGTGTGGGGGCCTGACTCCAAGTGACCATCTTGGGAATAATTTTCTGGGAAAAAAATTAATGTTTTTCTTATAATATGAAGCATCTTCCTTCTTACATTTTACTGACAGCATCTTAGTTTCCAGTAATATTACAGTGTTAGCATGGTATTTAAGTGTTGTTCTCAGGTTACTCTCTGTGTATATAATTTAGAAGAAGATTATATTCTGAAGTGTTGGAGGAGGGAATACTTCCCTGATTTCATATGTAAGTTAGTAAGCAACTATGGTTTAGTGTATACATTTAGTTTACACATTGTCTTTCTGTATGAAATAAGAAACACTTTGGTTCTTAGTTTCTATAATTTAGGATTTGGGGAT
This sequence comes from Hyaena hyaena, assembly GCF_003009895.1. NCBI lineage: Eukaryota > Metazoa > Chordata > Mammalia > Carnivora > Hyaenidae > Hyaena > Hyaena hyaena. The sequence continues at coordinate 2,861,765 of NW_024080759.1, forward strand.
TTTTTTTCCCCTTGAATTAAAAGCCATGAGAGCACTAAAAGTGGATTTGGGTAGGTCTACCTCTTCTTTCCCATTAGCATATTTCTCAGGTTTTTTTGTTCATATTTCCTTTGGACCATTCCTCTTATGCTTTGAATCCATTATCAGGGTTCACCCAATCATCCATCAATGTTTATTAAGGACGTGTGATTTATATAAGACTGTCCCTGCTGTTCCAGAGATGGAAAAAAATACTACTTATCTTCGAGGAGTCACAGACTCACTAAGCAGTGAAATTAAAAAAAAAAAAGTGAAATGTACTTTTTAGGTGCCATGATGATTATGTTTGGGAACAACAGATGAGGGTGCATGTGTTTCAGACAGGGTGTAGGCATGGGGGCTTCAGGGAAGGTGTCCATCAGGAGGTGATTCTTGAGCTGATCCTGAAGCATAGGGATTTGACAGATGGAAAAAGATGTTTTGGGGGACAAGGGTAAAGGCAGGAGGTGAACAAAATTGTGGCATCTTCATGGTGCTGTGTGATGCATTCAGGGTCAGAGTACCTGAAGGGTGGTGACGGGATGAGGTTGGAGAGGTCTCAGGCCAGGTCGTGGACATCAGGAATCTGTTCATTACAGGGAGAGCCACTGATGGTTAAGCAAAGGAGAGGCTGCTCAATGGGTATTGACAGCACTGTTGGCAGGTACCCAGAGGAGCTCCCCGAGGAGGTAGTTGAAGTATTGCTTGTGGAAGACAGTAAGAGCCAGGACAAAGGCACTGGTGGAGTTTGTAAGATGAACCCCTAGTTTCCAACCTTGCCGTCAAGATTCATTGGTGTGATTCCACTGTATGAGATAAAACATAAAGGGAAACTGACACAATTGGGGTGGTGGGTAAGGTGGACATGCTGACTTTGGTTTTATTAATCTAGATTCCTTGTCTCGGGAACTGGGTGTACTCTCATGCCTCTTGAGAGACTGTTCTTGATAGACACCCCACTGTTCCACTTCTTTTTGTATATTTTCTTAATTATCCTTCAGTCGGCAAACAAATTATTGGTAGGCAAATTAAAAGCAAACCTGTATGAGTTAAGAACCAAACTGCTAAATTAAATGAAAAATGTTATTTCTACTTTTTTTTTTTCCTTAATGAGTGTGTTGTGTGCCATCGCAGTACAGGAGTAGATTGGAAAACCATCTTTAATTAAATGAGATAGCCTTTCTTATTAGTGTAACTCTTGAGGAATCCTGCTAGTGATTGCGAAAGAACTATCTAACCAGAATTTTTGAGCAGCAGGGACACTTAACAGCTGGGGCCACCACTCTCCATTTATAAATACGGAAAATGGATGCCAGAGAGGATAAGTGATTTCCCAGTGTCACACACGTGTGGTGCAGGGACCTGTTGAGCTCCTCGATTCAGTGTTTTCTCCACCATACCTTGAAGACTCCCTACCACAATCCCATCAAGATGATGGAGCAGAGTGGGCAGAACTGTGATGTTCAAGGCTGTGTAATCTCTGGTAGACCCAGAGTCACCTGGATTCTTGACTCGGATCTTACTTGATTTAATCTCACTGTTCATCAGCCAGCAAGTTATTTGCTGAGCAGTATGGAAGGGATACTACCCCAATTACTATAAAGCTTAGAGATAAGTAAGAGGTGATTTTTCTCTTTAAGAAGTCGCAGGTTAGTTTTTCAGATAACTTGTTATGGGACTGGCAGCTACTTATAAAATGCATAGGTTGTCTGACATAATTATGGATATGTAGCGTACACACATGCACACAAACAGTACAAGAAGACAAAGCCATACAGAATACTGTTCGCTTTTAATATTTTTTAGCCTTACTGGATTTTTTGTCTGTCTGTTACCTTGTTCTCTCTGTACAGGGGGCAAGTAGTTTTCTTACCTAGCCTTGGAAATGCTTATATGCCTGTGAGGAAATATATTAAACCAAACAGTTAGAAAAAGAATGTTGATTGACTTTTTTTCCAGTGTATTCTCTGTGAACCTCGATTAGGGAGAGAGATGTGGTGAAAATTTTATTTAGGTTGATAATTGACATAAATACTTTCAAGAGGGCATTGGAAGAATGTTTTTTTAAAAGCTTTAGTTCTCTCTTCATTTATTTTGGTATTTCTGTTTTGTAGTAGCCCCTTCATTGTTTCTGGCAATTTCTGTAGATAACAGTTTTGAAAAACTTAACCTTCATTCATCTGGAGTAGTTGTTTCGTTAATAAACATGTTAAGAAAACTTACTGTCATTCTGAAGTGAAGACTGCTTTTATGAAATAGTTTTTTCTACAATTTCTTATATGTTTCTTTATGCTTTTTGTGTTAGCCTGATCCACTCAAATAAGAGTATTTATTACATTTTGCACTGTTCTGAATTTAAGTCTAGGGTAGAAACTTGGCCATTTAGTGATAGAAAAGCTTTTTTTTTTTTTTAAATCAAGTTTACGAGCTTGCAATTGGTAGTGTTTTGGGTTTTTCTGTAATTTTAAGCTCCATTCATTCCACAAACACTTAAATAGGGCTGGTGTGACCAAAGACCAGGTTTTGGAGCTACAATGGGATATTAGATATACAGAGTCCCCACTTGCAAGAAGCATCCCTGTTGAAGCTTTGCTAATGTCTACCTAGTGAGGGTATATAAACACAAGAACTCCAGATAAAGCTTAGGAGACACAGAATGCCAGACACCCCATTAGAAAACTAGAAAATCTAGTTCTGGCCCACGTGGGAGGCATCCCTGCGAACTCTTGTAAAAGTGCTTTGAGATCATCAGCTGATGAAAGCCTCCATAGTTTAATGTGAGAGGGTGATCATCAAGGATTGCCACATTACTTTGAGACAGCAGATAAAACACGGCAACAGGGATTGCTGGAATTTTGCAGGAGTTGGATTTCTATTTGTTAAGGCTGACCCAACAGACTGAGAAAGGCAAACAAATGACCAGGGAAGTCTAACTATGTTTTCAAGTGTATAGGTTGGGAGGATGGAAGAAATGACATGTTCCTGCTTTCTTACCTCTGCCTGTTATTCATCCCTCTGTACACAGGTGTTTTTATTCCTCACTTAGAAACCTTTTCTGAGATTTGGAGATAGCTGGAATAGAGCTACTTGGCTTTGGGCTAGTCGGGTATCTAGAAATTCAGATCTCTTCCAAGAACTGTCATGATGCCATAGATCAACCACAGACCCATTAGCTGGGTGAGGACTAGGTGGACATGAAAGAATGAACACCTGTGGTATGAATGGAATATAGGAAAGTAACAGGGAGAATGCAGCAGATCCATTGGATGTCTTTATCGAGCTACCAACTGCACTACGAAGCCTACTGAAAAGCTTGCTGTGCAGTCGGTAACGTCAGCTGAGCAGGAATGCTCTTTCCTTTCCCAGATGGTTAACAGGACACCATTGGGCTTTGCCTAGGGAAAGAAATAATGAAAGGAGAGGAGCGGGCAGGAATGGAAAAGGAAAGAGAGAAGGAGCGAGGTACGTGGGCTACCTAGAAGTGAGGTGTGTGTGTTTGTCTGTCTTTTGTTGAATCTTCTTCTCCCTAAAGTCACACCTCCTCTCTAGTGAGGAGTTGACTAAGGGGTATTCTATTTTAGTCTGCAGCCTTCCCATCTGGTGTCTGGATTTCTTCTAAGCTGCCACCAGTGGGGGAATGAGGATGGGGTATTAGTCTTTCATGCTGTCTCCTTTCAGGCTTCCCTGCAGAGCCCTTTATAGTATTTATTTAAAAACTGCTATTTTTGTGAGTCAAAATGGTCAAATGTCAGCATTTTCAAATGATTCCGTGTAATAAGTCAACCCTTTTGATTCTCAGTCTTTATCACAGTCTCCTCTTCTTATACCTGATCCTTAAATACTGTGTTTATAATAATAGCTACCATTTATTAGCACCCACCACGTGCTGTGGGCTTCACATGTGGTAACTCTGCAAGGAAGTCATGATGTCCATTTTGCCTGCGGAAGACTGAGGCTCAGACAGTTGGCCACTTGGCCCAAGATCACATGTCTAGTGATTGGCAGGGCTGGGACTCAACCCAGGTCTCTTTGATTCAAGCCTGGAACCCTTTTGATGCTACTATGTCCAACTGCCTTTGTTTCCTTGAGTTTTATCCTTGGTCCTTATGCTTTGTATTTCTGGTGCAAATAAATGAATCTTTGGCTGGACTGATAGATCAAGGGGATTTTGGTGGGTCACCCAGCCACTTCAGATGAGGGTGTTTGAGATTATAAACTATAAGCAGGTTATTTTCAGAAAGAGTGTGGTGTTTAATTACATACTCCTGTCATAATTCACAGTGAATGCCTCTCATGTCGGCCAAATTATAACAAATTCTGGAGGAGAAAGGTGCTCTGATATTTGGGCCTTAAATCTATCACTGGGGCCAAAGCCTTAGGAAATTTCATCTTCATCTTAACTTCTATTTAGGTTGCCCCTCTCTCTAGGCTTTGAGACAGACCTTAATGTTTTCTTTAAAACATCCCAGAGACTTTGTTTTTCCTCATCCTGCCTCCTCTCCTCAACTCTTTTTCTTCTATGCCTTAAAAGCCCCGTTGTGTGTGATCGCTACTCAATTTCGACGCACCTAAAGAGAATAGTATATTTCTGTGGCAGAATTCCTTCCAGGGATTTCTTGGGAAATTTCTGTCTTTTCAGATCCCCAGAGCAATCAGTTAAGACATCAGGTGAATGGAAAAAGTGTGTTACAGTTCTCCTGTGAGAATTAAGCAATTAGCATAGAGACAGTGGTAGACTGAAGGAATCCGCTGATGTCAAGTTGAACATTAACCTGTGGAGTGAAGGAGAAGATTGACATTTCCCAGAGCCAGGACAGGACAGAGGAAAGAATTGGTCATGATTGCTTGTAGCTGTTGCTACATTATAAATATGTGTTTGTGGCCCTGTCTGCTGCTACTAGTGAGTCATCCTTGCAAATAAAATAAGTTTATATACATAGCATATTGTATACAAATCCTGTGAGTGGTATTCCAAGAAATATGCTTCTGAAGCAGAATAAGTCTTTGAAATGGCAATTTCAACATGGGATTGTGTGCAGTGCTGTAAAACTTCCTCAGAGATCCAAACGCAGGTTATTTCAGAGGTCAACCAACTTTTTCTCCAAAGGGCCAGATAGTAAATGTTTTAGGCTTTGTGAGGCATATGGACTCTGTCAGAACCATCAGCTCTGCTGTTTTAGTGTGAAAGCAGCCGTAGACTATATGTAAAATGAACAAGTGGGGCTGTGTTCCAATGAAACACTTATTTACCAAAACAGACTGCAGGCTGGATTTGGCCAGCTATTGGAATACTACCCAATAATGTTCACTGGCATTTTCTAGCATTTGAATATTTGTTATAGGCTACAATTCTTTGTAAATACCACTATTTCTTACTTATATAACATTTAACAAATGTATCCAAAATAATGAGTAAAGAGCATGAGGAAGTATTTTAAGAATCACTATAATTTGGGGAATTCTGGAGAAATTCCTGGAAATTCCCATTTCTCATCACTAAATCCCAAAGATTAGTATGTGTTGAGAATTTGGATCCCCCCACCCCCAGCAGGGGATCTGCCGAATCTCTACGTGCCTCTCTGCTTCCTGGTTCAGTCAGCTTTTATCTTTTCTCAGCTTTGTATGGCTTTCCTTGTTTTTTTCTCCATGGTGTCCCCTGAGTTTATCAGTTGTCTAGGGCATGTGACCTAGATTTGTTCCACTGGGACAGTGGTGATCTTGGGAACCAGCTGATATCCCCATTGCCTTTCTCCAGCATTACCAAGCAATTATACCTGTCTTTCTCATGTATTCAAGTGTCTGGAACTGATTATTCTTCAAGGATGCTCGATATTCATATGCTTGGTGTAGTGATACTATTTTAGAGCCAGAACAAGAAGACATTTGTAGTGTGATTTGTAAATGATTTGTGTCATTGTTTGGGATTGGTGTGTTTTCTGCTTTTCCTACCACAGTGCTTTAGCACTTCTGTTATTCTAAGAAGTAGAAAACAGGAAAGGGAACTAAGGATATTTACTATGAGCATTCAGTTCAGTTCTTATAAATAGTCACGATGCAGTTTCACTTAATGGCAATGAACATAGATTTTGGAGTCTGCAAAACTTGAATTGATTCTCGGTTTTGCCATTTATTAAAAATTGTTATCTTGGGCAGTTTTACTTAACCTCTCCAACATTGTTTTATCTTTCAAAAGGGAATAATAACACCTTCCTCCATTTTTGTGTTGTTAGGATTAAATCAGATAATGCTAGTGAGTGATTAGCACAGCTAGAAGTAAGGGCTCACTAAATGATGGCTGGCATATTTTAGTAACTTTCAAAGGTGGAAGGTATTTTTTTACCCTGTGTCCTGGGAAAGGAACCTGAAACTCACAGACGTTAAATGATTTGGGTACGATCACATTAAGTAGGTTGGAAAACTGGGTTTGGCTCTTCCCTAAGTCCATGTTCTTGCAACCATATGGTGCTTTTTAAAGTAGTTTCAGTTCACAGTAATTTTACAGCAATATCCACCATGGTTTATTTGGATTTTGAGGCTGGGTGGATAAACAGGGAAGGTATGGGTCGATGTCTTTTTTTTTTAATTGAGTATAATTGGCATATGACAATATCTTAGTTTCAGGTATACAACACAGTGATGTAGTATTTATGTGTATTGCAAAGTGATCACTACAATAAGTATACTTAACATCCATCACTCTTCAAGGGGTGATGTCTTGAAAGGGCAAGACTTTGCAGTATTTGGAAGCTACAATTTCTGGAGGCCAAGGATACAGTTATAATTAAATAGTTGAAAAGATTTGCCCTGAAATTTCTTTTTCTTCCTGTTGCTTAGCTGCTGAGTTGACTGCCAAGGACTTGTTTGATTTTAAGTACCTTTTAAGCTTTCCTGTTACTCAGGTCCTATCATACTACAATAACTTTTAAGAAACTCTGCATGTCCTTTTAAATTGGATTAAAGAGGGGTGCCTGGGTGGCTTAGTCGGTTAAGCGTCCGACTTTCGCTTAGGTCATGATCTCGCGGTTCGTGGGTTCGAGCCCCGCGGTGGGCTCTGTGCTGACCGCCAGCTCAGAGCCTGGAGCCTGTTTCAGTCTGTGACTCCCTCTCTCTCTGACCCTCCCCTGCTCACGCTGTCTCTCGCTCTCTCTCTCCTAGAAATAAATAAAAAAATATTAAAAAAAAATAAATTGGATTAAAGAAAAATGTACTGCTATGTTAAACCTGCACTTGGAGTAAGAACTTTTTTCTAAATTTCGTTTTCCCCCTTTCCTCACCCTCACTCTCCACCACTTCACAGGAATGTGCCTGTCACTTTTATAAAGGGTCAGATTTTCATATGGCATGATTAGCCACCAATAATTAAACTTCAGTAGCCAAACAAATGGGTTGGCTAAGATTTTAGAAAAAAACTCACTCAGCTCGATGGAAGTTTGGGGACAAGTTGCTGAAGTTTGCTACATAGGTATTTATTTTAGAGCACGGATTTTAATTGGTGCATCTCTCTCTCTCTCTCTCTCTCTCTCTCTCTTTCTCTCTTTCTCTCTTTCTCTCTCTCTCCCCCCACCCCCCTCACTCACACACACACACACACACACACACACACACACCCCTCGCCCCTCGGTTTGTTTTTATTTTTTTTAATCACTCTTGGGGTTTTGAATATAACTGCTTTCTACTGTCTTTCAGGCTCTGCCAAGGTTGCTTATTGGCATGAAATGTATTTGTGGGGAGATGGGTCGTGAAGAGAACATTTGAAGAGCTAAGTTTCTGGAATTTGCTCTCTACTTAGCACCCTTTTTACCAACCTGTTCCTCCTCATAGTACACTACCGTTATGACTTCAGTCCATGGGTTATTTGAGAGCCTGATGAATTCTAAAGCAAATATTAAATTATGTTTAATTTGAAAACTTGGGTTTTATCTGGTAACTCTGGAGCGCCAACTATATGTGAGGAATTGGAAAGAAATGATTATAGCAGAGAGAGAATATGTGAATCTTTTTTACTTTTAAATTGGTTTTGAGACAAACCCTGTTCAAGGCAGGGGATCAAGTGCCAGGTTGAGTCCAAAGAATATGAATACCAGAGGAATCAGAATGGAAACATCTGGAAAAAAGAAGAATCCTTAGAGCAGGCTGAACAGAACCTGAGCATGGTCTTGAAGGAATTCCATGCGGTGAAGGTAATAGGTAGGGCTGGGAAGTTGGAAGGGAAGTAGAAGCACCTTTGTAATGAAACAGTCAATCTCTGACAGTTTTTCTGACAATTCTTGTTTTGAAAGAATCAGAAAAATGTGTACCCGTGCTTCCATATTTTCTTGTTGTCTAAAGCTCCTTCCCAAACAGTACCTGTAACTTAAAGACATGGTTAGCCTGAAGCAGGGCAGCTTTCCAGTGAGCTGCTTCTAAAACACAATTTTTTGCCAAAGGGGAAGGCAACGTCAATGTGAGACCCTGACTGCCAAATTGCTCTGGCCCCAGCAGCTTGGAAAATACCAAGATTTTAACAGTTCTGAAACTCAAGGTTGTGGATGGTGCTTAGTTAATGAGTCTGTTTTTAAGGGTGTCCACTCTAGAAATGGATATTTTACTCTTTGAGACTTCACTAAATGCTTGCTGAAAATGTGAAATTTCGGGTTGACTTTCCCATGGGAGAGATATTATTGTCGAACTTTTACTGTGCCTTTTACATAGCGCGGCTGTCTTTTCAAATTGATTGTGAGCCTTCATTTAAACTGAAGTAAGGAAAGACTTGATATTAGTTGTGAAGAATTTCCCGTGAATTTCAAGGTTGATGTGATTTTCCTTCCAAATAATTATTTAGGAATGTTGTATTTTGGGTTTGTTCTCTGCTTAGATTTATTTACATGAACATTTTCTTGGCAAAATGTTCCTTGAGGTTAAAAAAAAGGTGCTGTTTTTTGAAAGGAGTAAGGTCTTCAATGTTTTGTGTGACTTATTTGGATGGAAAAGTTTGGTTCTAATAAAAATTTCCTCTTCCTTTGGCAAATGTTGATGTTTTTAAAGTCTTCCTAAAGGAAAGGGGAACTTGGGTGGCTTTTTGTTTTTTGTGAGTTATCTAGAGCCTCTTCCCTTCCGCTTGTTGCTCTTTCCCCACCATTGTTTTATGAGCCTTTGAACTAGTTCTGCCTACAACTGAGAATGGGTTGGAAGTGGACCTAAATCAGATCGTTTCTGGGTGGCATACACAAGAAACTGGCTACTCTGGTGCAGTGGGGTGTCTAGGAGCAGCCTGGGGTCTGGAGAGAGACTTTCATTTTATACCTGTGTACTGTGAATGTTTTTGTTTTTAACCAAGTACATATAATAATTACTATGTACAAAGCCATTGTTTTTTGCTGTTTTTGTAATGGGCTGGAGTCCATGGTATATGGCTTTAAAGGAACATGATTCTGATATTTACCAACATATAGTGCATGGCATTGTTTTTCAGCCCCTGAAATTTACAATTTGTTTCAATTGTAAATTGGCCTTAGTTTTGTGGTCCCAACTGAAAAGCTTGTCAGGTATGCACTTTTGAGCCAGCACCTTCACAACCGTGGAATTTGCTTCTCTTAGCTGGTGTTCGTTCTTCTTCCCCTCTGCAGCCCTGAGCACTTGTGAGCGTCCCATTGCCCAAGCAGAACTGCTGGAAAGCTTACTACCCCAGGAGACTCCAGGAGCACCTCTCCCACTCAGCCTGTCTCCGGTGAACGGTGGATGAGAGAGCAGAGCTCTGAACCAGAGCGCCCTGCCCGAGGGACCGTGCAAGACATGATGGGGCGCCAGCTCTAAGGTAGCTGAGTCAGCTTACCCAGGAGCTCTGCAGAGCAGCGTTGCCAGAGCCAGCCCTGGAGCCCTTTCCACACATCACCTCTTTTAATGCTCTTTGGCAGAGATCAAATCTACACGGTAAATTCTTAGCCACAGTGATTATTTTGTTGGTTTATATGAACCCAATATAACAAGGTTAAGACTCTAGCCTAATAGTTTGTAGTTCTTGCATTGCCTTGAAGGTGGGCTTCCCTCTCTCTCTCTCTCTCTCTCTCTCTCTCTCTGGTGGAGCTGCTGAGTTATTCTTTAACTTTGACCAGTTTATTCAAGTACTATCAATATTTCCCTACATATAAAATACTCCTGCCATTCCTTCACCCCTTACAGGGCCACTTCTCTTTTTTCTCTTTCAGATAGCCTATGTTTAAGAGCAGTTTAGAATGACAGGAAGATTGAGCAGAAAGTAGAGAGAGTTCTCCTGTACCCCCTGTCCCCATAAACAACCTCTCCCACTGCAGCATACCCACTTTATTCGCCCTTTTGCTTTCCACGGTTTGTTACCCACAGCCAACCATGGTCAGCAGATGAAGCAGATGATCCTCCTCCTGATATGTGGTCAGCAGGTCAGTAGTAGCCTAATGCTAGGTTACAGTGTCTACGTCACTTCATCCTATCATGGAGCCATTTTGTTATCCCACATCACCACAAGAAGGGTGAGTTATAGTACATAGAAGATATTTGGAGAGAGAGAGAAAACATTCACATCACTTTTATTATAGTCCTGTATATTGTAATTGTTTTGTTTCACTATTTTTTAAAAAATATTTTAATGTTTATTTAATTTTTGAGATAGAGAGAAAGAGCACATGTGAACAGGGGAGGGGCAGAGAGAGAGGGAGAAACAGAATCGGAAGCAGGCCCCAGCCTCTGAGCTGTCAGCAGAGCCTGATGCGGGGCTTGAACCCACAGACTGTAAGATCATGACCTGAGCTGAAGTCGGTCGCTCAACCAACTGAGCCACCCAGGCGCCCCATTTATTTCACTGTTTGTTGTTGTTGGTCTCCTCCTGTGCCTAACTTATACATTACACTTTATCATAGGTATGTGTGTATAAGAAAAACACGAGGTATATTTAGATTTCAGTACTCTCCATGGTTTCAGGCATCCTCTGGAATTCTTGGAACATGTCCCTCAGGATAAGGGAGGACTACGCTATCAGTAGAGTGGCACATTAATTACAATTGTTGAGCCTGCATTGACCTATCATTATCACCCAATGCCCATAGTTTACATTAGGGTTCACTCTTGGTGTTGTTTGTTCTATGGGTTGGGGACAAATGTATAATGATCTATAGCCACCATTTACAGTATCAAGCAGAAAAATTTCGCTGCCCAAAAAATCCTCTCTGCTCCATCTATTAATTCTTCTCTCCTCCAGTCACCCTCTGGAAACTACTGATCTTTACTGATACTTTTACCTTTTCTAGAACTACATTTTCATAATATGCTTCCTATGGAGTATTTTGAAATCAATGTATAGAAGTCTTGCTATCATTGTGTTAAGCTATGGGGGTAATACAAATATTTTTATTTTATTTTATTTTGAATAATCTCTACAGATACTCAAAATAAAAAGAATTTATTTTGAGTAAACTCTACACCCAATGTGGGGCTTGAACTCACAACCCTGAGATCCAGAGTCTCATGCTCGGGTTGCCTGGGTGGCTCAGTTTGTTAAGCATCCAATTCTTGGTTTTGGCTCAGTTCGTGATCTTGCGGTTTGTGAGATTGAGCCCTGCTTGGGATTCTCCCTCTCCCTCTCTCTCTGCCCCTCCCCTGCTCACACTCTCTCTCTTTCTCAAAATAAATAAATAAACATTAAAAAAGAGAAAAAATGGTATGCTCTACTGACTGAGCCAGCCATGCACCCCACAAAACCTACTTTAGAATAGAGTCTGTAAGATGTTTCTGTGAGGGGAGGCCTGAAGTGCTAAGTATTGCTGGGTGTGTCTCTTGGAGTTTAATGTTCAGATTGCTTGGATATGGTGGAAAACTTGTGCATAGACAGAGAAACACATATCTCAGGATTAAGGCTTGTAAGGGTCCATCTGTGCAGCCTCCTTGGTTCAAAACTTTTGGAAGGTCTCCAGTACCTGTCTGATGTTTTCTTTTTAAAGGAAAGTCTAACTTAACTATTTTTAAAGACTTTATTCTTTATACAAATAGTTTATTTTTGATTATTTAATTGCAAGTAGTATAAAACAGTATAAAATACAGACATAGATACAGATAAGATTTCCTCCCTGCCTTTGCTTTTTTACCCACAGCTAGTAATTTCAAACACCTACTGGTTCATATACAAATCTTATCGCATTACAAACAATTATGCATATTCATTGTGTTGAATACTTGATGAACGTGACTACACATTTTATTTTACAAGTTGCCTTTTCCTTCCACTTGATACATTGTAGACATTTTCCCTTGCAAGAAGAATTTTCCTTTTAAGCAGGATGTCAGTCTAAGTAATGACCCCTTAGTGTTCCTTATAAGGCTGTAACATAATAACCGGTCCTCAAGTGAGGGGTTAGCCTGTAATTTAAAGGGGGATGTGGGGGGAGACCTTTTGCATTAGGGAGAAAACAAAAGCCATGGCTGTTAACCTTGGACTTTGAGTCTTAATGATGTGAGTTCTTGTTTTCCAAGGCAGATGATGCACAGCTTTGGGCTGTTGCCGAGGTGACATTTAAGTCACTTTTTCATCTTCTGGGTTCCTGCAAGGAACTTCTTTGGCACCAGGCTATGTTAATATATTAGTGGAATTGTTGGTTCTGGCTACCATCCTGGGAGCATTTTGAAATATTTTCATGCCCATTTAAGGTGGCATGAGGTTGAATTAGTTTTAAGAGGAAGTAATGAATAACAGGGATGGAATTAAGAGGCTGACTTTATTTTGCATATATATTTATTTGAAGGGGGAGGAGATGATGGTGTTTGTTAATCGCTAACCCTGTGATTCTTAATTATGGAACAGGGTTAATGTTGTTCAGCTCACTAGTTTTCTAAGTGTGTTTGACAGTAAGAATGGCCAGAGAAGTGTTCAGATTTCTAGGGGTTAGGGATAAATATTTGTAATGTTTTCACTTTATAAGAATATTTAGAAGGTGATACAATCAGTGTTTATAAGTTTAAAAAGGTACAAAAGAGAGAAAAGTAAGTCTCACTCCTCCCCATCTCTCAAGTGCCCAATTATTCTTCTTAGAGGCAACTCTTGCTACCAATTTTTTGTGTATTCTTTCAGAGATTTCAGGATATATATATATGTGTGTGTGTGTGTGTGTGTGTGTGTACACATACATACATACAACACGTAACCTATAGATTATTGCATATATATATGCATAACATATATTATTATATACATAATATATACGCATACATACATACATACAACATGTAACCTATAGATTATTGCAATTTCTTGTGTGTTTTTTGAGCCCAGATGGTAACAATATATACTATTTTGTACTGTTTCTCACTGAGATAATATTTCTTGGAGGATCTTCCATATTAATACTGCATTCGCTCTTTTTTAAAAAAATTTTAAATGTTTGTTTTTTGAGAGAGAGAGAGAGAGCATGCATGAGCAGGGGAGGGGCAAAAAGAGAAGAGGACGGAAAATCCGAGATGGGCTCTGCACTGACAGCACAGAGCCCGACACAGGGCTCAAACTCACAGACTACGAGATCATGACCTGAGCAGATGTCAGACGCTCAACTGACTGAATCACCCAGGCACCCCAATACTGCATGCTTTTTTAATGGATGCCTAGTATTTCACTGTGGACGTGTGCTGTAATTTATTTAACCAGTGCTATGTTCATGGCCATCTAGATTACTTCTAGTTTATTTTTTTATTGTTGTGAACAAGGCTCTAGGGAATAACTGTGTATGTATAGCATTTCAAACAGGGTCACGAGCATATCTGTAGGATCCATTCTTATAGTAGAATTGCTGTGTCAAAGGGTACACTCATTTTAAGTTTGATATAAATTTATTGCCAAGTTGCTCTGCTCATTAAACTTGTGGAGCTTTAGATTTCAATGGATGAGAACACTGCTTCCTCATACCCTTGCTGATCACAGTATGATTGTCAGAGGTACTTTTCTTTGCCAAATAGATAGGTGAAAAATGACAGTTTAATGTAGCTGTAATTTGCATTTTTATTTTCATTGACATTGAGCATCTTTTCATAATTTTAAACACTTTCCAATTGTGTTCCCTGTATGTTTGTGTCCTTTGTCTATTGTCCTATTGGGTTATTGATTTTTTTTAGTTATCAGTTCATAGATGCTGCTATACATTAACAAAATTAAATGTGGTAAGTGACATTTATGTTTTGTCATTTGTGCAAAAATTATTTTGCTGTGAGGATTATTTAAAATTTTGTGTACTTAAATATACCAATTTATTAATTCAGCAAATCCTTGTTGAATGCCTCTGATATATTGGGAACTTGTTCTGGGCAGCGGTATATAGAATAGTGAAGAAAACAGATCCCAATTCTTGCTCCATGGAGCTTACATTGTTGTGGAAGAGACAGTCAATAAAAGATTTTCAAAAACATTTGTAGAGCTAAATAATCAAACTTTCTGTGACTTCAGGAATTCGTATCACAGTAAAAAGACCTTTTCCATATCTAAACTAAATACCTGTCTCATAGTCCCTTGCATGTCATGTGACTCGGCGTTTAGGTTTAAATCTTTGATCCAGCTGGAATGTTAGGTATGAATCCAACTTAATTTTTCTCTGTTAATTAGGATAAGGCTGAGTTGCTGTAACCAAGGGATATGCTATGGTTCAAAGAACATAGATGTTGATTTTTTCCTCACTTAACAGTCCCCGTGTGCGCAAACCAGGTCCACAGACCAGCGCATCTCCACTGGTCATTGAGACTTACGTTCCTTCTGTCCGGTACTTATCTGCATGCTCAGAGATGGGTTGCTCCTGTATCTGGGCTTCCTCCATGCAAAGGACAAAGGAAAAGGTCCAGGGCAAGTGATCACAAGTTGCACATATACCACATACACTTCCACTGATGAGAAGTTCATCCTGGGGCACATCTCGCTGCAGGGGAGCATGGGGAATGTGTTCTCTGTGGGTCAGCACGTGCCCAAGAAGCAGGCAAGAAGGAATTTTAGTGAGAAATTAGTGGTCTCTGTCTCACTGGCTAGTTGTTCCAATTTTACTGAATAATCCCAACTTTTCTTCTTTGCTTTCTTTTATATTATATATTCTCCTGTGCATTTTGGTCTATTTTGGGGGTATCCATTTAGTTTCACTGTTCTCTCTGCCCAGGCGTGTACCAGGATCACAGCTTTTTTTAACTCTTGGAGCTTATGTGTGTTATTCCTTGTGATGGCGGAGGGGTAGTTCTATTTTGCAGAATTTTTGTATTTTCCTTAAGTTCCCTTTTGTAGAATTTTAAAGTTCCATTTTATAGAATATTCATGTCTATTTTCATATGTGAGGTTTTAAAAAGTATATGAACTTGGGGTGCCTGGATGGCTCAGTTGGTTAAGCGTCTGACTTTTTTTTTTTTTTTTTAACATTTATTTATTATTGAGAGACAGACAGAGCATGAGCAGGGGAGGGGCAGAGAGGGGGAGACAGTGAATCTGAAGCACGCTCCAGGCTCTGAGCTATCAGCACAGAGCCTGACATGGGGCTCGAACTCACAAATTGTGAGATCATGACCTGAGCCAAAATTGGATGCTTAACTGACCTAGCCACCCAGGCACCCAGCATCTGACTCTTAATTGTGGCTCAGGTCATGATCTTACCGTTGTGAGATCAATCCTCACATAGGATTCCAAGCTGAGTGTGGAGCCTGTTTGGGATTCTCTCTGTCTCTCTCTCTCTACCCCTGCCTTGCTTACTTTCTCTCTTTCTCAAAATAAATATAAAAATAAATTAAAAATATACGAACTTTAAAATAATCATATGTAGTCACCACTTTCTCTCCTCTAAGAAGAACACCTGCTGATATTATTATTGGGATTGTGTTATATGTATATATATATGAAGGGTCACATCTTTATGCTGTTAATTTTTGTTGTCTGATGATAGTTTTACACCGTGTTTGGCAAACATTGATCTGGACTCTACAATCTTCCTATATCCTTGACCCATGAAACTTATATAATTGAAGGAGGAGAGAGAAAGGACCAATTTATCATAAGATGTTGTATTAATATCATTTTATACTTGATTTCTGATTATGACTAGGTAACTCATGCCTGTTACTCTATTAACAATTAATAAACTTAGGACTTGAAAAAACCCTTTTCCTGTTGAATAGTTGGTATTTCAGAAGTTTTTTACAAAACCTTATTTGTGACACAAATCTGGGGAGGCTTTTTTGTATATATACGATACACAGTGCTGTTACTTCCTCATAGAGAGAGAGAGAGAGAGAGAGAGAGCGAGCGAGCATGTGTGTGTTAGCATTACTGTGCACCTTTTTTTTTTTTTTTTTTTTTTTAACAGCACACATTCTGCTTTGGTCCTTTTAAAATCTTTTTATTATAAAATAAAACACAGATATCCACATAAAGTATACATAGTTTAGGTAACTATTATTAGGGGAATATTTTTTGTGACCACCACATAGATCAAAAGATAGAATATTAGCAGTTTCCGTCGAGTCCCTGGCATGTCCCAGGCCAGATATAGCCCCTCTCTCCCTCCAGAAGTCACTGGTTTCTTGACTTTTGTAATAATTGCTCTGTTGCCTTTCTTTATGGTTTTATCACCCGTGTGTGCATACCTAGCCTCTGTACTTTAGTCTTGTATATCATTTTATGTCTTTTAAGTCTTTCAAACCTCAGGTTTCCCTGAGCAACCCTTTCCTTTCCTCCTTTCCTTCTAGTTTATGTGTTTAAGAACCAACCCATCCATTTGATCTCTAATTTCCTACTGACTGGATTTGGTGATGGTAACCTCGTGGTTCAATTCCACTTGTTCTTTTTCTTCTAGTGGGAAGTGGTGTTTTAACACCACTATCTGGGCACCAGGAATACTTACTGCTGCTGGGTATTTCATTGTTTCTAGGCCTTTTAGTGGACAAAGGATAACTATATATAAAATATTTCACAAGTTTGTACTGATTCAGCTTCTAATTCAAATTGAGTTTATATGGTTCTTACTTAACCTTTTCTGTATTACATTTATATCTCCTGTATTTCACACAGAGATTTCTGGTTCTCCAAAACAGCAGGAGATGCTAGAATTCGAATATAACATAGTAAGTCATTTGCTTTCTTCCACATTATACACAGAGTATTCTCAGTACTGCCACAATGCTAATACCGAACCTCTCGTTATAATAATGGAAAGCAATGAAAACAACTTCTTATTGGTATGCTGTCCCCATTTTCCCTGTAATTTTTTTTTTCTTGCGGGGGGGGGGGAGGTTGGGAATGCAGGGGATGTTTATAGTTGAAAATTGGGCAAAATGAAACACTGATTAGCTTGAAGGTGATATTTGGAAGAGGGATGCTTTTAATTTTGTTAGGTGAGATGTTGATTTTATAGTTGTATTTTATAGTTGTATTTATGTATGTATTTGTGAGAGAATTTGCAGGTGAAATGATGTGACATCTGGAATTCTCATTAAAATACCACAGGAAGAAAATGGGCAGAACAGGGGAAATAAGATCATTTATTTTTGAAACTGGGTGGTAGGATGGTGCTTATAATTAAAACTGGGAGGTCAAAATTAGGGGTTTTTAAGTACTTGTCAGTGCCTGTGTAATTTGAAATATCTAATAATGCATTTTTATTTATTTATTTATTTATTTTTTAAATGTTTTATTTATTTCTAGGAGAGAGTGAGAGAGAGAGAGAGAGACAGCGTGAGCAAGGGAGGGTCAGAGAGAGAGGGAGTCACAGACTGAAACAGGCTCCAGGCTCTGAGCTGGCAGTCAGCACAGAGCCCGACGCGGGGCTCGAACCCACGAACCGCGAGATCATGACCTAAGCGAAAGTCGGACGCTTAACCGACTAAGCCATCCAGGCGCCCCTTAAGAATACATTTTTAAAAAATTAATTTTATAAACAGTGAAAACACAAGGACATATGGTAGGAGAAGAAGGTAATAAGGATGGGGGATATGAGTAAAGAATGGGTGATTCCATTTTCCACCTGTGGTTCAGTCTCCACTCAGTGGCCTTGATGCTAAGGAATTGGGTACGATCTTGAGTGAGAAGAGGGAGCTGAGATGTGAGGCCCTGTGGGAAACTGAGATTTCAGGGATGACTGCCACAAGAGGAAAACCCCATCCAAGGAAACTGACTGAGAAGGTTCAAACTATAAAAGTAAAGGTCCAGAGACAGTAGAGCCTCTGCATCCCAGCCAGGGAGGAACCTAGGGACAGAAGGGGGTCACAGCAGCATCATGCTGCTGAATGGGCAAGCGAGCCCACCGTCTGCATTCTCAGCACCACCTGAATTGCTGTGGGTTTGGGGGGTTCCTGGGCCTCATCTCTGGTCCATCGAATCAAAATCTCAGATCCCTTACAGATCTGAAGGATAAGGTAATGTCTACAAAGAGACCCTTAAGAGGCATTTCAGTGATGGACTCGATAGAAGAGAGAGAGGACATGGAAGGAGTTGTGTAGATTGCTCTTTCTAGAAAGTTTTCTACAAAGGATGAAGACGGTCTGTGTGGGAGGATTAGGGGCTGAGGTAGGGGGTGTTTGTTGAAATAGCTGTCACTATAATAGAAGAGGTTTACCTGTGAATATGGAGGACATGAATGGTTTCCCCAGGCAAGATGGCTGAGTGGTCAGGCTAAACATGAGCACCCTCCACCCCTCAACCAGAGAGATTATTTTTTGGAAAGAATTTGATTTTTGATGGTTCAGGGAAAGCTTGGAAGTCGTCATCATGGAGTAGATGTTCATTTTATTTGTTATTATTTTGAGTTCCATAGTAAAAGAGGAGAGGCACCCAGAACTTCAGAACCTTTGCTCCTCAAGTTCTGTCAGGCTTTAGGGTCCATCCCTGAGGAAGAAGGAAGGAACAGGGTGTGCAGAGCTGACCACACACTTGTTTCTGTCATACAGTGCTCCCTTGGCACCTCTTCACAGTCTCTGATTTCTTTTTCTTGGTTTCCTTTCCTTCGTGCTCAAGTGGGCACGCTTGTGTGCGTAGAACCTCTGCAAAGTATTGCCTCGTGTAGGGTGATAGTTTTCAGTTATTTGCTTTGGGACTATTGGAGGGATTCCCACATTTCATGATTTCATAATCACCGTCTTTGAAGGTTGCGGGGAGAGGACTGAGAATTCTGTTCCTCCTGTTTTCCTGGGCCTTGGGGTCTTTGTTCCGTTTTGAATAACAGATTGGATTCCTGATTCTACCCTGTAGGCTTTCTACCTCACAGTACTTGGGAGCATCAGCTATTTCCTAGATTTCGTTTCTTTCTCCCCACGTAGTAGAACACATTTATTTTTACTTTTAATTTGCCATTAATTTCTTATTTAGGTCAGGGAGTGTTTGAAGTTGGACGGGTGGTTCTTCAGTTCCATCAGTTTTCTGGTCTCTCTCTATCCGGGACGCACCCAGCCACAACTTCCCTTCTCCTCCTTGTTGTCTGTTGTGGTTACTTCAGTACTAACCCGTTCAACTTGTGCACTGTCCCTGTGTACACAGTTCATTTTCTTTCTCACGATCGTATTTATACTTTTGATGGATATATTTAAATGAACAGCTGTGCATTTGTTGAGTCATACCACAATTATCTGATTCTGCTTTAGCTGCTCAACTGGCAAAAGCATATTTCAAGCTAAGTTGTGAGAGAATTCCATTAATCACATTCTAGTCTGGGGAGGGGAAAGGAAAAAGACCACTAAGAGAAATCTTTTTAGAGATTGTTAATTAGTTACTCCATTATTTTAGAGTAGGTTGATTTAGTTGCTCTTTGAGGTGTCACTTGAAGAAACTTTACAAAGATACAAATAATTATAAAGGTTTAATGATATCAGTCTTGTAGGAAAAATTCCCTGAGATCATTGATAAAGTGTAGATAAAGTTAGTAGCTGGGGCTGGTCTGTTTAAATAGATAAGGGGTCTTTTAAAAGTTCTCCTTCCTGTAAAGACCAGTGTTTCTGACTGAACATTTCTTGAATTCGTTGGCAGAATATTTTGTTTTAAGCCTCCTGGACGGATAACATATGATACCAAAGATGTTACAACTTTTCTTTTTGTTCAAATTTATTAATTGCTAATTGTAACTCTGATTGAGTCTTTGGGTTCCCCCAGCCAGATCTGTTTTTCTCTTGAAACTTCCTTGGGGTTCTTTCTGAAGGTTATTAATAGGCATGGAAACATGGCTTTCCAAATAGCATCAATAACTGTTAGAAGACTGGGGGTGGGAGGAGGAGATAATATGTCAATTTCTGACTTGTAGAAGATGTATTTTCAAGCTACAGAAGCTGTCTCAGAGGTCACTGGGGATGGCTCTGGGCAGATCAGCTGGTGTCTGCAACCAGAGCTTCCTGCAGTCCTTTCCAAATGGGATATTGTCCACCGGGGAGTTGTCTGGTGTGCCCGGAGTCTGCCAGAGCCGGCTTTTTGTTCGGCTGCTTCTCTTGGATGACACCCTTGAAAACTGAAATCCAAGTTACAAATGAGACCTTTTAATTTATCTCAAATACCTGGTTGCTACTATATTAAATTGAGAATGAGGAGCATTCCCCTCCCCCAGTCATTTCCTTGCCAGGCTGTATAAAATTCCTTAAGCCCCACTTCCCTCTCCCCACCTGAGCCAAAGTGTAGCATAGACTAAGAAGTCAGACTTAATGTGTTTTAATTTACATTGAGTGCCTACTATGTGCCAGGCATGGCGATGTAGCCATGAGCTAGGTAGAATTTTTACTCTTGTCTTAAATATTAAATATATATATATATATAATGTTTATTTTTACTCTTGTGTTAAATATATATACAATATGATATATATATGTAATGTTTATTTTTACTCTTGCATTAAATATATATAATATATAATACATGATATATAATATATATATGTAATGTTTAATTCTGAGAGACAGAGCACAAGCAGGAAGGAGAAGGACAGAGAGAGAGGGAATTTCAGTCTGTAGCAGGCTTCAGGCTCTGAGTTGTCAGCACAGAACCCCATGTGGGGCTCGAACTCATGAACTGTGAGATCATGATCTGAACCAAAGTCGTATGTTCAACCCAGTGAACCACCCAGGTGCCCCACTACTTATATTTTGATAAGTGGGGAAAGGAGGGATAGGAGAGGGGAAATCATAATAAATATCAATGAACTAATAAGTCAGCAAACCAGATTTCAAGGAGTTAAGTGCTAGGAAGAAGCTATGGCAGGGTACTACAATGTAGGGTTGAGGGTGGGAAGGTCTGAGGTGGGAATGGACTTGAGCGTGTGGATAGTATAGATGGAAAGGAAGGCTCTGGTCAGGCTGGCGTATAAAGGGTGGTTTATGTTGCGTTTTAGTGTTTCTTTTTTGATTTTGGTTTTGTTCTTTTACCTCCATAGAGATACGCTGTAGTGTCTTTAATGTAAAAAAAAAAAGATACCTCCCTGGTACTGATATCTCTCTTTTATTTCATTCTAGACTTCCCTCTGGCCTTCAAATTATTATAGGGGTTAATCATATTAGCCTTAGAATTGGGACAGTTGTATCAGACAGTAGGTGACTGAAATACCATTTGTCCAGTAATGGGTAGAAAAGTCTGCACTGTTAGGTGAAAGGGGAAACTCCAGGCAAAGTTAGAAATGAGAAGACCGAGGACGCGAGGTAGTATCTGACTGAGGACTTAGGTAAGAGGGATTCTAGATGGATTACACAATTAGGCATCCACACTTAGGCATCCACCGGCCCCAGGCCAGTGCGGGGGGAGGGGGTGGGGATAACATGGTCCTTTCTACCAGTGGGTAAAAAAAGAAAATAATCATCCCAGCCACAGTATGTGAACTAGAGAGAGAGGCATGAGCCCTGAGCTACCTAGGCGAATATAACAAAACAGCTGGGAGATGATGGGGTCCTATAAGTTGAAACAAAGCAGGAGAGCCATGGTTATTTAATATAGAGGGAATGAAGTGGAAAATGAGGGACAGTTTCCATGTAGTCAAGCGTGTCAGAATAAAACCTAGTCTTTGGATACCAGAGAGGCATGCAGTGGGTGATCACAGCATCAAAATCTCAGAAGCTTTGCTTAGTTATTATCTGTAAATTGGGTAGGGGTGCAGCAAAGTGAGTTTCATCCTGTATAACATTTGAAATAAATTTACTGGGGATTCTTTGGTTCTTACATGCTAGCCTAACTTAAACCTTTCACTTTTCATTCAATTAAGCCTTCTCTTCCCCCAACCCTCAAAGCCCTTACAGATTATATTCTTTTCCCCTCCTTTCCAAGCTTCATCTTGGGGTCCATCTGTCACAGCTGGAATGTTTGTAGTGTAACTCTTTCAGTCAAAACCCTTTCTTTCCTGAAATAATCTGTAATTATTTCCTCTAACTACAGGATGGACTGATCCAGGGGCTGGGTTTCAGTTCTATAGGACTTGTCCAAGAAGCTATTTGTATTCATCTACCGCGGAAGATCAAATTACATGCTAATATTCTGAAAGTAACATCCCACCAGAAACCCTCTAGCAGCAGTGAAGTCTATATAAAACCAGGCCCTGGCAACTTACACGTTGCCAGTTCAGACACAGCGTGGTGTTAAAAATATTTCACAGGTCATTTGTGAACTGGAGAAAAGACCCTGACTTATATGGTATGATGGCTTCGGGTTAGCCTTATTTTTTTCCCCCCCAGTGTAACTGACAGCCCTCTTTTCACCCCTTCCAAAGGTCCAGGTAGTTGTGAGCAAGCTGCCCTTGGGTTGTCTTTCTGCCTGTTGAGCATAAAAGAGACAGAATTTTGGTACATAATGGATGGATTTTTCCTACTTGGGGGTGGTTGTTTTAAGTATAACTTCCTGCAAAGTTTTATGTCCAGAATTTGTCTTACTACTAACTTTGTCCCAAATGTGCCTAATTTTTGTTTTTATTTTGAGAGCTACAGAAGAACCAAAGAGTGGGATGGGGGGTGAGAGTTAGAAACCACTTGATGAACAATATCAGAGCGGCTTTGTTTTCCTTTCACATCAAGATCTTTTTTTTCAGGAGTGAGGGAGATAATCTGAGGTTGCAGAGCATATGAAATTAATTTTGAGGTTAGAGCAGTGGAAAGAGGGCATGATTGAAAGGTGGTCCACATAACCATGAGTAAAGATTATTTTCTAAGAGGAAAATCAAGATGCTTAAAGCACAGAATGTGTTGAAACTTGAATAAAATGTTAAGGATGACAATCACTGATTGCTAAAGTGTGGCTGGCTGGCTTAACGAAGGTTGTGAGTCATGATTTAATAACACCTGAACTCTGGTCAGGTGGTCTTAAGTTTAATTTTGTGTCCTTTAGCAAGTTATGTCTACCCACTTACTTTCTTATCTGTAAAATGGGATTAATAGGAGTATTAGAGTGTTTTGGAGGGAGATTGAATGAGACAATGCATATGACCTCCAAGCACAATGTCTGTTAGGGTGATAACAATGTAATGTTGACAGATAACTTAGAGAAAACAGGATTACTCTTAATCCTTTCCCTGCTTTGCCTCTATCTTTTTATATTAAAGAAAATGGATTTGTTTTCCTCATGGAAGACATAGCATAGACCTTATACAGAAATATGAAGAAAAACTAGAAAAGTAGTGATAACCCTCACCAATGATGAGAGAGCAAACTGCATGTAGATGGTATAAAAGTTATTCAAAATTGGGAGAGGTGGGTGTATAACCTCGGCTTTTAAGATTCTTTCTAACTTGGAGATTGTTAGAAGCTGAATTGAGGAGAGTGTCAGGAAAGCCCCTGTTGAATAACTACTCAGTAAATTCTGTGTTGAACAAATGGACAAACCAAATGAATTTAGACTGGTCCAGACAATGAACATTTGTAGACCTTTCTGATGGGAAAGTCTCTTAATTCATCTTACAACTTTTCCTTCATCTCCAACATTATAGATAACAAGTTGTTTGCTGTCCATAAGTCAAGGCTTTAGAAATATCCTTTATTCTAATAGCGGATTATCAACTAGATCGCTTAATATGAGTTTCAAAAATTGAATGTAGAAGTGTGTTATACTCTTGTTTATTCTGTGACCAATACCAAAACATTTTGTGATTTTTTTTTTTGAGGGGGGGAGGAGTTAATGTATTATAGTGTATCTCTGGCTCCTGTCCAGCTGTAAAATCGTGAAGAGCAAAACAAGTGCCAAAGTTGATCTTATGCCCACACTTGTTCAAAATTGAGCTCTTTGACTGGATATCAGTCTGATCTATAAATGGAGTTTAAAAAGTACCATGGAATTTAGAAAGTGGATCTGCTCTGCCCTGGTGATATACCTGTTTGTAGTAGAAAATCATGGGGCAGTTTTGTCTCATAAGAGTAGTCCTGAGACATTGTAAGAGATGCTGCTGATTTAATGAGGCTACCTTAGTTACCATGGCGGGGGGGGGTAGTCCTTAAATTTATTCTGAGTAGCCCTTTCCCTTGTGTCTAAAGGAAAGACAGATCAATTACTAGGGATAGAAGACCTTATCCAAGAAAAGAAAGGAGATGGTACATACTGGAGGCAAAAACTTATACTCTGAACCC
Source organism: Hyaena hyaena (assembly GCF_003009895.1). Classification (NCBI taxonomy): domain Eukaryota; kingdom Metazoa; phylum Chordata; class Mammalia; order Carnivora; family Hyaenidae; genus Hyaena; species Hyaena hyaena. Next base: position 2,886,302 of record NW_024080759.1, read on the forward strand.
TTCAGATAAATTGTAATCCCTAGTAGCCTATGATTTTTCAGTCAGGAATTTTTTTTTTTTAAATGTTTTATTTATTTCTAGGAGAGAGAGAGAGAGAGAGAGAGCGTGAGCAGGGGAGGGTCAGAGAGAAAGGGAGTGACAGACTCTGAAACAGGCTCCAGGCTCTGAGCTGGCAGTCAGCACAGAGCCCGACGCGGGGCTCGAACCCACGAACCGCGAGATCATGACCTAAGTGAAAGTCGGATGCTTAACCGACTAAGCCACCCAGGCACCCCAGGAATTTTGACCTTAGAACATTGCATAAGGATTTTGGTTGAACCAAAGTAGAGGAAGAGTCACGTACTTTCTTATCACAGGTTTTATGTCATATTTAAAACATATTTTGTTGTATACATAGAGTATTATTCCTACATTCCAAAAAAAAGTCTAATGCCTTCTTCCTTGACCATTAGACTTGGCTGACTTCTTTGATGTTAGAGAAGTTAATGAGATTTCTAAACCTGTAGAACAGTAACATTTTTTGTCATGTGTTGGGTAAATACTCATCCTAAAATATCAGGTACCATCTGGTTATCTGATATGGTAGAAGGAATGAATATTTAAAGAGTAGGACAGTGATTCTCAAAGTGTCCCCAGTCCTGTGGAGTCTCTGTGACTTTCTCAGTGCTTCCAAGAGATCCTTCCAAGAGTGTTTATGTATCAGTCATCTTTCTGATACCTCTGATGTATATGTGCAAGATTGTATTTTCTATGTGTACTTCAACAAGTACAACGTTGCATAACAGATTGAATGAAGAATTATAGAAGAGAATCCTGTTGTTTTCTACTAAGCCAAGCCTAGAGACTTGCAAAAATGGAAAATAATGCCACTTTTCTTACTACCTTTTTTTTGGAGAAAATAATTTTTTTTATTTATAAAACACAGGGTAGTATGTTTATTGTTACTTTATTTCTATTTTTTAAACAATTGTTTATTTTGAGAGAGAGAGAGAGAACGTGCACGAGTGGGAGAGGGGCACAGACATAGGAAGAAAGAGGATCTCAAGTGGGCTGTGCATGGTCAGCACATGGACTGACACAGGGCTCAGTCTCACAAACTGTGAGATCATGACGTGAGCCAAAATCAAGAGTTGGACCCTTAACTGCCTGAGTCACCTAGGCACCCTAGTATGTTTAATGTTATTTTAAAACAAACACAATATTAAACAGTTCTCCAAATTTCTCATAGAGTAAATATTGATAGATATTGACAAGCTCCTTAAGGGGTTCAATACTTCTCAAGACGATAAAGTTATTTTGAGTCCAAAAAGTGTGAAAAAACACTGGAGTAAGGCATCCCTGAACTATTGAATTATTGTTCTTCTCTTTTTCCACTACCAGTCCCTCTTTTTTGCAACCTACATCTGAAACTTCATACCCCAAAATACTTGAGAGCAGCGTAGTTGAAAATTTCCTTTTCAGAACAGTATTTTCTTTTCAGTGTATTTTACAGTTGGGAATAGATTCTTGAGGTCTTAAGTTGGGACTTTGGGATATTGATTTTTTGGTACTTAAAATATGACCAGGAAATTTATTACAGAACATTCTCCTTTCTACATTCTTTTTCCCCTTTCATTTTGGACCTATTGTTTTTAATAGCTGAATTAACTGGTTAGCAGAGACACTTCAGACACTGAACAAAATGGCAGCCAGTAGTGATGCTGATATTTTTTTCCAAAGATGTTTTTTTTTTTTTGGCAGATTTGAGCTATCTATCCTATAAACAGACTAGTTTGAGAGATTGATTTTATAACTCTTATTTTCCTTCCATTTTCCATTTGTGAGCCTAAAATCAGTGTTTTAATTTTGCTTGCGTGATGATAATATGTTAAAATGTATTTGGGGTCATGGGCTTTTGTTGGCTTTGTGACCGGAAAAATTGCCAATGGTGATAGACTTTTAATTTTAATCTTTTAGGTTTTTTTTTAATAGTAAAATGATTCTTGATTTTGAAGCTTATTAACTGCTGACTTTTATTAGTACCTGAACTAAATGGTAGAGATTATATTCTTTTTTTTTTTATTTATTTATTTTTAATTTATTTCTAGGAGAGAGAGAGAGACAGTGTGAGCAGGGGAGGGTCAGAGAGAGAGGGAGTCACAGACTGAAACAGGCTCCAGGCTCCGAGCTGGCAGTCAGCACAGAGCCCGACGTGGGGCTCGAACCCACCAACCGCGAGATCATGACCTAAGCGAAAGTCGGACGCTTAACCGACTAAGCCACCCAGGCGCCCCCTAAATGGTAGAGATTAAAGTCACAGGGATGATAAATATCTTAATCCTGTCATTTCTTTGCAGGTGTGTAAGTGCTTATGTGTTGGGATATGGGAGTGATTGCTAACTCTTTAGAATTTTAACTTAAATTGAGCTGATTATTTCAGGGAAAATGTGAATTTAGTGATATTAAATGTGCATCTACTTGGTAGTGATTAATAAAGTAGACTGTAGAATTTGCTACCACAGAATCTAGTCTAGTGAGGAGACAGAATTTCAAAAGTACACATGGGTATGAATATATAATTATTAATCATGATAAGTGCTGTGAATGAAAATTAACAAAGTGGTATATGAGAGTGTAATGAGAGCCGTGAGGGTTTAGGCAAGGATGGTCTAGAAGGAGGTGATATTTGAGACTTGAAGGCTGAATAGAAATTAGCCAGGTTGGACTCTGAAAAAAAGGGCCCAGTCTTGAAGAGTATCATGTACACAAAGCTAGGAAGCCGGCTGGTCAGAGTGCCTGGGAAAATGGGTGGTTATGGACCAGACATGAGAAGGGAGAGGGGCATGGTTGGCAATGAATGTCCAGAGGTGAGTGGAGGGCTTCCCTGGGCTTTTTGTGCCTTATCAAAGTTCTGCCCCTGCCTACTCCTTCAACCCTCTTGGGTTTCTCCATTCTCTTTAACTCTTCTCTCTAGGCTGACTGTGACCCAGCCTGCCTTTTTCCTTCACTTCTGAAATATGCTCTAAATCCGCAGGACACCATACTTGCCCTGGCTGTAGGGCCTCTGTGGAGGCTGTGAAGCTGTGCCTTTTTCCTTAAATGCTACCCTCCACCTCGGGGTGCTACCCACCCCAACACATGCACGCGTGTGCGCACACACACACACATTTACACGTGCATGCACACACGCACACACACACGCATGCTTACATACTCATCCTTGTTCTGGTACCTTCTACTCATCTTTCTGATTCCTATTTAGATAGAACCTTCCTGAGGAAGCTCTTCTACCCGCCAGAAAGTCTCAAGTTATTTTGTTAGCTGTCCTATTTAACCCATAGTTTTTTTTTTATAACTGACACTTCATTCAGTTTTTAATTATATAATCGTTTGTTTGGATGATTATTTGATTATCACCATAGATCTTAATAAGATTCATGATAGTAAGGGCCATATTTATATATCTTTATCATTTTAAGTTTCTAATGTCTAATACATAATAGACCCTTAATAGGTGTTGAAAGAAGGAAGGAAGGAAAGGAGGACTAGGAATTCACAGATAAGAACAAGATAGTCCAGTGGTTTTCAAAGGCTTTTGAGGACAGATCCCATCTGTTAAAAAGATTTTCAAGCATGTACCCTCACTATATATGTTGGTTGTAAGTTTCATATAAAATAAAAATTATGTATGATATAATATACATAAAATAGAAATTTAAAAAAGATTGAAAGTAAAATATTTAAGATATTGTTAATGGTGATGACATTGTATTATCATTCAGGATAATGTTTATTATTTATGATACTGGATGCAAGTCCATTTTCCAGTAGTTTTTAATTTTGAGTTTGGGGAACCTGCTTTTCCTGTCAGATTGAACTGAATATTAATTGCTTTTTTTCAAAGAATCATTAGGAAGAGAGATATCCAGTCCACCATTTTCTAATTCTTTCTGGTGCTTTTATTAATAATATATTCAGTCTGTAGTTTCTTTTTTTTTTTAATTTTTTATAGTTTATTTATTTTTAGACAGAGAGAGACAGAGCATGAGCCAGGGAGGAGCAGAGAGAGAGGGAGACATGGAATCCAAAACAGGCTCCAGGCTCTGAGCTGCCAGCACAGAACCTGACGCGGGGCTCAAAACCACGAACTGCGAGATCATGACCTGAGCCGAAGTCGGACGCTTAACCGACTGAGCCACCCAAGCACCCCTCAATCTGTAGTTTCTTTAGTGATTTTATTTACTTTTATTTATTTTTAATGTTTTTTATTTCTGAGACAGAGACAGCATGAGCAGGGGAGGTTCAGAGAGAGAGAGAGAGAGAGAGGGAGACATAGAATCTTAAACAGGCTCCAGTCTCTGAGCTGGCTGTCAGCACAGAGCCCGACACAAGGCTCGAACCCATGAACCGTGAGATCATGACCTGAGCTGAAGTCGGACGCTTAACTGACTGAGCCACCCTGGTGCCCCATGCAGTTTCTTTAGTGATTTTAGAACACTTTTAATTTGGGGAGAGCTTGCTTCATAACATTCTTAAATTGACCCTTAGAAGTCTAGTACATGGCTTTACTCTAAGCATATCATGTTCACCTTTCTTTTCTGGAAGACATCTCTTGAACTAGACCATCAAAAGAATTGAGAGAGACACCAAATAAGACCTCAAGTTATTTATTGCTCTACTAGATTAAAATATTTTGTATAGGATACAAATTCCAGTACATACAGTCCCTGACTTATCATGGTTTGACTTAGCGATTTATTTTTTTTACTTTACCATGGTGTAAAAGTGATAAACATTCAGTAGAAACTGTACTTTGAATTTTGATCTTTGGATCCTTGGATCTTTTCCTGGGCTACCAATATGTCGTATGATCCTCTCTCATGACACTGGGCAGCGGCAACGGGCTGCAGCTCCCAGCCATGCCGTCACAAGGGTGAACAACTGACACACCTACCACCATTCTGTACCCAGACAACCATTCTGTGTTTCACTTTCAGAACTGTATTCAATACATTACATGAAATTTGCAATACTTTATTGTAAAATAAGCTTTGATAGGCTTTGTGTTAGATAATTTTGCCCAACTGTGGGCTAATGTAAGCATTCTGAACCCCATTTAAGGTGGGCTAAGCTGTGCTATGATATTTGGTAGATTAAGTGTATTAAATGCATTTTGAACTTCTGATATTTTCGACCTAGGATGGATTTATCAGGATGTAACCCCCTCTTAAGAAGAGTAAGATCTGCATTTTCATCCTGTAATTCAGTAATATATTCTTGCATTACCCTAGGATGCGTGTACCTCTTTTAGGGATCAGAGTGTTAGTGCTGGAGACTGACTTAGACAAGTAATTGATTTCAAGTGGTGTTAGACCAGTGCAGGGTGCTTGAAGTGACTGACAATGGAGAGGTGTTTCACCAAATGTTTGCCTTTTGACCTAGGTCATGAATGACAGGAGGAGGGGAGGAGGTAGAAGAAGGGTGGAAGAGGAGTCTTAGGGCACTCGAGGCAGAGGGAACCAGCAGTGTGCTCCCATTCAAAGGCATGGAGACAAGATGGTGGTGGAGGAGTCCATATCTGGTTGTGATGGCACTGGCAACCACACAAGGGACTTGTATGCCACAAATCGGGGGCTTGCCATAGAAAAGATATATGTGAACATGGACATAATAATAACAACAGTTAAAGAGGTCACTCAAGTTTCACGTGCTTTAAAAAGTATAAAAGGAAAGTACAGCAAACTCTCCTTTACCTCTTTTCCTTACATTGCTATTAGAGAAGGGGTAGGCTGAAACAGAATTATGGACCAATTGCATTGAGGATGGTAAGATAAGATGGAGATGTGGAGAATGAACAGTCTGACCACCACCCAAAGTTTTGATTTTAAGGTGAATCAGAAGGTCTCCACTCCAAACAGCTTAGATAGCAACAGGTTTTTGCTCTTTGCTTTGAGCTCTAAGTGTAAGATAGCACACTAACCTGTGCATTAAAGAACTTGACCGGTTTTTATGTTTATTTACCATCCAGAAAATCACAACTAGTCAAAGATTTAATTTTTAAAAGTTATTTCTTGTAATAAAGAATTAGTATGACCGGACTATTAGATTCCTAAAATTTTGCAGGGATTAAATTATTAAAAAGTTCTTTGTTGTAGTCCTTTGACTTAGAAATTTGAGCTTTTGCCAATGGAGTGTTAGGGCAATATCAACTCAAAACTCATATCAGGTATCTTACTTTCTCTTGATTATATAGTTTGATGGATTTCAAATTAACATGATTTTTTCCTGGTCGTGTCTATCCTGCATTGCTTTGCCATCGATGAGGGATAAGTTGTAGGGTTTTTGTGTTGTTTTAGTTGTTGTTGTTGTTGCTATTGCTGTTCCCCTTTTGGGTTGTGTGATGATGCTCCACTTCTACTTCTTTTCTAGTAGGAGTAAGGTTAAAAAATTATGCTTGAATTATTCAGTCACTTAATCTTTAACATCATGTTACAACAGTCTATTCATATTTCTCAGAGGTTTTAAATTTAGTGCCAATTTTGCATTTCATAGGATAAAATAAAATTCAAACTTAAAATTCTTTGAGAATGCTTAGCCTTCTAGCTGGGAATTTTTCATGTCCTTATTGAATTCCCTCTAAGAGGGTAGACCCTCTGGACTCATAGAAAGTTGTCTTAGAGTGGCCATCAGTAGGAGGCAAGTCTGATTAACTCCTTAAGATGATTTGTTTAGAAATATGTAAAGGGTATATGTTTAAATTTACCAAGAAATAAGGCAACATATGTGAGGGGGATTTGTAAGAAAGGCCTTGAATGGCAGTTTGAAGATAGTATGCTTAATTTAATTTGTCATCCTACGGTTAAATTTTTTGTTTTACTTATATGTCTTATTTTTCCTCCACAGTTGTACAATGGTAGATGGAGTGATGATTCTTCCTGTGCTAATGATGATTGCTTTCCCTTCCCCTAGTATGGAAGGTAAGTGGCTGACAGCTATTTGGAGTAGGATTTCTATGTATTGTGTGGTTCTCTGTAAACCAGCTTGTTCTTAATCCTGCCACACTTAACACTCCTCCATTCTCCCCTTTTGTTAAGACTTTATTTTTTTAAAGTCATATTTTCGGTTCACAGCAAAATTCAGAGGAAGTTATAGAGAGTGCTCATATACGCCTTGCCCCCGCACAGGCGGACCCTCCCCCATCACCACCATCCCCCCACCAAAGTGGTACATTTGATATAACTGATGGACCTATGCTGACACATCATATTTACCCAAGTCCTTAGTTTACGTTAGGGTTCACTCTTGGTGTTGTGCATTTTGTGGGTTTGAACAGATGTATAATGACATGTATCCATCAGTATAGTAGCATGCAGCATTTCATTGTCCTGAAAACCCTCTGCGCTCCACCTGTATGTTCCTTCCCGCCACCCTCCTTGCCACTCGCAACTACTAATCTTTTTACTGCCTTCTGCCTTCATAATTTTGTCTTTTCCAGAATGTCATATAGTTGGAATTATACATTATGTAGTCTTTTCGGATTGGCTTCTTTCTCTTATTAGTAGGCATTTGAGCTTCCTCTGTGTCTTTTCATGGCTTATTTCTTTTAGCACTGAATAATATTCCATTGTCAGGATGTACCACAGTTTTATTTATCCTTTGACCTACCGAAGGGACACATCGGATGCTTCTGGGTTTTGGCAGTTAGGAATAAAGTTGCTGTAAGGGCGCCTGGGTGGCTTAGTCGGTTAAGCGTCCGACTTTCGCTTGGGTCCTGATCTCGCGGTTCGTGGGTTCGAGCCCCGCGTCGGGCTCTGTGCTGACTGCCAGCTCGGAGCCTGGAGCCTATTTCAGAGTCCGCATCTCCCTCTCTCTCTGGCCCTCTCCTGCCCACGCTGTCTCTCTCTCTCTCTCCTAGAAATAAATAAAAAAAAAAAAAAAAAAAAAGGAATAAAGTTGCTGTAAACATCCATGTGCAGGTTGTGTGTGGATAAAAGTTTACAGCTCCTTTGGGTAAACACCAAGGCTTGTGATTACTGGATTTTATGAGTATGTTTAGTTTTATAAGAAACTTCTAACTTACCTTTCAAAGCGGCTGTACCATTTGCATTCCCACCAACAATGAAGGAGAGTTCCTGTTGCTCCACACCCTCAGGAGCACGGCTGTTCTCAGTGATTCTGGATTTTGGTTACTCTAATAGGCGTGTATTGGTGTCTCCTTGTTGTTTTACTTTGCATTTTCCTGATGACATCTGACGCGGAGCATCTTTTCATATTCTCATTTGCCATCTTCCTATCTTCTTCGGTGAGGTATCTGTTAAGATCTTTGGCCCAATTTTTAATCAGGTTGTTCGTTTGCTTATTCTTGAGTTGTAAGAGTTCTTTGCATATTTTGAATAACAGTCTTTTATCACGCGTCTTTTGCACATATTTTCTCCCATTCTGTCACTTGCTTTTTTATTCTCTTGATGTTGTCTTTCACAGAGCAAAAGTTTTAAATTTTAATGAAGTCCAGCTTATTATTTCTTTCATAAGATTGTGCCTCTGAAAGATCATTGCCACACCCAAGGTCATCAGGATTTTCTCCTATGTTTACTTAATAATACCGTATTATGTAATACTGCGTAACGGGCTTTACATTAAATTTTTGTTGGACAGTGCTGTTGTAACCAGTTTAGGTATCTATAGTCTAGATTCTGCTCTAAGCAGTGTTAAAAACATTTCAAAAATGCTGCAGTTATTTTAGTTAGTACTGAGAAGATACAAGTTAAGGATCCCCCATGGTAAGTTTAAAGAATTGGAGGTGTGTAAATCGAAGGAGAGGTTGGGTCCAAAGTTGTAAGAATTAGTAAGAATTGGGTTGGAAAAATTTGATGGGTAGTTCTCACCTGGGAGTTATTTTATTCTCCAAAGAACACTTGACAGTATCTGGAGACCTAACAGGAAAACAGGACTTTTCCTCCTCTGTGTAATTGCTATACCATGACAACTAGAAAAAAAAATCCACAGAAGGTGGTTGCATAAAGTCCCTCCGAATTCCATTCCCTTTCCTAGATATAGTATCAGTTCTGTATGGTATTAAGCAGTTCCTATTGGTTTCATTTGATATCATGCCTGGGCCTGCGGTTGTGGACACAACTGAAAAGAAAGAGAGTAAAAGAGAAATTGCAGTTAAAAATGTAGTATGAAGAGGGAAGAAGTGGAGAAAGAATGGAGAAGAGAGAAGCAGAAAAGGGCTTTCATTAGTCAATATTAACAACCATGCTATTGGTTGTTTTTTCCTGCTTTTAGCTCTTAAACTGCCCAGAGAATCAGGCAGATGACCCCCAAAAGTCCCGGTGAAGATATGTAATGAAACAGGTCAGTCTGGCTGAAATGGAAACAGACTGCCACTGAGGTTTTGCTCTTTAATGTACCACCACCACTAGGATGTTTACAAGGAAGAAAAAGGACACATCATTCTTTAGTTGCAATAGCTTTTTCTTTTTTTTTTTTAAACCAGACTATCCAGTGCACATTACAGCCTAGAGTGCTCTAATACTAAAAACAGTTGCCTTAGTCCGGTCTTCCCTCCATGACTCAACTCCTTGTTAACTGTCAATAGCATATTCTGTGAAAAGACTCTTTGTTTTTGCATATTTACTAGGAATTAAACAAAAACACACACAGAGAACCCTTGATTGTAATGTACTGTAATATATTCAACATTAGTCATAAAGCAAATGTTAAATACAAAATACTTAACCCAAAGAGGTAAATAATAGGGCAGATAACTAAAATATTCATATTAACCCCATAGATTGTCGAGTGCAGACCTTTAGACTACAAAGTTTAAAAGGAAATAAACCCCCGTTTGATGTTTGCAAAGTAGCTACAGCACCTGATTGATTCTGATTCAGTGGTGCTAGATGGCATTACCGGGGCATAAGTAAGAAAGTCATGGAGACTTTGTTCCAATATATTTTGTTGGGTATTGTACTCTTTTTAGTTCATTGAAAAAAAAATCAACTTTCCCTTTGTCTCCCAAATTACTCCCATGTGTTTCTTAAGTATCGATTAGAAATAGTGTTAACACTTCAAATAATAGGTCCCCAACAGTGATTTGGGTGGGGTTTGGTTAGTATGAGTGCACTTTAGAACATTTCTCAAGTTGTACGGAATCCTAAATACCGTACGACAGGAAAGACTAAATAGGCCTGGAAAATACTGCTTACTATAACTATCTCCTTGATGATTATAGATAATACTTATTGAGTGGTGGCTAATATATGACATATGTTGCTTTATATGAGTTATTTCCCATGATCCTCATGATTGCCCTAATGAGATAGGTTTTGGGGGATGTGCCTTTGAATTGGTGAAAACTCTTGCTCAAGGTTACACAACGAACAAAAGGTGTAATACACTTTAAGGAATGGTATTCAAGAGTTTCAATCAATATCAACCTTCTTCAGAATTTTGCTTTTTTTTTTGTACCTTAAATTAGCTGTGTCCACATTGACATTGTATCTGGTGCCTGCTAGACTCTGCCTCAGTCCAGTCTGTTTAAGAGCTGAGATGAGAGCTTGTAATAGCAAATGATCAGGCTTCACATGGGTTTATGCTTTTTTATTTCTTGTCTCAGACCAGTATTCATTTTTCATGTTCATTACATACACAACTCTAGCTGCAGGAAGAGTTTTATTTGCTCTCACCGAGAAGAGCATTTGAGTCCTAATTATCCGTATATCCTTGCTATCCCTTCCCATTAATAAGAGTATTCATGCTCTAATACTGCTATTATGCCACTGGGGAGAAGTCCATTTTTGTTCTAGAACCTCCATGTTTGGCTTTCCCCTTTGTCCCTGAGAGCATTTGCAGGTGACATCCATGACACAAATACTTAAAATGGAATATTGCTTTAGAAATATTTCTAAGCTAAGATGACCCACATTTTATCAAATTTGCAAGCCACAGTTAGATTTTCTTATAGCAGGGATCCCTGGACTTTTGCAGAAAGTTTGTTGCAAGAGGTTTTGGCCTGTTCTAGCGAAGATTGCTAAGTTCTAAATTAGTTTGTGGGCTGACTTGATTTTACTGTTTCCAAAGCCATCACCACTCAGACTTTCCAGCCCAATTATCCAATGAGGGAAGGAAAGGGATAATTTCAATAGACTTTTTGTTAGGGTCTACAGAGGTGCCCCTCTTTGCCACTGTGGAAAAAGAATAGAATAAGCCTTTCTTTGAATTTCTCATTATTGAAGATTCAGGAAGCTCTTGAAGGGGTGAATGAGTGTAAGAGAAATGTCTCTATTATATTTGTTGCTCTCATTTCTCATTACTATAACTTATCCCTTTTCAGAATAAAATCTTTTTCACTGATGCATCATTGAATGAGAGACTTTTTGGGGAGAGAGATGAGAAATACTGAGTGATTATTTGCCATTCATTACTAGGACCTAAAATGCAAATGTCTGATGGGACTGCACACTTTAAGATACTGCTTCTTTATTGTCAGATTTTCTTCTCTAACAGTATGGTTGGTGTATTAGTCAGTGTCAGGTGAACTACAACAAAGCTTCCTTGTAGTTTTTTCTTCCTGGGAAATGTTTGTTTTGGCTGTGGGTAAACTGAAGCCATATCCTTTTTTTTTTTTTTTTTTTTTTTTAGTGGACATTGTAAAATGTTCATGTTCATATTTAGTGAAGTTATATGAGAGGAGGGTGGTAGCAGTAGAGTGTGGAGAAGACTCTAAAAATTCAATCTAAATCAAATACTGAACAGATGTGAAACAAATCGAAGACCCAAGCTCATTGAATGATTTCCTTCTGGTCAGCAGTGAGAGGGCAGTGCAATAGCTTCTCGACTTCTCTTATGAGAAGGTCTCAAGAAGGTCTCAAGGTCTCAAGAAGGAGAAGATGGTTGCCATCTCTTCTTTATGGAGAAACTTGTGAAGGAAGAAATTTGTAAGTGTGTCATATATGCAACTATTGCTCTTGGAAAGAAAGAAACACCAAGGAAAGCAAGACATAATAAAAAAATTGCTTTGTAACTCCCAAAACGCTATTAACCCATCCTCAGGAACCTCCTTCTGCAGCCCAGCATGACCTCAGGCAAGCTTCCACAGATAATGATTATATGGAACAGTCATAATTACTCAGAACTCATGTCAATTCCAAGATCATGTAAGACACAGGGCGGAGTGACTTTCAAACTTTTCACTGTGACTCACAGTAAGAAACATTTTAGAGTTGGTCCCAGTGCATCTACATTTAGAAACATTTTAGAGTAGGACCCACACACATCTGAAACAAAAAATTGGTGCAAAAACAGCAGTTACTCTTACTATGTTTAACGTACTCCGTCTCTTCTCTTTTTTATTCTATTTGGCTTTATTTTAATTTAAAAAGAAAGAAAGAGACCTTGTCTTGAACCACCAAATCAATTTCCCTACCCAGGAATGGATCACGCCCCACGGTTTAAAAAAGGTGACTCCAGTCTGCTCCCAGGAGCTCCTGCCCGGAAGTCCCCACTGCTCTCGGGTGAAAGCTCTGACAAGTGACCTGTGTATTCTCCAGCGGAGCTGGCCTGGAACCGTTTATTTTTTCACGAGTTCATGAAGCCCGACCCTCCTCTCTGTCCAAGCTAGTAGTTTGACAGGAAGAGGGAAGTTTACATTTGTGCCTCCTCAACCTTGGTGGAAACACTGGAACAGCTGCTGCCTGATTCTAATCAGCTGAATCTGAGCTCTGCAGAGCAGGGTGTTTTCCTAGATCCACAGTAATGCTCCGTCTAATTCTTTGTTATGGGTTAGAGCGGAGCACTGACCTTCTGAGGGTAGGAAGTTTGGGGGGTTGGGGCAAGGAGGAAGAATGAAATTTCTCTTGGGAAGGAGGTGGTGAAAATCCCCTTAAAAGCAAAAACAAAAACCCACCCCTGCCTGTAGCGGAATGGTGATTTGGAGTAGGAGTGGTCTTATTTATTTATTTATTTATTTATTTATTTCACCTTCTAAATTCTGGTACCTACACCAAGCCAGTTTGTATGAGAAAAAGAATCGGATCCATTCAGAAAAGTTGTAAAGAATAGATAGGAGAAAAAAAAAAAAAAAACATACCCACAGTCCAGTTTAGAATTGGACTCATCTGGTGTGTTTATAATACTACACATTGCCATATTGAGTTACATAGTCATGGCTTCTCTTTATCTTTAACATCGTGTCCTAATTCATCTGCTTCACAATGTCAGTTTTGCAAAGTGTTAGGGTAATTTTTGGTAGGTAAATGATGTTACAGTGTCTTCTGAAGGAAAGGCACTTGGCCATGCATAGGAAGCAAGCCTGTCTCAGGAGAGAGACAAAGTCAGACTCTGTCATGAGCCATCTTCTTCCTCTTCGCTGTGTGTGTGTGTGTGTGCGCGCGTGTGTGTGCGCGCGCGCGTGCTATTTTACTTCTCAGGGCCTATTCCTGCAGCAGCACGAAGGAAACAGTGACAGGGTGGTTGTGAGGAGTTTATGGGGAATACAAACAAAGTGCGCCCTGGAGGGTAGGAAGCCAAGACTTCGTGGTGTTCATCATTTTATCCCCAGTGTCTAAGACAGTGCCTGGCACACAATTGGTGCTCAATGAATATTTGACGAATGAATGAATAAATAATGTTGGTAACAATAATAATTATTGTAATATAAAAAAAAAAGAGGGGACAGGGACTGACCTGGGCCAAGGAGACGATGAGAGCACATCTTTCAAAGAATTTATTCTGAGTTTGGGAAAAAAGAATCAGTTACAGCACATCTTAACAATCTTTGACACATTAGCATGAGTACATTCGTAGGCCCTGGTGATGTCAGCATAACTAGAAGTGGCTCTGCTGTCAGGGAGTCACAGTCTAGTTGGATAAGGCTAAGGTTATAGCACAGCACTGGGGATATCAGCAGGAAGTACCTTCATATCACACTGGGCTGGGACTGGGGACAGCAGTCCAGGGAGCAGGAGTTTGGCAGGACGAATGGGCATTAGACCAGCAAAGGAAGGACTGAGAAGGGCTTCTTAGGCAGGGAAGGGCCTCACCCAGAGAAGCTGCGGGGGTTGGAGGGGAATGGAGGACACCACCTGCACAGCCCAGCATGGCCAGGGCAGTCTTGAGAAGGGAGCCAGGTTGAGAGTTTAGGTCCTACTGGCCTGAGGTGGTCGTTTCCTATCCTGAGGGGAGCGAGAGCCACTGAAAGATTAAGGAGGGGCGGTTTGTGTTTGCAAAGATTTGTGTGGCTGAAGTGGATCTGGGGGTATGGCAAGGTGAGGGGGAAACGGATGAGGAACACAGGTTCTCCTTCGGTGGTGTGGTGGACAGGCCCACATGCTGTATCTTTGAAGGCCTCCCAACTATAGCAACTTAATGGTGGCAAACAAAACAAAAACAAAACTTTAGTTCAAAGCGTAGACCTTTGTTACGGACCTTTGTTATTATTATTCCCAAATAACAACTGCAGAGGCAACTGATAATAATCTAATAATAATTCCACTGCTACTTTTATTATGCAAACAGAGGCCTGAGCTGCTGACTTTTCTAGCGACTTTTACGGGACATTTAAATCCCTCGAGCTGGCCCTTTGTTCCTGTGTTGCCATGGAGCGTCAATAAGCAGCTCAGAATAACCCAGGCAGTGAAATGCGAGGTACAGCTTGCTCGCTGGCATGTTGGCTGGCCAGGTTAGACTGTTTTCATTGCTGCCGTCTTGGGAGGAGCGCTGGGCAGCTAGTTGCCCTGGCAGCTGTGAAAGGTGTATGTCTCTTGGCTGCCTGGAGTCTGAAATGCAACCCAGACTTGCCTTCCTACTGAGCATGTGCGGCTCCCGATTGAGCTGATAGCAACTGAAAATAGCCCACTGAGCACCTGTCCCTTGTACACCAGCCCCTGGCCAACTGCCATTTAGGATAGTGGGGACTGTGGGTAGGTGGATCGGTGGATTGGTGAGGGGCTGAGTCGATATTAATGGTTCTTAGGAAGATCTTGGGAACTTTGTCCCTGGCTTAAATGGCAGAAAAAAAGAAAACAACACAGCAGCCTCCTGTGAGCAGAACCCTTTGGTTAGTGGGTGGTCACAGTGGCTGCATGAAGACTCCATACAGTTCTCTTTGCTCAGCCGCAGCGTGGTCCAGTAGACTGAGAGGTGTACGTTTTCTCTTGGAGGTAATAGCTTTCCTGAAAAACTCTTAGAGGGTAGCCATCCATGGTTTAAACTGTCTCAGTCTTAGAACGGGGAGGCATGGAGTTAAACTATTTTGTTTGATTTTCTACCTGCTCTTTAATCCCCAATGATTGTCAGTAGATCACTTCTACAAGGTGTCTCTTTGCCAGATTATTCTTTCTCAGCAGTCCACAGACAGGCATAGAATAGAATCACAGCATGTCATGGGGCTATCTCTTCCCCTTTGGGACTCCTTCCATTTCCTTCTGGGCTTTCATCTCTTCAGCGGGCTTGCCATTGTTGGGCACAGTTGGCAGGTCAGTGTGGATGGAAGCGGGCTCTGGAAGGAAATGCTTCTGAAATGACTGGTGGTATTAAAGCTACTATTTAAAAGTGACCCTTTGGAGGTACTTGGGTTATCTTTAGGCTGTCAGTGCTCTGCAGCTACAGGAGCCAAGGGGAATCTGTGGAAACTCTGGCCTGCTGCTTTCACCTTAGTTTGTGTTTAGATAATCTTGCTCCCTAGCCAGTGGCCTCGTGACACATCTCAGATTTAGCTGCCTTTCTTATGCCAAGGTCCAAGATGATTGTGGATGCTGGAAATGGTGTGCTGTGCCACAGAGATTGGGGGTGGAGGGGGAAGTGAGGGTTTGAAAAGCCAATTCTGGTTCACAGCACTCTCAAAAAATGCTTTCGGTGTCTGCCTTGAGTATAGGCACCTGGAACCTTTCTGTGGGCTCAGGGGTGAAAAAAGAATAAGCTCAAAATGACCCGGACTCAACCATGGCATGGTGACTGTAAGATCCTTTAGTCTATTGACTACTACACCAGTCTTCTTCCTAAGTGTTGAATTTGGGAGTTAGTGGCTTCTTGACCGTATTAATTAGACTCTAGGGAAAAGAAGATAAGTAAGGCAACGATCAAGTTAAAGGCTGGAGTAGAGATGTACAGCATATGTATTCATGGAATTGAAGGCATGGGATTCCTCTTGTAATTAACCTTGCATTGGTGCTCCGGACCTGGTAGGGTCTTAAGACGTGAGTTGGGAAATTGGGGGATAGAGTGGTAGCAGTATTGGAGATTTGAACAGTGCCCCTCCTTTTCACCCATGGATATCTTAATTTCTTGGGCTTCATCCAGGCTGGAGAGAAAGCAGTCTAGAAATCACCTATTCCTTCTGTGCTTCTTTCTGGGGTAGGGTAGAGTAGGGAGCTAGAGAGGGGGAGTTTCACTAATTCTGGACATTTTTACCTTTGGCTCCCAGCGCTGTAATGCCTAGAGGCTGGCATTCTGAGACTGGTGTTCAGCAAATTGGAGCCCTGCCCATCTTCTGAAGGAAATATCTCTGTGGTTTGAAAACTTCCCGAAAGGGTGTGGGGGTGTGGGGGTGGTTTGTTGATGGTAAGTAAAACCTTGAAGACCCAGTCACTGGAAGGGCACAGAAGGGCAAATAGAGGTGGGAGCCTTGTGTCGAGTCCACCGTATGGTTCCTTTTCCATCGTCCTATACCATGTGGAACCCTTGGTTAAGGTTTCCTGTAACACCAGAATTTTCAGTACAGAGCTGGGCTAGCAAACCCTTACAGGAGCAGCGGTGTACTCCTTAGTTAGCCTCTGGAGCATTGAGAGACAACCCACACGAGTCAGGCACACCTCTTCCCACACTCAGCATTTGATAGACGGTGCCACATATATCAAATCCAATCCGCTGGATCTCTTTGAATCCAAATGACAAGGGATCGCTTCTCTGAAATGTTTCTAATTCACCAGGACTTTTTCTCTTCACCCTGAGGCTGTGGTACTCGCTGTTACTCTTCCAATAAGTGGAAATTCACTCAAGGACAGGCATTGTCAGTATACAGGGGTGGGGCGGGGATATGTTCTGGTGTCTAAGAGAATTGCTTAGTAGGTAATTTCCATTAGGTTTTGTAATCATTTGCTTTTCTGAAGGAGAGATGGAAGAAGTTTGAAGAAATGATGAAGGAAGGGGTCATTACATTCCCCCTATTCAAGAGTTGCTTTATTGACATGGTACACGCGTGGAAACCATGTCTTTGCTACATTCTGGGAATCGTAAAAAGCGTGGAAAAGACAGACCAATATTAGGTCAGTACGCCACAATGTTCTTTAACTTGTTAGTCACTTAAACACAGACCAAGTTTTTGGCTTTGAAACAGAAGGTGTGGCTGCTGCAATAGGGCTTAATTTACAGGGATTATTTCAGAGACAAAGAGTCAGCCCAGACACAAAATAAACAGATGGCACTTCCCCCCCCCCCCCTCAGCTTCAGCAGTTCAAATGCAGGATGACTTAGGAATCCTTATCACCTTCAGCAAAGCAAGAAGGGGAAAATGATGTAATTCACTCTTCCCCATTCCCTGCTGAAAACGCCATTACTTTCACTGATAGGAGAAAAATGGCAGCAAATACCAGGGGCATCTTTTTCACTGCTGAGCAGGCAAGTCCTGCATGACTCCCCTAATGTGGCTGGAGGCCAGGCGCTTACTATGTTTTGATCACTCTGGTCACCTTAGCATCAGAGTAGCCAAACGTCCTCACGTCAGCCCTCCAAGGAAGGACCGTCCATACAAGCCCTCCTGTTCTATTAATGTATTAAAGAAGTCCTTGTTTTAGGGTCACTTGTATTTTACCTTTTTCTCCTAACAAACAACCAGCAAACAGAACACCTACTGTACCACCCGCAAGTATTAATTTTCTACACTTGTAAGCCAGAGTAGGTGAACAGATGTGACGCTATGGTGAGCTCCTCTAGGAAGAAGTGGCTTGCACAGACATGCTGGCTTGGTGACTAAGCCTTGCCTTAAGATCTCTGCTGACATTTAAAGACTTTATAGGCTCAGTCTGCTCTGAAAACCAGCATCATGTCTCTTCCCACCTCTAAATCCTTTCTGTGAAGAGAAAATTCATCCGGAAGCAAATATCCATCAGGCTTGTACTCCAGTCAGTCACTGAGGCAGGTGGGAGCTATGTAACAGTGAGCGGAGTAGGGTCAGTCCCTCCCCTCATGATGTTCCTAGTCCAGAGGAAAGACTTGGACATTCAGTAGCCAGACAGATGCATGCATGTGAGCATATATAGATGGTTCTTACTTTGTATTTGAGTGTGTGAACAAAGGCTTCTCTGAGGGGAGGGTAGATGCCAACCAGGTAGATGGAGTGTAGGCAGAGAGGGAGGTAAGCACTTCATGTGGAGGGAATTCCATACCTAAAGAACCTGACGTCCTGGAGCAGGAGAGGCCTCCCAAGAATGTAAGGGATAGGAGGGAAGCCTATGGATGTAGGGATCAGCTCCCCCAGGATTTCTGGCCACATTAACCCCCTGTCTCTAGTTCGAGAGTCACAGAAGACAGAGAGGATTACACCTCAATGGGGATGTGATTTGCTCAGTTCCAGAACAAATGCTGGAGAAGGGCATGTGTGTAGCCATCATCAGTTCAAAACCTTGGGAATCCTGAAATCATTTTTGTTATTGTTATTCTAATTTATATATATGATCCTATTCAGTCTTTCTTAACTCCTGAAATGTGTTTTCTTCCTCGCTTTACAACTTGCCAAGTATCTGTTGCTCTGATCAGGGAAAAATGAAAAAGGAATTTGGGTTCCCTAGATGGGTGTTTTATAATGAGAGCATTTAACAGCATTTGGTGTACCGTATTCCCAAGCATATAGCTCGTCTTCTTGCCCGACCATCAAATGCCCTTCACTAGACGTTCCAGACTGACCTTTGTGTTTCGGTCTTAGGAGCAGGCTTCTGGCAGTGATACCTGGCATTGCAAAATCCATCACTGAGCCTTTGTTTAATGCCAGAGATCTCAAATGCTTTCCAATTCTGGAGAAGTGCCAAGCTGCACTTTCAGATTAGGCGGCCATGGAAGGACTCCCCTATCTATAAGCCTAATATAAGCTGTCATTTCAAATGAATGAGTCGTTTGTACTGTTGGAAGGAGTCCAGATATGTTTGGGGTTCCTTTTTTAGCCTATAAAGTTCTGAGCTATCTGACTTTTATAATAATAGTCTAATAACCGCATTGTTATTTGTGCTCCTTTGAGGCGAGCCCCTAAGAAATTCAGTCTGTTCCTTTTGCTGACCTCTGGGGTGATAGCTGCAGGCTGGTTTACTTGTAGCATTTTCTCATTTGTCTTTTGTGTCAGACTTTAGTGGGAAATGGGAGGTTTTGTGCACCATTTAGAATGATAATCAGGCTAAATGCTTTAAAGCGTTATGGAGTGCATGACTGAGAATGGGGTGGGTAAGTCCGCAGTGGTGTGCTTAGATTCCTCAAGACCCACTTAAAACATAAATGTGAATATTTTTACTCTGAGGTACAAGATTATCCCAAACTGTGGACAGTCTTAAAAAGTCCACGATGCTCTCTGCTCTGCCTCTTCCTGTGACAGTCTGTCGTGAGGCTCTGAGAGTAGGTGTGCACAGATGATGAGCCCAGAACAAGAAAGATCTTTTAAGAGGTTTGGGATTCTGAGCCCGCGCCTCTGGTTGTGGAGCCAGCCTCCCATTCTCCCGGGCGTCAAGAATTCCCTGGTGCTCCCAGCCGGAGCTGAGCTGCGAGTGTGTGCACACGGACCCGGTCTGGGTGATACAGAGGGCACACAGTGCCAGCCATAACACTGAGTAATGCTGGGAGGTGCCTTTTAGAACAAACAATGTGGGTGAGCTTCGCAGAGAGGGAATACCTCTGGCTTGACATTTAAATTACTGAATTATTTAAATGAATGTCAGTTAGGTGGGGCAGACTTGCTGCCTTCTTCCAGGGCACTCCCTGGTTGTTTGCACAGGCAAGTGCAAAAGACTTCATATCAGATACGGCGTTTCCTGTCTGTACTGTTGAAAACCAGTCGCAGAAGGTGCTTATCCCTTCCTTGGTGCCTCATTGTGGACTATATTTATGTCCCTGTTGGAGAGACTCGAGGTCCACAGACCCTTACCTGTGGCCCTAAAAGGGGTTTCATGATAGTGCTCTCACCCCGGGTGCCCCCCACCCCTAGCCCACTCCAAATAAAATATCGCAGGCTTGCACATGTGATGGTTATTCCTAAAATTGGACAAGACTGAAACAGTGAGACATGGGCATTTTGGGGCCTGCTCTGTTCCTTAGAATTGTGGATATTAAGATACGAAAATATTACTACCTTGCTTTTAACATTCTTTGTTAAATTAGTAATCCTAGCTCAGAAATCTCTTCGGCATTTCTTTGGCTAATCCACTCTGTCAGAGGAAACTGCCGAAGTGGCATTTAACTAACGAGTATGTGCCTCCAGGCATGTGCGTGGTATATGTGGTCATTATAATATTCTTAAGAATTTAGGGTCTTCATTTGTATTTGGCAGTATATAAAAATAGATTCATGATGCGCACGCTAAGTAGTTGTATGGAAATACCGAAATGAAGATTAAATGTTGGTGAGAAGCAAAATTGGACGTGAATCCTGTAAAGGTTTTGTACTTTCCCACTAGCTAAGTGCTGGACTGAGCTCCTGGTTCCTCATATCAGAGATTAAGTTAATTGTCACATAGCATTGACAACTATCCCTCTTCTTCTTTTTTCTTTTTCTGGATGGTGGAGGTGAGGAGATAAAAACTCTAGTTTTTGACACCTTAAAAAGAATTACCTATTTAAAGGTAGTCAGCCCTCGGCCATCTGCATACAACTAGTAGAGGGATATAAAGAATCAAGGTGAGTGTTGAATGAATGAATCCCTTTGACTTAGTTTAGGACCCCCCCCCCCCCAACACGCAAGGATAAGATCTGATTACGGTTTATAATCTGTCATGCCTCTTAGTTGGATATCGTGAGTTGACTCTTACTGAAGATGGTATTTACTCCATGCTGCTCAATTCTGGCAAAATTCTTTAGGTTACATTCCAAACATCTGTCAGACCATCTCTACAACCCATCAAAAGCTAGAGACCTTGGAAAGGCGGTCCACATCTTACTTATGTCTGTGAGCTAGAGTTCAGTTTTGGCTCTAATTTTATTATTTATATATAAGTAGACTCCACACCCAACTTGGGGCTTGAATTCTTGACCCTGAGATCAAGAGTCACATCCCCCACCAACTGACCCAACCAAGGCACCCACCGCAGGACTTTAATTTTAAGAGCAGAGTTCACTCTGAGAGAACATTAAAGAAATTATTGTTGTTGTCAATGTTTTTTTTTTTTAATTTGATCTTTTTTATCAAAACCACAAGATGTCATTAATTATTTTGTACCGGGACCATCCGTTCCCATAGGATCAGTGAATGAGCCTCTATTGTCTATGGTTACTTGTTTGTTGTTGTTCCTACTGGACCATAGGCCCTGCGAGTTGAGTTAGTGCATACTCCTCAGTCCGTTCTCAATGCACAAACGGCTCCTCTCTCACATTATTTTCATTTTATCCCTTCATCCTAACGCTAACCCTTCAGCCCCAACCCAGTGTCAATAGACACAACCTCTCTGACATCCTTGGATATCTTTGACCTTTGAAAATATTTAGGAATTTAAGATACATGTTTGTGTTTCAGATTTTCATACATTGCATTATTGCACAGCTTTTAAATATAGTATTTTAAATCCCCTGCTGTAGATCACAAACAAATCAACATGACACCGTTAGCTCCCCCCGGCCCTTACCCTGCCCATCCATTTCCCTCCAAAGAATTATCACCTGTTGGACAGCATAGTTGGCAGCGCTCAGCCCAGCTTTGTGCCATTCAAGAGTGGCAAGCATGTCTAGACTCCCTAGAAATATTATCTTTCAACTCACTTTTGGCAAGTGTAAACTTTTGCTGGGTTATGTCAACAGATATATATGTTTCTCATCCTCATAGAAATAGATTGGTGCTGGGATTTCTCGAGGCAGGGAAAATAAAGACTATCTTTTGGCTCATTAAAATTTTTGCTCATTAAAAATGTCTGAGGCTTTTGATTCTCGGGGGTGAGACTGGTGACATACATACACTGTCAGCGGCTATTTTGGATCTCCTGCTTTCAGGCATGTCTTTGCTCTTGGATGAGCCCCTTGTGGTTTTCAAAAGAACTAGCAAGTCAATTATAAATAGAAGGCTTGTGTCTGTGTGTCTGCATGCACTTACTCTGTGGGATGAGGCACCCACATTACAGTGGGTAGTGAACTATTTTTCACTTCTTTGAAGAGGGAAGAAGAAAGATTAAGAACACTTTTCTCTTTTTGAGATAACCCACGTCTCTACAAACACCCACACAAATCTGTGTAAATGAACTTGACATTTCAAAGACCTTACCTTAAGGTCTCCTCTTGAAAGCACAGCTCCCCGACCTGTTATTTTAAGAAAGAAGTAGTTATCTCACAGACCTGCTACAGAGGGTTCAAGAATCAGAAGTCAGTCTGTGCCACAGACCTTTGGAGGGAGCTCCGGAAGCTGAATTTCTTTATTGGAACACTGCTTTGGAACCTCTAGGACTTGGCTCTTTGCATTCTTTCTTCACTTTTCTCCCCCACTAGTGCAAACTGTTGGGACCAGCAAGTCCGAACTAATTCTCACAAGGGAGGGGAAAAGAGAGAGTGATCTGAAAAATTAGGTTGCAAAAATTAGATTGCAGATGTCTCCAGAAGGAGACAATTAGGAGGTCTGATTAGATGTGCTTCATTGATGTACAAGGTACCTTTCCATCACACCTTGGACCTAGCAGGCATGCACTGCTCCTGTGGTCCCATGTGTTACCTTACTGTGAAAACATTGTTCTATTCCCTTTGTCTCCTTGTACCCTCACCTTCAATGATCAGTGCCATTTTTTTTCCTGCCAGACAATATGTAAGCAGTGATGAATTTCCGTTGTAATCAACATGAAAACTTCATGTTTTCAGCAACACTTCAGTGTCATTACTATTGAAAAATTAGTCTAAGGCATCTAGCTGGAAATATTGGTAATAGACATTTGTAATTATAGACTGCATCCTTGTAAACTCTCGATTATACTGGGCTCTTATAGATAATGGTGGGAACACCAGTATTCCTAGTATTGCTAGTTGATTAATTAGCATGGAATTTGCAGGAACTGGCATTGACAATTGCCCTATATTTAGGAGATTTTTTTTTTTTTTTTTTTTTTAGAAAACATAAAATAAAGGTAATGAGCATTATGTCCTGGAAAAACATTTTATTTTGATACAGGAGTTGGGATGTGACAACCCATTAGGCTGAAGATAACGTGAAAACCGCAGTGGGGGGATGTTGATTCTCAGAAGCCTCTAGTTACATGATAACCATCCTTTGGCCTGGTATGATCTAAAAGAGTACACAGCTTGTATAAATGTGTTCCTTTATTGAGAGTTGATTATCATTTGGTAGTTGGTCAAGTGAGAGATACAAGATAACAAAATGTGGACATCATGGCCAGTGATGACGCTTGGCCTGACCTTCTGTTTGGTGAATGTGTTGTAATGGTCTTGGGGAAACCATCCTATTCCTCTAATGGGGGTACACTCCACGTAGTGATGTTTTTCTTTTCTCTTGCTTCTTTACAGATGAGAAGCCCAAGGTAAACCCCAAACTTTACATGTGTGTGTGTGAAGGCCTCTCCTGTGGGAACGAAGACCACTGTGAAGGCCAGCAGTGCTTTTCCTCACTGAGCATAAATGATGGCTTCCATGTCTACCAGAAAGGCTGTTTCCAGGTCTACGAGCAAGGGAAGATGACCTGTAAGACCCCGCCATCACCTGGCCAAGCTGTGGAGTGTTGCCAAGGCGACTGGTGTAACAGGAACATCACGGCCCAGCTGCCCACCAAAGGTTCCCATGGACTTTTCTATTTCTAGATCAAGGGTTTCTGTTAGTGTTGTTCTGTGTGGGTTAAAGATGGACGTAGCCACAAGGCTTTCCTCCTACTCTTTGAACTAGAGGCCATGGGTGACAAGGAAGGTAGCAGTAGGTGAGGAGGGAAAGGTGGCCTTATAGAGTCTAATGGGGGATAAATATCTATGAGCAAGTGAGCAACGTGTGGTGTCCATTTTGGGGAGTGGCTTGGGTGACCAGATCTCTCTTCATAGTCATGAGCAGGTGAAGAGCTCCTGATATGCTTTTCAACCAAAACAGTTCGGCTTGGTGAATATTCATCTCTTTGTTGAGTGTGTAGGAAGTCAAATGGAACATAAGAATCCAGTGGCTGAGTAGAATATATTTCCTTCTTTTTGAGGAAGGAGACAAAGCCTTACCAACCTTTGCTCCCTTTGTCTGATTTCCCAATGAACCATTACTGAAGCTTGAAGCTGGGTAGGATTTCACAGGAACCTTGTAGTTTATGTGGAATCTTTTCCATGTTGTATTCAAATGGATTCCATATTTAGTGGAAAACAGTCTTTCTTTGAAACTGTTTCCCCATAAAATGAGCCCTACATTGCTGTCTCAAAGTCCCTACAAATACTAATGTTTCTTAGTCTTTGTGGACTCACTTCAAGACAAAGTTTAATCTCCATCTATAGTACATTTTTAATAGGCATAATTATTTAATTTTGCACTCACAAAAGAAGAAATAAACCAGGATGTGGAGTAGGAGAGGCTACTGGGTTGCCCACTGTCAGAAATGTCAGCTAACAGCGGAAGAGGCAGAAAAATCAAAACAAAACAAGACAAAAAAACTGATACAAGATCATGTAGGGCAGTGTTTTGGTTATGGTGATAACCTCAAGACCTATAGAAAATGTTAATTCTGATAGGCAAATAGGGTTGAATAATGAAAGAAGATTTTTTAAAGTGACATTAAATATTTAAATGGTTAAAACTAAAAGGGTACTTGATGGAAAAAACTTTACTCTTAACCTTTGTGACTTAAATTGGTATTAATAGAGTGGATGGACATGAAGAAGTACCTGCACTCACATAAAAGTTATACCTACAGTATGGGAAGTAGAGAAATCTGCAGAGCACTGCAAGACTCTGAATTGTAATAGATAATTTATTTTCTTTACTTAAGGAATCTCTCATTCAAGTAGGGAGGCATAATATTTATAATTTAATGTTGTATATAATTAGTTTTACACTTTATCGTAAAAGTGACATGTACCACGAAGCGTAATGTGCCAAGTTGTTGATTAATTTGGATTGGAAAGTTAAAAGAAATGTGTAAAGGACATCAGGCTTGCACTCGGATTGCGGAAGGAAGCAGGGATGTGGAAGAGAGGCATATGTGGGGAAGAACAGAGCTTGGTGACACCATGTCATAAGGGTTCTGACATTCAGAGATAATTCTTGTTTGGGGACTTTTTTAGTGTTTATTCATTTATTGAGAGAGAGAGAGTAAGAGAGGGAGGGAGAGAGAGGATCCCAAGCAAGTTGCACTCTCATCAAGGAGCCTGATGTGGGGCTCAATCCCATGAACCACAAGATCATGACCCCAGCACAAACCAAGACTCAGTAACTCAATCAACTGAGCCATACAGGCACCCCTGTTTGGGGACCTTTTAATTATGGAGCTTCACTATCCAGTCAAGAAATTTTTCATTTACCTCATTAGGCAAGTAGAGCGTCTTTGTGTGTATTTGCCTGAGTGGTATGTGAATGTTGGAGTGAATGCACGGATATTTGAATGGGTAATGTAATAATGC
The DNA here is from genome assembly GCF_003009895.1 of Hyaena hyaena. NCBI lineage: Eukaryota > Metazoa > Chordata > Mammalia > Carnivora > Hyaenidae > Hyaena > Hyaena hyaena. The sequence goes on from NW_024080759.1 coordinate 2,912,043, forward strand.
CAGGCGAGGGGGTGAATGAGTGATTAGGCAAGTGAGTGAATCAGTGAATGAATGTTTTGAGTGAGTGAATGAATATTGAATAAGTGAGTAAAAGAACAGATGAATGAATAGGTTCCTAGGCAAGAATCCTAGGCAGAAATCGTGATGTGAAGAGATCAATGAGAATTCTGCAGTAGATCCAAGATACACTGAGGAGAACCACAGATTGGGTGATTTGGTTTTAACTCAGATAGTGCTTTCTCACAGGAGTATTACATCATAATCTCTGCCTGTAAGGGCTGAGGATAAAGCATTTGTACAGATCATATCCATGTTAATAAGAATAGTACCAGAGATTTGTCTAGCACTTCATATTTTAAAAGCACTTCCACATACATGCATTAATACAGTTGGTTCTCTGTGGAATCTTTTCAGACTCTGACTGTGTCTAAATGAATAATGGTTCAAATGACTGGGCCACTGGCCAGGTGTTAGGAAGTATTTTAGTTTTAACAGTTGGTGACTTGCAAGACTATATGGTCAGGATCAGGAGCTACTTGTGAGGTGTTGGTTATGCTAAATAATCAGTAAACAGTGATCCTTACAGCCAATTGCCCTTTTCTCCCCCATCTCCAGGGAAATCCTTTCCTGGAACACAGAATTTCCACTTGGAGGTCGGCCTCATTATTCTGTCTGTAGTGTTTGCAGTATGCCTTCTAGCTTGCCTACTGGGAGTCGCTCTCCGAAAATTTAAAAGGCGCAATCAAGAACGCCTCAATCCCAGAGATGTGGAGTACGGCACCATCGAAGGGCTCATCACCACCAATGTTGGAGACAGCACTTTAGCAGTGAGTGTGTGACCCCAGGGAATCCCAAGCATAACACAGATGGCTGAAGATGCTTTCCCATTTCCACCATAGAATGCTAACCAGTGGCTGGTGACTGGACAGTGTGCACACATACCACTGGTCACTTGTGTCCTAGGCAAGCATATGTTGGCACCTGTTTAGTCTCCCCTGTATGAGAACATTTATTCTAGGCAGACATTTATATTAAATAAGGGAGGGGATTTATTTTAGTAGATTCTTGGTAGTTACTTTTCTTTTGGGAGTAGGGGAAAAGGTGCAGAGAATCGTTGTCTATAATTTGGGGAGGGGGGGCTTGAAGTAATTCACTTACTCTATTTTTAGCAATAACAGTACTTTCAAAAAAAAAAAGCACCTTTGCTTAATATTAAAATCACTTTCTCTTCTAGATTATTTTAACACCCTGTAATTTAAGACTTTAAAATTTGACATCCAAAAAAAGCAGCAATTAAACTTTTCATGCTCCTGTGCTGCCCCCTTGTGGAGTGTAGTCGTTTGGTTAAACTGTGCTACCCAATAAAATACATGTGCCACATATGTAGTTTTAAGTTTTCTAGTGGCTGCTTTAAAAGTTTAAAAAGGACAAACCATAGGTGATATTAATTTTAATAATATGTTTATCCAAACAAATATAATTGTTATCATTTTGACATATAATCATTAACCATAAAGAATGATGAATAAGATATTTTGCATTCTTTTTTTTTTTTTTTTGAATGAAGTTTTCAAATCTGGTGTATACTTTACACTCACAGCATATACCAGTTCAGACTAGCCACATTTCCCTTGCTAAAAGTCAACACGTGGCTGGTACCTACCCTCATGGACAACTCGGGGTTAGACATCATTGTATTTATATGTTTTAAAGCTATTCTTTTGCATACTTTTAAACAATGAAATCACATTAAAATGTCTTCCTTTCTTTAAAAAATTGTCAAGTATTAATTGTACAGAAACTTTAAACATCAAGCGAGACAAGGGAACCACTTCCTATAAATAGGTGACCGTAGAATGCAAAAGAGAGAAGCATTCAAAAGTGATGCTATGCTGAGTCTGATGCCTCATTTGAAAAAGGTGAAGATGGGTGAGTCTTAGGTGGTAAAGACATGCTAATACAAAATTAAGACTCTCCTTGTCATAATCTGATGGAAGACTGTCCAGGTCATAACTTTCTAATGTGACTCAATGTTATTCAATGCCATGGCCATACATCACCTAAGATCATGTCATATTAAGTCTCGTCCTGCTAGGGGACAAGCTTAACAGTGTCTGGTAGTTCTCCACTTAAGCCTGCCCTGCAACTACCTTTTTGCTGGAGAAGACTTACCCTCACCAGTCTTTGTAGCTCTGGCGCTGTTCTTGGACCAACCTGGGCTAGTTGTTAAAACATTTGGTGGTAGCTGATACAGGCTAGGAAATATCCCATCCTCCTCTGCTTTCCCTGCCATTGGGCCACCAGTCAGGTGTACTTTTTTGTATGAAAGGGGGGAAGGAACCTCGTTTTCTTCCATTTCCCTCTCTATTTAGATTGTAGTACAGCAGAATCGGGAAAACAGAAGAGGGCATTCTGTGTCCCAAAGGAAAGAAACACGGTTTTTCGTTAGAAATGTATTTTGGAGTTTATTTCAAAAATTAAGCAAAATTAAATGAGTATATTGAGTTTGTAGCAAGAAGATATGAGGTGGAATCCTGACAAAGCTTTAGTGAAGTAAGATTCTCAAGCAGCTTAGTCAGAACGCTGTTTCCCAGAGCTTGCCAACCACAATGGACAGTGATAGGAATATCTAGTGTAAATCGCTGTTAAGTAGCTCCTGTAAGTCTGGAAGAGGAATGGGAGTATATGCTAAAATAGTCTTCTCAAAGCAGCCTTCTTGGATGACAGTGTATAGCGACATGGTAGCCCAGTAAAGAACACTGTTTAAACAAGTTATCATTATTCATCTATGTACTTGCTTATTTAAGTGATGTGCTCTGTGGCTCAACAAAGTCTATCTTACTGAACAGCTTCCTACATTGAAAAAGAAGCCTTGGGATCCAGAAGTTGAAGTAGATATCTGTTAGTCTTTGGTTGATTCCCCTCCCCCGCCTTAAGTCTATGAACTAGATTTAAAACCACGATTACATATTATGAAAAAACACATTTGTTTAATTTTCAGAATTATTCTCTCAAAAAATTGAATGAATAACGAGAAAAAAGAACAGCAAAAGAGATGGTTAGGGAGATATGGAACTACTTGATCTGCATTCAGTTTCTTGTTGATTATCCATTTTGTGGTTTTTAAGGATTCTAAATATCTTCTTTGGATGTTCAGATTTTGGTAATTTTGCTGATCAACAGTACTTCACAGTGGTGCTCAGAGTAAGTAAAAGAAGATGAAATTCAGACAAATCAATGTATTGCTTTAACAGACTAGCTAAAATGTTTGGGAAAGGATGAGCTTTGGGGAATGTTAGCTCAACATTATTGCAACCTTACCACCTATCACCTTGGGCACAATATTGTGTATTACAATGATCAATTCCCAATACAAAAAGGCATCTACTCTTTGACTTGCACTGAGAATCAGAAGGAAAAATTTATGATGAATGAACTAATTGGGAGCTTTTTCCACAGTATATTCATTTGTAGGAATAGGTTTGGGGCATGGTTTTATGTTTTAAATGAAAGTTTATTTTTCTTCTCTGATTTGTGGATAATTCACACCAAGAAATGACATCTAGGGTTAACTTTTGGGATGGTTTGTTCCTCACCTACCTGAAGGGTAACTGCCATCCAGGTGGCCCCTCTCTGCTTGAGTGTACCAGTTAGATGACCCACGTGGCCACTGGAGTCTTTCCAATATAAGCGACATTAGAATTGTATGTTCCTTATTCCTAATTCATTTATTCCTTTTTAGAGTTCCTCAGTTGGCACACCAACTATAGTGGCTCCTTCCATAGATAGTTATGAGCAGAGCAGAACATGGTTAGTTATGTTGAACCTTGGAATTGAAGGCCCTTCCTTTTTTCTCCACTTGTTCCTCTTTCTGTTGTTTCCCTTCATGCTCAGCCCTGCTTCTTGGACTTTCTAATTTGCATCTTTGATTTGTTGTCCCCTCAGCTTTTTTTTTTTTTAACACATATTTTTTATTCCAAAACTCTGGATATACAAAAAGACTACTACTCCCTCAGGAAACCCTGTCTTACATTAGGGAAAGGGCTAGCTCTTGGTTTCCCTAAGAAAACCAGTTCTTCCTCCAGCAGGCCTTTCTGTGCACACTAACGGGCTACATGTCCAGGATTGCTATCTCCGTGTGAGTAACCGTGCTACGCGTGCTAGTGCTCTGCACTGGGAACTGTTTCTCAGTAGTTTCTTTTTTCTCCTTGTCTCAAACCACAGGATTTATTGGATCATTCATGTACATCAGGAAGTGGCTCTGGTCTCCCTTTTCTGGTACAAAGAACAGTGGCTCGTCAGATCACACTGTTGGAGTGTGTCGGTAATTCTTTTTTTTTCTTCCTCTATGGGTTATATGCAATGTTAGCTGTGGCTCTGGAAGCAGGGTGGGACTCGAAAAATCTGCCCCTTGTTGCCTGTTGCTCATGAAACAACAGGAGATGGTGTGGCTATGTATCTGTTTCCTGTGACTTGTGTTCAGCACTTCCACTTGTTGAAGTTCTTGTTGAAGGAATCTCTTGCTAGTTAGTCTGAAGAATGGCTAGTCAAAAGCTTTTAGTTGCAGGTAGACCCTCTGGGATGATGGGAAGGCAGGGGGACAGAATTCGTATAGTATGGCTGCTCCTGACTACAGGCATTGAGTGATCTGAGGTGCGTAGGCGTTTGGACAATACACTTGCTTATGGCAATTCTCCAGTCCCACTCACTCTCCCACTGCCTTTAAAAATAATGAGATAAATTTACCAAGGCTACCTTTAAAATTGTTTTATTTAAACAAGAGTGATAGCCATTTTTCTGTGGCCTCTCCTAATTTCCCATCTAGGAACAGGTTTATATATAGATGTAGTCATAACATGTATACAATTTGTGTTCCTCCTCAGTTTTAAGCTCATATACGTTTCCATATGTCTGTACACATCACAAATATTTTAAAAGATTGTGTAATCATGGTCTTTTGAAAGATCGTTTAATTTTAATGGTACTACTCCGACAAGCTTTTGCATGCCTTGCATCTTTCTTTTGAGTGCTCAGAATACATTTCCAGGAATTGGGAGTCCTGGGTCAAAATTTGTGACATTTTTATGGGTTGTTTATAAATTGCTGAACGCCCTCTAGGAAGATGGTACAAAATGCTCTTTTTAGGGGAAGTCCCGAGTTTTAGTACTTTAACTTTTATTTGGCGGGTATTTCCAAGTCCCATGGTGGTTGTCTTGAATTTCTCTTTTGGACAGTATGCAGGGATGGCCGTGGGGACCCCCACACGCTCTTCCTAGTTCTCCTGCTTTCTTTTCTTTGCAGCTCCAGTCATCCCATCTTTTGCTTTTGGGAGGAGGCTGGCCCCCATAAGGTGCCCTCACCACTTGGCTGCTACCCTCTGACTTTTCTTTCTGTTTATATGGAAGCCAGGACCCCTGAGGCCTGATCATGGGAAGGGGGCTGGGCAGTGTGGAAGAGCAGCAGGCACCCTTTCGGGCACACAGCGGGCCAGCAGGAGTCCTTTGCCTTTGCTGTAGGTCTGCAGCCGCTGGGACTGGCTCTGAACCACGCTTCATGCTTCTCTTCCATGATGGACTGTGAGCACAGAAAGATGGAAGAGCCCCAGATGTGCCCATTGCATACAACCAGAGTTGTCTTCTTGTGCTACCTGACATCCCATTTGATTATGAACAGGGACGGGTACTTGAGTAGGAGTGAGAAGGCAAGGACAGGGATGTTTGCCGTCTCGCTCACCCCTACCCTCCTGTCCCATGGCCAGTCACCATTCACAGGGTTCCTGGTCTCAATAGCAATTTTTAGAGACTGACCCCAGAGTCCAAAGGGCAAAATAATACTGTGCCTTTAAAAAGACATACTGTTTTTGGTAGTGCAGATATTCTTGAGCATTCTTTGAAATAGTGTAAATTCAATTATAGCATTTTGTTGGTTCAGTGCTAAAGACTTTCATAAAAGCAATGCCATTTCAGTAGCTTATAGTTAGTGTTCATGTGGTACAGTGTTGAATAAAAATGTATGGGATGAACCACTTGGATAGTGTGTTACCATTTGGGGTTCAAAAGCATAGGAAAGTTGGACTAGATCAGATAGTGATTAGTGAACCCCCCAAATTTCTGATACCTTAGGGATTCCCATGGGGGCTCCATGGCCAGAACTTCTGGGCTGCCCTGTTTCTGTTTTTAGCGACTTCTACAGAAGGTTGCATTTCTAAAAAGCATTTGACAACTTAAAAGCATTTGAAAACCATTGAAGTACGTTTCCATTTTAAATCTGTCTACTTATCTTGACATCCATCTCTGTTTTCTTAACAAAAAAAAAAAAAAAAGAAGGGATTTAAGGCAACTTTGTAGTAATGTATACAGTTCTCCGGCATGTTTTTTCTCTCCATCCTAATGAGACTGTGAGGACAAAGGGCGAATAAAGATACACAATTTTACCGAAGGCAGGAAGAGATCAGCATACTATTTTTGAGCAGCCTATTTTATACTGTCTTAGCACTAGCCTTCATCTCGCACTGCAAATGCTGGGCAATTGCTGTGACTGTATTAAAATGAGTCCTGCTCTAAATACTATTTTTGTGACCTGACAGCAGCCCACAGCGATGACTTCCTGGCCACATTTAACCTCCTTTTGGAGTAGTCATTGGTACTTAACAGGGACATTGTTTATCAAGAGGACTTCTAGAGTGCGTGTTGTGGATCTTGCGTCAGAACATAATCACCTCGATAGGCATGCTTCCTTTCTCTATGTTTGGGTTTCTCGTGGCTTAGTTTTTCAGCAAAGAGTGATGTTCCTATGTGCTCAGGTGGTACCGCAGCTGCTTATTACAAGCTGTGACTCCCAGCAGCCACCTGCCTAGTGGAAAGCCCTGCTGCCCCGCGAGGTGTATCCCCTGCCTTTGCTGTATGTAGGTGCCGCGTGTGTCTTTACCCTGATTATACCCTGTGTTGATCCCCGAAGTCTCGTGGTAATTACCTCCTCCTCCCAACCTCCCCCATCACCCCTACCTATAATTAAGGAGAAGAATGGAAGAGGTAGCAAGCCGTGGACAGGCTGACAGTTGTGTTGCTGCTGCAGCGGAGGGCGTGCATCCCACAAAGCAGATCACAAACTAGAGTCACCACGTTTTGGGAAACGCCCTCTCCAAGGGGCCTTTGTGGTGTGGCCCACTTCTGGCACCACAGGGGCTGTCTAACAAACAAATACCCATGACCAATGTCAGGAATCGGAACTGTTCTGGGATTATGTCTTTAAGACTCTGCAAATCCTCTTTTGAAATATATCCTCTGCCAAGAAATCCTTTAGGGAAGGTAGTGGCTGCTTGTTGGTTTCCTACCCACGCACAGTTTTGTGTGTGTGTGTGTGTTTACGTGTGATTTTTTTTCTTGGGGGGATCGTTCAGAACACAAATCTCAAACTTAATAGTCTCTCCCTTATGAAAATATAAATGCCTGTGTAAATTCACAGATTTGGATTCCCAAGAAAATGTCTGTGTTGATCTTGTTTGAAGGGAAGGAATCATAAAGGTATTCAGTTTGGACACATGCAGGTTTTTTATTATTTTTTTGTTTTTCTCAGAACAACATTGAAATCTAATACTCTGTACCATTTTCTTAGTTTTACTAACTTTCGGGTGTTTTTCAAAAACGTATATGTTTCATGGCTTTTAATAGAGGAATTTAACTGCAAACTTAGTAATTAGCAGCTAGTTGTAGCATGCAGACACTGAGGGTGTTTAATTTGTTATGACAGCAGGTGGCCGAGGAGCGGAGGGCAGCCCCGGCTTACTTTTTTATGTCTTCACGGGAGAAAGGTGGTAGTATTTGTATCCCCAGATTCAGTTCTTGCACGTAAACAGTGAAGGGGTTAAGAGGTGCAGGCAAGAGATGTCCTGGCTACCTCTCCTGTTCTCCAGTCCGACGTCACCTCTGTGTTGCTTTCCACAGGGAAAGGCAGGTATGGTGAGGTGTGGAGGGGCAGCTGGCAGGGGGAGAACGTCGCTGTGAAGATCTTCTCCTCCCGGGATGAGAAGTCATGGTTCAGGGAAACAGAATTGTACAACACTGTGATGCTGAGGCATGAAAATATTTTAGGTAAGTACAAAGATAATCCCTTCTCTATCTTATCTAGAAAGAAAGAATTGCCTGCCTTTGCCCTCTCAGATTTGGTGGATGTGAATTTGCAAGTCTCCCCTGAAAAGTGATAACAGGGATCATCAGCATTTATATCATGTTTAATTTTTTTAGCGCTAATTTCTCATTTAAATCTGCAAAGAAGTGAAGTTTGAAGATTCTCTGGATGATGATGAAAATGAAATCATTATTGCTAATTCTTATTCTGTAGGTTGTTATTTAAGCAACAAAAATTTACCCCATATTGTTCACTTCAAGGCTTCATCCGTTGTTCTACTTACCGCACCCTTTTTGAATATTTATTGAATCAAACTAAGAAAGCTCTTTGGACGATTTCCTAGAGATTCACAGCTCCCAGGGACATCGTAATTAAATGCACGTTCCCTCAAACTAGGCATGGTTTTTAAAGCCCAGATTTACAGAGGGATTTAGCATCCATTTTAATTTGGAAACGAAGGCTTAGAACCATTTGTGAAATCTGTGAGGAGCCCATTGAAATACTGCTTTGGAAGTATAAGGAATGAGAATATTCCTTGTTCCCATTGGCTTCTGTGTCTTTGGAAAGTTTCTCTAAATGTGTTTATACTAATACGTGTATGGTGAATGCTGCCCAGAGTGTTTCTTTGCTAGTGGGTATAAAGGTTCTATAGAAGTGGACTCTATAGGATAGTGTTGGACACTTGTGACTATTGGATGAGATTTAACTTATAGGAAGGCCATTCCAAGAATTTATTTCTATTCCATCACTGCCAATTTCATATTAAACTTGAGTCAGTTTGTCCACAAATAATGGTTTGACGGTTGTCTACAGTTTTGCTTTGATAGGATGGTGGTGTGTTCCATCTTAGAATTGTGTGTTTCTGCTGCGGTCTTCTCCCCCTCCCTTACCTGCTGGGCTGTTGCTGTCACCCAGTCCTGACAGTCACTTGTGTCACTGCTGTTGGTCTCCTATTTCCAGTCCATCTTGCTGCCCTGAGTTATCTCTCATCGAGTAGCTGATATACTTCTCAAGGTGTCTTTGATGACTCCTATGTTGCCTGTCACATTTGTGCCTTCTAGGCTGCCAATCCAGACTCCTTATATGTTAGGTTCCCAAGGAGTCTCAGACTTTCTCTACAAATATCCCCAGATGGGAGGCAGTTCTGACATTTGCCGTTACTTGGGACTGCCATGAACATTCAAGTGTCTGTACCTTCGTTCGTGGTCTTGATCACCCATGATCCCCACCCCACACTCTACCCACCCCTCCTTCCATCAAAATTTCCCAATTCCCTTTCAGTTTCTCCCAGAGGACTTACTTGTGCTTTTCTGCACACCCTCGCTTTATAGCTGTGCTGTAGCTCTGCTCACACACTACCTTGTGTCATAGTTGGATGCATGTGTGTAACAGCAATGACTACTTACACCAGTCATACTAGTTACTACTTACACTGCTGTAAGCGCTTAATGTGCATTTCTCATGTAATCTTCACCACAATCATAAGAGGGTAGACACTCTTGTTTTTTTAGTTTTAATGGATGAGGTAGCCAAGGTATAGAGGTTCACATTACCCATCAGGTTACATAGTTGAGCTGAGAACCACCCTGGGCAGTGTGTCTTTAAACCACAGTTCTGTACTCAGTGTGGTAGCTAGCTGGTGGAACTTCTTCTGTGATTCTACAGTGAGAATGTGAGGTGAAAATTTATCCACAGTCAAAACTGCCCTTCAGTGTCCCAATTTTTCCTCTGCCACTGGAACAGACAGGTTGAGTAACAGATAAAGTGTCAGTTATGTTAGAAGCTGTGATGTATAAGAAGTACTTAACTTTAAAGAGTGGAATTCTGTTAATGAGCAGGTGCGCATACTCTTAATAAATATGTATGTGGGCTCTGAGATTCATTAAAGGAAGGGCATGTTCAGGCACCCCTACTCATTCTCATGGGCTCACAGGTTCATTGAACAAAACACTCTAGATATTGCTGGGCTATGCAAATAGTCACTTTATCAGTGCTTTAGAGTTAAATGAACTGTGATACCATTCCATTGTACACTGAGGACAAGAATCATTTCCACTGTTTTTACTTTCACACTCAGAACCAAGGACACTACCCAGCACATGGTAGGTGTTTAGTAAATACTTGTTAAATTAGATTTAATCATAAGAGAAATCTGAAAGTCACTTCTGCAGTATGACTCATGTGCCCCACGGTGTGGTGGCCTCACTCCTCAGCTGTCGTAGCTACGCAGTGACTGGCCCTTGGGAGAGTCACCAGGGAGAGACTCACCAGGGCCACTGGTGACCTCACATAAGATTTTGGGTTTCATTTTCATTCCTGAGGAGACTGGGAGGATGATTTTGGCTGTTAAATAAGAGGCTTTTGGTTTTTTTTTTTATTTTTAAAATGTTTATTTTTGAGAGAGAGACAGAGACAGAGCATGAGCAGGGGAGGGGCAGAGAGAGAGGGAGACACAATCTGAAGCAGGGTCCGGGCTCTGGGCTGTCAGCAGGGAGCCTGATGCAGGGCTCCAGCTCACAGACCGTGAGATCATCACCTGAGCCGAAGTCAGAAGCTTAACTGACTGAGCCACCTGGGCGCCACTAAGAGGCTTTCGGTCTAATCACTTTTTCTCTCTGTTAATGAACATATCCAGTGGCTGTGCCAGCGTTCCACCTTATAGGTACCTGTTCAGTCTTCCCTAACAGTAAAGGGCTTTGAGTGAAATTGCAAAATTTCCATGAAAATGCTCTAGCACTCTGAAACAAATGTAGTTCTGTCATTCACACTTGGAAGATAAACAGTTAAAAAAAAATCCTGCCTATTTAAAAGTCATTTTTCCAGAAGGTCTAGAGCATAATTAACAGGACAGACAAAATCCTTCTCTAAGACCTAAGAGGCTTAGGGAAGGTGAGCAAATAAATAAACTGTATGTATGTATGTATGTATGTATGTATGTAATCAATCAGCCAGAGGCTGTTCTCCTTTAGGCAGAGAGATCAGTAGAGGCTATATAAATACACAACAGTAATTTAGTTTCTTTTGAGTGGTGCTTATAGTTTAGGATGTTTTTTTTGAACATGATTAACAATATCATTTGGTTTAAATGGATAAAGCAGAAACATTTTCTTTAGTAAGAATAACTAATACCTAAGTACATGTATTATGTCCTGTGAAGGGCTCAAAGGGAATCGCGATGGGGCAACAGACTGGAGAGGGGAAGGGGTGTAGGAGTGAGGCTGCCTGTGGGACCGGCTCAGAGGGAGGGGAGGAGGAGACAGGGGATCACATTTACTTTGCAGATATCCGATGGATACAAGTGTCAAATTGTCTTTCTCTCGGTAGAAGGCAGCTTGCTTGGGGGTCCTATGGCAACATGGGTAAGAGTAGGGGTTCTAGAGCCAGGCTACTGGGGACCATTACTGGCCTTAACATCAGTGATGTCCTCTGTCTCCTTTCTGTCATTTTTGGAGGATTATGTGCAGAGCATGTAGAACTGTGCCTGGCTCCTTGTTAGTCCCAGTATTTACTAGCCATTTCTATTGTTGATGATGACAAAGATCAAATAGGGGACGTTTCTTTGTTCCCAGAGTTTTCTATGAGAGCGATGGTATATCCAGATGGATAGCACCAAACTCAGGGTCAGCAGCTACTTAATAGATGTGTAATTTGGCATCTCCTAGCAGCAATTCCATTATTTATAAACTGAGTATAATGATATCTGTGTTACTAGTGTATTGAGGAAACTCCCATGAAAATATACATGCGTAAGCGACACAAATTTTTTTATCAAGCACTATGCACGTGTGAGGTGTGTTCCACATATTTCTCCTTTCCCATACCCTTTCACAAGTCATTTAATCCTTCCTCAAGCCACATCTTTTTTAAATATTCTTTTATTTATAAGTTCCAAATGTCACTGCCTGGAAAGGACATTAGCTGTGTGTGTGTGTTTAAATATATATGTGTGCATATATATATAAATGTGTGTGTCTGTATATATACACATATATATGGAGAGAGAGAGCATGCGAGAGTGAGTGTGTAGAAAGCACCTCTGTAGCAGAAAAGGCAAGCATGCACATCACACTTTATTTCATAGGTTAGGAAGTTCTAGAGGTCATTCACTTTGCTCAAGGGTCCCCTTAGAATGTCTAGAAAAATCTCTTTCTACCTCTTTATTGACATATGTCAAGCCTCATTTCTTGAAAAGAACTCTTGAAAAGTGGTCTTGAAAAGACCACTTCAGTTATTACTTCTTGGTGTTGTAACATCTAGTCTGAATTATTAGGATTCCCTATTCGGGACTCATGTTGCCCTTTGCAGATATAACAGTACTTTTTATCATGTTCATTACATTATATTGTAATTTTTCCTTTTTATATCTTTTCTAGCCAACAGACACTGTTATCTTGGTTTTCTTGTGTGATTGACAAAGAGCAACATAGGTGCTTATTACATTTGGTTTCTTTTTTATTTGATGAGTAGTCGATCATTTAATATAAATGTATCCCTTTATCTTACACTTGAGTAGAGAGAATCCAGAGAACAGAAATGAGTTGCCCAGTATTACACAGCAGATCACAGGCAGAGTCAATACGAGAACATAGGTGTCTAGATACTATGTGGATTTTTTTAAATGTTTTACATGTTTTTAAGTTTACTTTTTCCAGAGCAAGAAAGAGTGTGAGTTGGGTAAGGGCAGAGAGAGAGGGGAAAGAGAATCCCAAGCAGTCTCCACACTGGCAGTGCAGAGCCCTGACACAAATCGTGAGATCGTGACCTGAGCTGAGATCACGAGTCTGTCGCTTAACCAACGGAGCCACCCAGGCGCCCCGAGATACTATGTTTTTTATTCTTTTGGGGTGGTTGGTGAATAATCTATGCTTGGCATATGAACATGATAAAGCGTTTGATCTTATCATTATGGCTAAACACAAAGATACTATTCCTGTCTCAATGCAATGTAAAATATTTTAAAGGATTATTTGTCATGGAAATGAATATGGAAATTTCCTATTCATTAGCAGCACCTTTTTATGGAATAAATAGTATTACATTTTTCTGTTGATGTCTTTGTTACCTCCTTTCGTGGTAGTTTAATGATTTTTTTTGTCGTAGGTGGTATCTATCTGTGGGTCTCTATTTCTGTGTACTAAAAGTTATAATGTGAAATCCTTACATGTCTGCTAATTTTCTTCTTGCTCTCTCCAGGTTTTATTGCCTCAGACATGACATCAAGACACTCCAGTACCCAGTTGTGGTTAATCACACACTATCACGAAATGGGATCGTTGTATGATTATCTTCAGTTGACTACTCTGGATACAGTTAGCTGCCTGCGAATAGTGCTGTCCATAGCTAGTGGTCTCGCACATTTGCACATAGAGATATTTGGGACCCAAGGGAAACCAGCCATTGCTCATCGAGATTTGAAGAGCAAAAACATCCTGGTTAAGAAGAATGGACAGTGTTGCATAGCAGATTTGGGTAAATTTTAAAAAATATTTCTTAATTACTGTTTTTACTTCTATTCTGTTCATTCCATCCTTTAGCTAGATTTGCATCCATCATCCCCCTGTCATCCCCCACCCCCCACTGCCTTTAACCTTTTGTTATGAAACATTTCAAGCATGCAGACAAATTGAAAGAACTTCATAGTGAGTAGCTGTATACCCACTACCTAGAGTCTCTCATCAACATTTTATTGTTCTTAAGCTTTGCCACATATCATCCATCCCCACTCATCAACCCATCTTAATCTTTGATACCTTACCATGTAAATTGCAGACAAAAGAGCCGTTTCTTATAAAGACTTGAGCATGTATACCACTGTGTCATTCACCAGAGTGAAATTTCGAGGTAAAATTTCATTTTCATGTGAAATGAACAAACCTTAAGTGTTATTAAGTAATACATTCTCAGAGTTTTGACAAATGTTCTAACATCCAAATCTCTATCAAAAGTTAGACCTTTGCATTACCTTAGAAGGTCACTTCATGCTCATTAAGTACGTCGCTGCCCCAGACCACCCTTAGAGGCAACCAACAGTGTGTAGCATTCTGATTTTACAAACCTTTACGAAAAGTAGGTACACAAATAACCGAGGGAATGAGTTCATCTTGAAAATGTTTCTAAAACTGTTTTTCTGTAATCATGGCAATATTATCAATGAAGATATCTTCATTACAGTTATCAATGAAGAAAGAGGAAACCTAAACCAATTCACAATTTGCCCTGCTGGTATATCTCATTCCTATGGTGTTAGGATACTGCTCAGTGTTAGCTTTAATTGCATTACAAATAAGACTGTTTTCATTTATATACAACTTCATTGTATATAAAACTATATTCAACTTAGACCCCTTGGATATTGGGGATAATTATGGTAATGAGAAGTGAATTGTAATATTGGTTATTCATTTCAGGGAACTATCGAGAGTCCTCACTCTATTTGATTAAAAAATGGTTTGTATTATATTCTTCTATACACTCATAGTTATTGTTAGGTGGATAAAGGTTTAGGCAGTATTAGCTCTATTATATAAATGATAGAATTTATTCTTGTTTTTAAACACAAAAGACTTGATGTGTCAGGAAAATTTATTCCTTTTATATTTCTTGAAACTCATTGCATTCATGCTGAGAATTATTTTACAATGTTTTGCAAGTGTGAGAAGAAAACTATTTAGGATAGCATTGAAAGGGCATGGCTCTAAAGCTTTTGGTGGGTAGTTTTAGTTGTGGACTGGAGTTTTATGGCTATGCCATGGCTTTTGGAGCAGGGTGATTTGGGCTGGAATCCTGGTTTTCCCAGTTATTCACCCTGTATATCTGTGCAGGTATTTTAATCTATCTGTTTACCTGACCAAAGTGCACTGTTTCTTATTCTTGATGTTGGGGTAGAGCTTAGCAAGGAATACTTTAGTGTTTGACATGGTACACTGTACTTCTGTATTGTTTCCGATGTTCGTAACACTGTGTTCAAGTATTATTCATGTTACTAAAAATCACTTATGCCTACTTCACATGATTCTTACAAGATTCAGAAGTTATATTACTTGCTTGGCAAATAATAAGCATTCAGATGGTAGTTGCTGTTATAGTCCAGTGGTCGAGGGGGAAATGGAAAATTGAGGAAGCTGTTGGCTTTGGTTATGGGGCTTGATAGGGAGTCAGAGGTACTTTTCAGTTAGTCCAACTAATTAGTTATTCATCTGTCTTTCTTTTGGCTGGTAGCCTTCCAATTAGATACACAGATTTGTACAAAAATCTGTGTTAAGGTATTTGTTATTCAGGGAGTAGATCTTGGTACAGAAGACAGCTCCTCCTGTAAGACCATCATTTGTGTGTAATTTTTCACTTTATACCCAGAAATTCAGGATCACTCATTAGAAATCATGTTCTATTATTGAAACTGCAAAAATTTCAGTATTCTATTTATTTTTCTTAACTTTTTATCATAAAAATTTCAAACATGCAGAAAGGCCGAGGAATAGTAGGTACAATGATCATTGATATCCACAACACTTAGATTCAGCAGTTGTTAAAATTTTACCGTACTTGCTTTATCTATATGTAGCTGAACGTATATCTTTGCTAATACATTTGAAAATAAATTTCAGACATCACAACACTTCTAAATGTTTCAAAATGCATCTCTTAAAAATACCAAAATATTTGATACACTGCATGATCAGTATATCAAACCTAAATTGTTACTGATAATTCTTTAATATCATTTAATGTCCGTTTTCAGATTTTTCTAGTTATTTTTCACACAAGAATTCAGCCAAAGTTTACACATTGCATTTGGATATTTTGTCTCTTTAGCTGGTGTGATAATTATCTATTACTGGGCAATAAATTACCTCTAAAACTTAGCAGCATAAAACAACAAATTTGGTATCTCACATAGTCATCTGAGGGCCAGCAATCTTGGAATGACTTAGCTCTGTGGTTCTGGCTCAGGATCTGTTGTGGGTTCCAGTCAAGCAGTCGATTAGAGCTCCAGGCATCTGAAGGTTTGATGAGGGCTGGAACTTTGAGGATGGCTCCATTAACATGGCTGTTGGTGGGAGGCCTCAGTTCCTTGTCACAGGGACCTCTCCACGGGGTTGGTGTGAGTGGCCTCATAACACAAGAGAACTGAGAGAGAGCAGCGAGGAAGCCATGATGCCTTCTATTTCCTAATTTTGAAGATACACACTCATTTCTGCCTGGTTCTGTTTGATAGCACAGCCCACCCTCAAGGCAAAGAGAGTTGAGCTTCACCTCTTGAAAGGAGAAGTCTCAAAGAACTTGAGGACACATTTTTAAACCACCACGGTTAGTACTGCCATGATCTGTTTATACTGCTCCTTCTCATATTCTGTTATTTTGATTCTTTGGTTCTTGTAAGAGTAGAGAGGTGCATATGTTTGGGGACACAGTGGCCATAGAATCTTGGGGTTGATTATAAAAGGCAGGGAAAGAGGAACCAGTCTGATTTAGTGAATGCAATTGCTGATATGCTAGTCATTTTTAAGGGTGAGATAACATGTGCCACCCCCCAGGCATGATAAGGAGTCCTCATCCCACACCCTCAAAACCATGGAGTAGGAGCAGGAGCGTTCATAGATGGCTTGAGGGATCCCCAAAGGATCCTTGGGTTGCAACGGTTTATAGAGGCAGCTTGTTCCAGTCTGGCACTTTTCATTATTTTGAATGTTAAAGGGATCATTTTCAGTTGGTCGGCATGTACATCAAAAAGTAATTTCATTCTCACAGTGAATCACGCATGTATCTGCCTAACCCACCTGGTCTGTATGGAATGCCGGGTCTCTCTAATGGAAGAATTCTGAAATGAGTCATGGTTTAAGAAAGTGCTTCAAAGCCATTTAACATGAGAGCTGTGCTTTGAATGGGGGGCTAGTTTAATGCTGGCTGTACGCCTGATTTTAGAGAAAGGCCTGTGGGTTTGGTCAGTGTTGCTGTTTCTCAGATGAGCATCCCTTCCTAAAGGGATGGAGTCTGCCCCTTAAGTAGTGATATATTACTGCAGATTCTCTGCCTCACACTGTTGGAAGTTTGTGTTTGCTCATGGTTGGGAGCTGTGGCAGAGTAGGAGAGCTTAATTTCCTTCTCATAAGATGCTTGGCGATTCCCACTTAACATGTGAACCTGTTTTCCTGTGGACTTGAAACACTGGCCTCATAGAGCTTTGGTGCTTCGGTTTATTATTCATCCAGATCTTTTTGTCTCGGGGGTTTATGTGTTAACATAATAGCTTCAGAATGTTTCCAGCATTAGTTCTTTTTTCTGTTGGTCACAACAGTATTCCAGATTCCTCGGGAGGTACCGCAGCAGTGAGTCCCACAGGAGGGCGCTTCGGATTGGGGTTGGTTTAAAAGCCCTTCAGCAATCCTCTGTGAGAAAGGTAGTGAACTAACCCACCCTGTTGTCTTCTTCCCTTTAGGCCTGGCAGTCATGCATTCCCAGAGTACCAATCAGCTCGATGTGGGGAACAACCCCCGTGTGGGCACCAAACGCTACATGGCCCCTGAAGTTCTAGATGAAACCATCCAGGTGGATTGTTTCGATTCTTACAAGAGAGTTGATATTTGGGCCTTTGGACTTGTCTTGTGGGAAGTGGCCAGACGTATGGTGAGCAATGGTAAGTATCCGATCTAATGTAGTAATGTCCTTTCCAAGTCCTCTCAAGTCTACGATCTTTAAAAGGGCAAAGGAAATATTTAAGTCCACAGTGCTCCATGAATCATACTTATTCCTTGAATCATACATCAGGCTATCAGCATCTATATTTGATTTATGGCTAGTAGGTGGAATGTAATGGGATTATATTTTAGCTACACAAGAGGAAATGATGGTTGAAAAAGAAGAATATTTTGGGCTGGGACATCTGCTCCTAGTGCTGCCTCCCCAGTGTCTCAAGTATAAGCCCCCAATAAACACTTCCTGTTTCTTACCAAAAAGAAGAGTATTTCTGGAAAAGACTAGTTATTCTTTGGCTTTTCTTTTGATTGGTTCATACTTCATTCTTTCCTTTCTCCATCTTCCTGTTCTACCTTTCTGCCCACCCTCCCTCCTCCTCTGCTCTTCTCACAAGTGAGGTTTAACTGAGAAGAATGCTTGAGTAAATCAAAGGGCAAATCCTGCTATGTTAGATAATTTTACTTCCTAAATTTGGATTATTGAGAAAATAGTGCTCAGGTTGCACACTCAGAATTCACTTCTTTGTGAGAAGCAGTCTGTACCTTTTGGATTAGTGAAGTTTAAATTCAGGAAGTCTGGAACAGGTGGCTAATGTTGGGCCTCGTGTAAGTAAGTTTTGTTTTTGTTTTTGTTTTTCTCGTGTAAGTAAGTTTTATGAAATGATGGTGGTGTAGCAGTGAGAGAAACATAGGTCAGTCATTTTTAACCTGTGACCCATACAATAAAGTCTTACTTACTCTTGTCTTTCATGTGTTCCCATTAGCCACAAATACATTGTTGAACTTTACTAGAAGTACACTGTATTTTGAAAGAACTAAGTATACTGTTTCAAATTGCCCACATCCCATCTACCCACAAAGCGGTTATTATAGCAAACTTTCTTGAGTCACCTAAATAAACTTCTGTCTTCTCAACTGGAAGTCTGATTTCAGAGGACATGTCTGAAATTGTGGCAGATAAACAGGAACATGACATATATTTAGATTAATATTCATTTTCAAAGGATACTTTCCTCTCCTAGAACTTGCTGGAATCCTGGATTTGAAGTATTAAATAATGTGTGAATTCTCAAGGATTGAGATTCTTGGGGCAATCATAATTTTCCTGAACAACATAGCCAGAGAATAGGAAGTTCTTTGAGGAAAGTTGAATCAGGGTAATTTAACATAGCTTTCATGTGCAATAATTAAAATTGGCATGACTTCACGGTAGCTGCTGAAGCTGGTGCTTTTTTCTTTTTTTGTTTTTCCCTCCAACAGCAAAGCGTGTCTTGTTTGATACCCTTACAGAATTTGTTAAAAGCGATGTTTCAGATTAAACATAAACATACATGCATTGTAACTGGACAGTTCTTTTAATTTTCTTTTTCTTTTCTTTTTCCTGATGGAACCATGAACAGTTTCTTGGTAATTGTTTCTCAATCGTTGGGAGCTTACTGACTTGCATTTTGTGCCATTCAAGTGCCTTGAGAATTATCTGCAACAGGGAGATTGTTTTCTTGATTTATGAAGTTCTGAACTTTGCCTGGAATTGCGCATCGACCTCATTTGCCTACCCCCTCACTAATAATCCTTGAGCATCTTGGACCTGAACATGTAATTGTAATTAATTTATTTTAACAAACAGTTTAGAGAAGGATTGGTGTCATAGTGAACCATGCAACAGGGAACCTGCCCCAAATGAAGAGGAAACTAATCTCCCAAGGTTAGGATGGTAGCTGTCCAGTGGTGGGTGTGCTGGAGCAGCTCTAAGCAAGCCTGTGTGACGAAAGCCAAACTTGGCAGAGACATGGGGTCTGGGCTTTGTAAGAATTCATGTTGCAAACGTGTTCCCTGTGTCACAGGCATAAACCCAAGTGGCTCTTAAAAGCTCGAGTCTATTTGAAATTAGAATCATCAGTTTAAAATTTAGCCCAACAAATGGTAGTTTGCATCATCTGTTTAACATTATTTTGGGGGAAAAATCATGAAGAGTAGAGAAAGAGAGACTATTTTGGTGGTGTTGTTTTTTTTCTATTGATTTCCTCTTATGTCATCATTTAGGTGGTTCTCAAGTTCCTAAAATTCTGGTGAGTCGAGCTTCTCTTCTGTGCTGTGGTTTTGTGGGTTTTTTTTTTTTTTTTTTTTTTTTTTGGAGGAGGTAAGGGTATGTTGTGTCTCATTTTAAATCAGTCAGTGTCCCTTGGCAGTGACTAATTTGATATTTTCCCCTTCTCTTTTTAGTCCCCCTTTTCCCATGAATGTTCACATGCGCGTGCACTCATGCACGCATGGAATCTCCTTATCTGAACTCAAAGTAGGTTTACATGTGGGATTGAACACTTTCAGGTTTACTATTAATATTTTAGTTATTATACACCAAAACCGAAAAATGAGTAGAAGAAAAGAGAAATGTTGCCCTTATGTTCTAACATCCATGTGCCTTTCCACTTCTCTGAGCACCAGTGTGTATGTTTCTGACTCTGTTGTAATCATAGTATAGATACGGTTCTGTATCATCTTTTTCATTTGAATGTGTCTTTTAACATTAAATAGTCTGTTTTTAAGTGGTCACGTGATATTTTAGTAGCCACCTTCATATTTTAGACATCCTGTCTCCTCCACTTGGGGCTTGCTCTATATAGTAGGTATCTTTGTTCATATAACTTTTTCCCTTGGGGAATTAATTCTTAATCCGAAAACAGGTAGATCTACTAGGTCAAAGAGTATGGAGGCTTTTATGGCTTGACACATATTGCCAAATTGCTTTTCATAAGAGTTGTACTAATTTACAGTACCCGACTCACCCCAGGGTGTGATGTACCTATTTCACGTTCGTACCAGCTTTAAGAACTACCATTAAAAGAATATATATTTTTGGAATTATTGCATATAAAATGTAGCTCATTTAAATATATGAATATCTTATCTTAGGAAGGTCATTATAACTATGGGTCCTTTGAGTTTCCAAGCCCATGATAAAAATTGATGACCAGATAGTTCTCCTGGAGCGGTATGATCCTCAAGTGAACCATGAGTATAAAAAGATGTTGCATTTTGTATTTTTGTTGCAATGTTACATTTATTTGCTGCTAATAATAAACTTCATGCTGTTTCTGTACAGGAAATGAGAATTAAGTCCATTTGCACATCTGAAAACTTCTCAGTAGTGTCTTTTGGAATTTACTTCTCCTGTTTAGTTTGAGACTGAGTTTGGGATTGGTAGGAAGAAAAATGGTTTTCTCATCTTTCCTGTGTGTATTTTCTACGTCAGCGTAAGACAAGGGTTTGCATGGATCAGTAGTTCTTAAACTGAGTGTGTGTCAGATTTGGCTAGAAACACAGAATGCTGAGCCCTCCCCGCCCCAGAGTTTCTGGCTTAGAAGGTCTAGGATTGGGCAGAGAGCCTCCCTTTCCAACAGGGCTGCAGGTGATCCTGTCACTACTGTTGGATCGGGGACCATACTCGTGAGAGCTCCTGTTACCATGTAATCAGTCAGTCCTCATGGGCTGGGAAATAGACTCCCTCCAGGAGTGGGACGGTCCATCCCAGCAGGATACCCGTGACTCATTTCCGATGCGTTAGGAGTAGATCCTTGCTCTCTCTTGGATGCTTAAGAGGGGTTCATTTCTTCTTTAAGAGTCTTATATCTAGACCCTGGCCTTTGTAGATTTTTGCTACTTCTCTGGCAGTATTTCTCTTTTCCTCCTTTGACAGTTCTGTGGATACATGTGTGTCTGGTCACCTGAGTTCAGTGTGGTGTGAGGACAGCACCATACAGGAAGGTTACGTAGGTAAATGGATACGTCATCACTGTGGCCTTGTGCCAGTTAGCTTTGGTCTGATGGAAGACCTTTAGTAGCCCCTCCCAAGCATCCCCCAGTAGTGTGTTCCCTCTCCAGGCCAGAAGCCCTTTCCCTGGAGCCTCAGTTTGCAGGGTTCTGTCTTGTTCTTATCTCTGTAGGCAGAAACCCCATAGTTGTGTTGTTCTTATACCATGGTTACCTGCTCATGGATTTAAAAACCAAATAAGATCATCTCCATCACCCATCCTCTGGCATATCTTTGTCTGTAGCGTCATCTGGGTAGCATGAGCCTCTGTTCACCTTCATGCAGCTCATAGTCTACTATATGTTTTAACAGAGTTTTCATTGTGATTTAGTGTCACAGAAGTTTGTCATTTATGTGACAGTCACACCTCGCCATCATCAATATACTAGCAATTTTGAAAAGGCACTATACCCAGATTATATAGGCAGATGCATTCAGAAGATAGGATAGACACTGTTCCTTTATTGTGTTCGTTTGCTAAACACCTTGTTGTGACATGTTTCTATCTTCCCTTGCTGTGGCTTTCCTCAGGCCTGGAGCATGGCTCATAGAAGCGGCATGAGTGGGGCCCTCTGTGTTCTGTGTGCCGCTGTCCTTGGGCCCTCCTGAGACGGCACGATGTAATCCTTAACATTTCAGGGCTCTGAAATCATACTCTCCGACTTGATCACTTACATCAGGTTCATCATCCAAAAAATATTGGTGGTAATAATATTCACTTTAAGGAGCTCTGATGATTAACTGAGAGAATGTACCTAAAGCACCTCATGTGTGTCTCTGGCACGTAGCAAGTGTTTGGTAACAGGGTCATGGGTATTTACTGTTCCATTGGAAGTGAGTGTCACAGGCCACTCGTGTGCTTGTAGATCTCAGTTGGCCTTCCCTCACATCTCCTTATGTTAATCCTTCACTCCGATATTACATTTGTTTCTCTCTTCACTTCCCCACGAATATGCTGGGTGGACACACCCTTGTTTCACCATTACTGACTTTATTTTGTGATGGATTCCAGTGTTAAAATGTATCTCATACAAGAATCCGTGCTGACTCAGCTGCATCTTTCATGGGGTGAGGCTTAGGAAACATTTATTAGGATCGGTTTTACGAAGTAAATCTGTCAACCAGGAACTTATTCTAGAGAATCCTTGGGCTTCTGTTCCTAAGTACAGTGGACTTGTGCAAGAAAGCCATGACAACTTTGATTTTCTTTAGCAACTTAATATCCACCATGTTTCATGATTTCATTTCACTGGGGTATATTACGTTCTGAGCAAAGGGAAGAATAAGGAATTTTTTTTCCATACTCATTAGAGTAATTTCTTTCAGGTGTTTTGTTTTCTTTTGTTGAGCCTTTAATTATAAGTGGCTAGGGACAGGAATATGGAGGTGGAGTGGGAAGGAAGGATATTTTCCCATGGATTCCTAGAATCTCACATCCCTGATTTAGAGATTTAGACCAGAGGAGGCCAGTCAACTGACCTCATGACAAAGTAACTCGAGTCGGGCAGAACTTTATTGGGTGCTGTTCAAGTAACAGTGTATTAAATCCTGTAACAGCCCAGCATTCAGTGTACGATATATTCTTCACCTCACAGGAGAACCCCCTGTAGGTGCCAACTATTTGGACCGTTTATGGAACCGCTCACTCTCTGTAGGTTTTAACACTATGCCAGATCTCAGCCCTCTTGGTCACAGCTTAGAGCAGGGCTGTGTACCTCTCCTACGCTTTTTGTCCCTTTCCTCTGACAACTGTGACAATAATGTATATTTTT
This sequence comes from Hyaena hyaena, assembly GCF_003009895.1. NCBI lineage: Eukaryota > Metazoa > Chordata > Mammalia > Carnivora > Hyaenidae > Hyaena > Hyaena hyaena. The sequence goes on from NW_024080759.1 coordinate 2,935,445, forward strand.
AGTAGGGCCCCACTGCACAGTAACCTATAAACCATTTGCTATGGTACATTGATAAGAATCCCTTAGATAGAAATTACTTTTATCATTTTAACACTGATCTCTGAGAACAGTCAGTCTTGACTTGAGTGATGTGCATGGTCCCATATGCCTATGGAGTGCAGGATGGGCAGAGGGATGGACATGTCACACGTGTACTCTATCTAGCAGGGAATGGAGCTGTTCTTCCAACAGCCTTCCTGTCAGAAAGGAGTACTTGCCGTGGGGTAAGGTGGGGCTTCCCAGTGACGAAGCGGCGTTAGGTTACAGAAGTGCCTAAGGTACTTACTGATTCTCTTAAGCCTTCAGCAGTGAGACATGGCCCAAGGGGACCAGACCTCCTATATTGTCCATCACCTCTACCGTGAGCAACCTCATCCACTTATCTATTAGTAATGTTTGATGTGGGCCCCAGCACAAAAAATGTTTAAAGTCCTCCTGTCAGGAATAAGTGGGACAACACACATACTGGAAATACCTTTTTGAATCTTGGAAAACAGAGTTCACAGAAAGGCATTCTTTCCAGTGAGACTAATTTATACACACACTACCTTCATGATTTTTCGCATCCAAATGGTATCCTTTACCATTATTAATCTCTTTCTTTTCATTAGAGTCTTTCAAACTTATCTGTTGAGGCCTAGTTGATACACTATGTTACATAAGGTGCAGGTACACAACATAGTGATTCAACAAGTCTGTATATTATGTTGTGCTTACATAATTGAAGCAACTGTCATCATACAACACTATTACAACACCACTGAGTATATTCCCTACACTGTACTTCCATTCCTGTGACATATTCATTCCGTAACCAGAAGCTTTTACCTCTTCTTCACCCATTTTGTCCCCCCCCGCCCAGCTTCCAGTACCCACCAGTTTGTACTCTGTATTTATGGGTCTGTTTCTGCTTTTTGTTTGTTCATTTGTTTTTTTAGTAAATAAACTCATATGGTATTTGTCTTTTTCTGACTCCATTTAGCATAGTGCCCTCTAAGTCCATCCGTTTTGTTGCAAATGGTAAAATTCCATGCTTTTTTATGGCCAAGTAATATTTTATTGTGCACCTGTGTGTGTCTGTGGATATGCGTGCACAAACACACATGGAGTCTTTACCCATTCATCTGTCCACGGACATGTGGATTGCTTACATACCTTGACTATTGTAAATAATGCAGCAATAAGTATAGGTGTACATATGTTGTTTTGAATTCATATTTTCGTTTTATGGGGATAAATGCCCAGTAGTGGAATTACTGTATTGAATGGTATTTCTCTTTAAAAAATTTTTTGAGGAATATGCACACTGTTTTCCACAGTGACAGTGCATGAGGGTTTTGCTTTACATCTTTAATAGCACTTGTTATTTCGTGTTTTCAATAGTACCATTCTGACATGTGTCAGGTGATATCTCGTTGTGGTTTTGATTTGTATTTCCCTGATGATGAGTGATGTTTTGCATTTTTTCGTGTGTCTGCTAGCCACCTGGATGTCTTCTTTGGAAAAATATCTATTCAGGTCTTCTGCCCATTTTTAATTGGATTTTTTTTTTGGTATTGTCCAAGTTCTTTATATTTTGGATATTAATCCCGTATTAGAAGTATCATTTGAAATATTTTCTCCCATTCACCGGTTCCCCTTTCATTTTGTTGATGGCTTCATTCACTGTGCAATGCTCTTAATTTTGGAATAGTCTCAATGGTTTATTTTTCCTTTTGTTTCTGTTGCCTGAGGAGATCTATCTAGAAAAATGTCGTGGCCGATAACCAAGAGATTACTGCTGATGTTACCTTCTATGAGTTTTATGATTTCTGGTCTCACATTTAGATCTTTAATCCATTTTGAGTTTATTTTTATATATGGTGTGAGAAGGTGGGCCAGTTTTCCTAGTACCATTTATTGAAGAGAAGGTCTTTTGATTGTCATTGATTAAGTGACCATATAAGTAAGTGTGTGTGTGTGTGTGTGTGTGTTTTCTGGCTCTGTGTTCTCTTTCACTTATCAGTGTGTCTGTTCTTTGCTGGTGTCATACAGTTTTCATTATTATAGCTTTGTAGTATGTCTTGAAGTCTGGAATGTGATACCTCCATCTTTCTCTTTCTCAAGATTGCTTTGGCTCTTAGTCTTTTGTGGTTCCACACAGATTTTAGGATTATTTGTTCCAGTTTTATGAAGAATGCCATTGCTATTTTGATGGGGATTATATTGAATCTGTAGATTGCTTTGGGTAGTATGGACATTTTAACAATATTAATTCTTCCTGTCTGTGGTACATCTTTCCATTTGTGTCCTCCTCAATTCCTTTCATCAATGTTGTATAGTCTTCAGAGTACAAGTCTTTCACCTCCTTGGGTAAGTTCATTCATACGTATTTTATCCTTTTGATACAATTGTAAATGGGATTTTCTTAATTTCTTTCTGTTACTTCATTATTAGTGTATAGAAACGCAGATTTCTGTGTATTAATTCTATATCCAACTTTACTGAATTCATTTATTTTGATGGCTCTTTTGGTAACGTCTAGGGCTTTCTATGTATAGTGCTATGTCATCTGAAAACTGTGAAAATTTTACTACCTTCTTACCAGTTTGGATGCCTTTTATTTTCTTTTTCTCGTTGCGGTTAGGACTTTCAGTAGTAAGGTGAGGAAAAGAGGCAAGAGCACATATCCTTGTCTTATTTCAGAACTTGGAAAGCACTCAGTTATTGGCAGTGAAGATCAAACAGGTTTGTCCATAAACTGCAGATTTTTCTCATGTGCCACTTGAAGGCAACACTGTATTATAGTTTTCACAGAAGCCAAATGTGAACCATTCTAGTTCTTGCTAAAATGGCTTTAGTTTTAAAGCTCTAGTCTCTGAAAGATTTCAGAATTTTTGTAGAAGTGAACTGATAACAGTAGCTCTCTGTATGGAGGTAGATATGAGGGACTATGTTCTCTCCATCTATTACCTGGGTTTCAGTTGTGACCACCCTAGGTGGAGGACAGAGAAGCGAGACAGTGAAGTGAGCATACTGTGACATGAGATAAACATAGAGAAGCTTGTTTTATTATGTCAGTGTTGGCTTGTTGGGAGGAATTCTAGAATATAAACAGGGCATTGGATGCTAGTTTAGCTTTTCCATTAATTACCTGTGAACTTGGACAAGTTGTTTTCCTGTGTGGTCCTCAGGTTTTTCTTCTAAAGGAAAGGAGGACTGTGATGGAATCTACATGATTCTAATACCCCATGATGTCTCTTCACCTTACCTTCAGATTGTTTAGAGTATAGCCTGGCCCATAAGGGATTATGGGCTGAATTCGTTTAGCAGTCAGACTTGACTTCAATTGACATGAGTCTATTTATAGCCTTTATTTATCCCATTAAGTGGGACTATTTCATATATTTCACTACAGAAATGTTTTTGGTTGTGGCGTATCCCTCAGACTCTGCTAGCATGTCACATAAATACGGTGTGTGCCTCTTATTGTCTTTAAAATGTAAAAAATTCCAAATTCTGCAAACACAGCTAACCTCAAGGATTTTGGATGAGGGACCGTGGATATATAATCAACATTCACTCAAGCAATACGTATACAGTATGTATAATATATTAGGAATTCTTTTAGGCTCTGGGGAGGAGTTGAGCAAAAAATTATAATTTGCCTCTTTAGTATTTCCTTAATAGATGAAGCCACTATGGTTGAGGTGTACAAGGAGGTGATTGAGTATAGGGAGGATACTGAATTTGTCCAGGGGCCTGGGATTGTGGGAGCAAGGTGAGAAGGTCTTCTCGGAAGGTAGGAAGCATGAACTGAGTCATAAGTGAGATGAATAGGAGCTAGTGGGAATGAGAAATCTGATGGTGATGACAGTTGGTATCCTGGGCAAAAGGAGTACCGTGGGGATTCCTAAAGGTGCCCTAGTGCTAGAGCTGCAAGCCACTGTGATGTGGCTGATGACCAGATACGTGAGGGAGCACGTGGTGGGGCGTGAGCACGATCCCATGGAGACATAATGAGCTTTTCCGAAGCTTTTCTTCTAACGATTTTGCAGGTGCTAATGGGATACACAGCAGGGGAGGCTTCAAAGCAGAGATACCTGTAGGTCCCAGAGATAGCTGTCAAAGGGGACAAGATGGTACCCAACTCTAAGGCTTTGGAGGGGAGGATAACAGATGCGGCTTTCTTTCCAGAGAATGGTCTAAAATGCAACTCTGGCATTTCATGCTTTTTGGAGCACAGTCTTGGTCATTCTTACTGGTCTGTACATAGCTTTGTGATGTATAAAGGTGTTGGAACCAAGACGTGACCATTAAGGGCTTTACTCAGAACCATGCAGCAAATGAATGTTAGGGCTCTTGGTAAAGATATATTTGCCCCACAGAATAGAAAAGTTCCAAGTAGACATATGCCCAGGGGAAAAAAAAAATTAGTGCAGCGATCAGATGCATATGCCAAGGATTGTGGGGGAGTAGGTTATGAATAATTTGATTCCTTTCTTGTGGCCCTTTGAGTCACGCTAGCCACCCTTCATGGGAAAGCAGGGCCTGATTCAGTTTGTCCTTCCTTGACTGCTGTTTTCCGTGCTCCTGTTCCCCTACGTTGCTATGCCCTTTGTCGTGCACAACACTCATTTGGCACTCAAAGTACTTTGCATTTTTAGTCACTTTTCCTGCTGTCCTCTGTTGGCTCATAATTCAGCAGTTGTTCATTGAGTGCTGTCTTAAAAGGACTTAAGAGTTCACTTTTTCACCTGACTCCCCAGATTGCTGGCAGAAATGAGGAGCACTTGTAAGCAACTTCCCACCTCGACAACACATCATTTTAGTCTGTCCTTGAACTCTGGCTCTCCCTACCACTATGTGCTCCTGATTTCAGCCACAGGGGATTCTCCTCTGTCTTTGCAACAAGCGAGGATCCTCTGTAACCCCTTGTCTTTGTCCTCATCAGCATCCCCCCTTCACCATGAATGTCCCCCGTTGGCCATGTTTCTCATCCTCTTCCCTGCTTACAAACTCCTGATCTCTCTAGGCCTGCCCGAGCCCTAGCTCCCAGAAGGCCTACTGATGGCACCCAGTTATATCTGATACTTAAACCATACAGCTGTTTTTTCCCTCTACAACTTGTTGAGTACCATCTCCCTGCACCTCCTCCAGGTTCTTACTGCTAACGCTAGTTTGTAATTTCTTGTATTTCCCTTTCCCCTTATTCTGGGCCTCATTACCAGCACTGCATCTTTTTTATTTTTATATCCCCAGTGCGAAGCACAACCTCTGACTCAATAACCATTTTGATCCCTTAAACTATGTGTGCCAACTTAGGAACTAGCATGTACAAATATATTTTGAAAGATAGGTAGTAGTGGGTAAAAAACAATTTTGGGCTCTTTTTTTTTTTTAACAAGATTTCCATTATCTAAGGAAAGAAGGACTTGTCACCGTCTTCCACTAGATTCTGAGTTCCTTGACAGAAAAGAGCAGGTCTTACACTTTTATCATCCTCAACATTTAACATGGTGTCCCACACACAATGGGTACATAATTTACTTTCTATTGATTGAAATGATTGCTTTCTTTGACCAGAGGAGTTCCCCGTGACTGCCAGAGTTTAATCCCAGATTTATTTGGCACTGGTCATGCTTCTGCACAATGAGATGGAAACCATCAACAATTGACCAGTGGTTGAAGAAAGGGAGGTGTGACTAAATCCCAGGCATAATCAATTAAATGGTCTTTCTTTTTAAATTTGATTCCTTTTGTTAAAACATTCGGCAGTTAATGAGATTAAAGTATGGGGAATATAAACACGAAGGAACACTCAGGTTTGCATAATGAAATTTGTTATTTGGGATCAGTAGGTCCCATGTTTTAAAAATTCACTTATGCCTTTTTTTTTTTTTTTTTTTTTTTTTGTTTATAGAAAAAGCCCGCTTAGCCCTTCCCAAGCTACCCAGGCAAATTATCCCAAATAGCTGGCTAACTGAATGCAAACAGTTATTCTATTAGGCTAGATTTTAAGAAGGTAAAGTAGACTACTACAGGTATTCTTTTTCAGAGAAATGGAGAGATGGTAAAGGGCCCATCTCTTACTATGGTCTATAAATTCATGTGGCCCCAAAAAAGTATAGATGACCTTACATGTCCATGCCCAGTTGTATTTTGTGTGGTGTGTCTTAGCACTAGAAGAAAATAGTTTTATTTGAAAGTTTCATGGGACCCTCACAAGAGGAGGAGGTAAGACCTGTGAGAGGCACTGTCACAAATCCCCTTAAAGGAGTGGTTTATGTTTTTCCAGGAAAGGTTTTAATCCATTGACTAATACAGTTTACAAATGCAGTTTTGCAATGTGGATAGGTTATCTAGAGTTACATGGTCTCGCCCAGAAATTTATTTTTACATTACTGTGTAAACATGGAATATAGTATAAATTAACTTAGTCGAATCTAGCTAGAAGTTTAAGAAAATCCATAGGATTTTTTTAAACATGTTCCTATTATCATGGATAACCTTCTGCATAAACGGTATATATTTATATAGAGTTTGTGAAATGAATTATTGCACTTAATTTCTCTGAGCAATGAAAAGGAGATTGAAGATTTTCAGGTGGCCTGTAGGAATTAGAAGACTGTGAGAAAAGTTAAAATTCAGTTTTTCTCTTTTTCTCAAACAGCCTGTTAGGTACTTAGGAACAGAAGAAAGTGACATGGAGAACAGAGGAGGGCAGTAGAGCAAGTAGTCCCCTGTCCTCATAGTCCCCATGTCCAAGCCTTTGATGGTGGAAGAATCCATTTCCTAATTCTAAGTGATGAAGGTTTAAATTTCCCTATTTGTAAAATTACATCAATTTCTTTCACAAGGAAGAGTAGTTTTTCTGGGAAAAAGGGGTTTCTAAGGCATTGGAAACCAGGCCGGGGTAGAAGGGAAGTTGAAATGAACCACTTCCATATTGGTCTGGGGAAGGGGACAGTTCATCCTTTTCAGCCATTCTTCTGTCTTCTCAAATGACTGTCTTTTCTCTACATTTTCTTTTGTGCCTTTAGTCTGAGAGTAAATAATAGAGCCATCAAGCAGTCAACTGCGTCTGGCAGTTTGAGGTTGCTCATTGCCCATAGAGTGAGTGAGGAAAGAGATGAATATTTCATATCATTTGCATTCTCCCAATAGGAGGAATTATTTCATAGCAGTGATTTCCTTCCCTAATCATTTCATAACAGGAATATTTTGATGATGCTCATAGATTAGCTATGTATTTCTATTTATGGTCTGAAACCACTAGATTCATGTACTTTTCTTCGGAGGCCTTGTCTCTTTCTTTTTTAAAAATAATTCAAATATTGTGGACGATGGTACTTTAGTTTTAAGGGTTGCACCGTAGTGGGTTTCACAACTTCCTACTCTACTCCATGCTCACCACAAGTGTCGCTACCATCTATGACCATACAGCGCTGGCACAGCACCAGTCATCCTCCTTGACCTTCATTCCCTTAGCTGGAAGCTTGTGCCTCCCACTCCCCTTCACCCCTTTATGTCCACTTTCCCAACTCCCTTCCTGTTACAGCCACCAGTTCTGTGTTCACAGGTCTGTTTCTGCTTTTTGTTTGTGCCTTTCTTTTGTTTTTTTCCGTGTAAATGAAATCCTTTATATTGTCACAAATGGCAAGATCTCATTCTTCTTTATGGCTGATTAGTATTCCAGAGAGAGGGAGAGGGAGAGGTGTGTATACCACATCTTTATCCATACACCCCTCGAGGGACACAGGTTGCTTCTGTATCTTGGCTATCCTAAATAATGCTGCCATAAACATAGGGGTGCATACATCTTTTTGAATTAGTGCTTTCATTTTCTCTGGTTAGACACCGAATTGTGGAATTACTGGATCAGATGACATCTCTTTAACTTTGGGGGTAACCTCCCTACTGTTTTCCACAGTGGTTGCACCAGCTTAAATTCCTGCCAACAATACACAAGTGTTCTTTCTTCTCTACAACCTTGCCCATATTTGGTATTGATACTAGCTATCCTGACATGTGTCAGGTGTTATCTGGCTGTAGTTTTAATTTGCATTTTACTGATGACTAGTGATGTTGTGCATTGTTTCATGTGTGTTAGGTATCTGTAAGTCTTTGGAAATATGTCTGTTGAGGTCCTCTGCCCATTTTTAATTGAGTTGCTGTTTGTTTTGGTGTTGTCTAAGTTCTTTATATATTTTAGACATTAACCCCTACCGGGTATATCATTTGTAAATATCTTCTCCCATCCACTGGGTTGTCTTTTTTGTTGATGGTCTCCTTCTCTGTGCAAAAGATTTTTTTTTATGTAGTCCCAATAAGTTGTCCTTTCATTTTATAGGCTGAGGAAACCTATCTAGGAAAATCTTGCTAAGGCTGATGTCCAAGAGATTAGGATTTTATGGTTTCAGGTCTTACAGTTAGGTCTTTAATTCATTTTGAGTTTATTTTTGTGTATAGTGAAAGGAAATGGATCAGTTTCATTCTTTTATATGAGGCTGTCCAGTTTTCACAGTACCATTTATTGAAGAGAATACCCTTTTCCCATGATATAGTCTTGTCAGCTTTGTCATTGACCATATAAGCATGGGTTTCTCTCTGGGCTATCTGGTTACATCCATCCATGTGTTTATTTTTGTGCTAGTACCATTCTATTTTGATTACTGTAACTTTGTAATAGATCGTGAAAGCTTAGATTGTGATACCTCCAGCCTTGTTCTTCTTTCTTAAGATCTCTTTGGCTATTTCTGGTCTTTTGTGGTTCCCTACATATTTTAGGACTCTGTTCTAGTTCTGTGAAAAATGCTGTTATTACTTTGATGGGGATTGTATTGAATCTGTACATTGCTTTTGGTAGTATGGACATTTTAATAATATTCTTACAACCATGAGCATAGGTCTTTATGTCATCTTCAGTTTTATAGTTTTTAGAGTACAGGTCTTTCACCTTCTTGGTTTATTCTTGGTATTTTATTCTTCTTGATGGAACTGTAAGTGGAATTGTTTCCTTGATTTCTTTTTCTGCCTCTTTGTTATTAGTGTATAGAAATGCAACAGGTTTCTGTAAATTAATTTTGTACTTGCAACTTTATTGAATTCCATTCCAATAGGTTTTTTTTTTTTTTTTTTGAAGGAGTCTTTAGGATTTTCTGTGGAGTCTTTGGGATTTTCTATGTTTAGTAGTAGTAGGTCATCAACAAATAGTGACAATTTTATTTTTTCCATACCAATTTGCATGCCTGTAAATCCTTTTTAAAAAAATTTCTAGTACTATTTTGAGTAAAGGTGGTAAGAAGGTGTAAGAGTGAACATCATTGTCTTGTTCTTTGTCTTAAGGGACAAGTTTTTGTTTTGTCACCTCTGAGTTTGTCATATATAGCCTATATTATGTTGAGCTGCATTCCCTCTAAAACCTACCTTTTTGAGAGTTTTTATCATGAACAGATGTTGTATTTTGTCAAATGCTTTTTTCTGTGTCTATTGAGATGATCATTGGATTTTCAACTTTTGTTATGCAGTGTATTGTTTTGGTTTGTGAATATTTAACCATCATTGCATCCCTGAAATAAGTTCAACTTGATTGTGGTGAATGATCCTTTTAATGTATTTTTGAAAGCAGTTAGTATTCCTTTCAGGACTTTTCATCTATTTTTATCAGGGGTGTTGGCCTATAGTTTTCTTTTTTTGTAATGTCCTTGACTGGTTTTGGTATCAAGGTAATGCTGGCTTCATAGCATGTATTTAGAAGTTTCCCTTTCTCTTTTATTTATTTATGTTTGGGGGGAATAGCTTGAGGAGAGAGATATTAGCTCTTTTAATGTTTGATAGTGTTCACTGGTAAATCCGTCTAGTCTTGGACTTTTGTTTTTTGGGAATCTGTTTAGTGATTTCATTACTAGTAATTGGTCTATTCAGGTTTCTATTTGAGTTTTGGAAGATTGTAGGTTTCTAGGACTTTTTTCTTCTTAGTTGTCCAGTTTGTTGGCACATAATTTTTCATAGTGATCTCTTTGATCCTTTGTATTTCTCTGGTCTGTTTTTATTTCTTTCACTTATTTGGGTCTTTCTTTCTTGATGAGTCTTGGTAAAGGGTTATTAATTTCCTTGATAATTCAGAGAAGCAGCTTTTGGTTTCATTTATCTTTTGTTTGCAATTTCTTCTCTGATTTTCCCTGTTTCCTTCCTTTTACCAACTTTGGGCTAATTCTTTTTGTAATTTTTCTGGTTTCGTGAGGTAGGCCATATACTTTCCTCTTATAAATGCTTTTGCGACCATTGTGCTTTCATTTTTATTTGATTTCTTTGTTGGTCTGTTCATATGTTAGTACTGTGTTGGGCCTCCACCTGTTTTGGAAAAAAAATCCACAGATTTTTTTTAATTGATTTTGTTTTTCTATTCAGAAAAGAATCTTGGTACAATTTCAATCTACTTAAATTTATTGAGACTTGTGGGCTGAAATGTGATCGGTTCTGAAGAATGTTCCATGTGCACTTGAAACAAATGTGTATTCTGTTGTGTTTGGATGGAATAGTCTATATATACCTGTTAAGTACATTTTGTCTAATATGTCATTCAAAGCCACTATTTCCTTGTTGATTTTCTGCCTGGATTATCTACCCATTGATGTAAGTGGGATATTAAGTCCTGTACTATTAGTGTATTACTGTCAATTTCTCCCTTATGTCTGTTAATATTTGCATTATGTATTTAGATGCTCCGATATTGGGCACATATACATTTACAATTGTTATATACTCTTTTTTTTTCATGTTTATTTTTTGAGAGAGACAGTGTGAGTGGGGGAGGGGCAGAGAGAGAGGGAGACACAGAATCCAGAGCAGGCTCCGAGCTGTCAGCACAGAGCCTGATGCAGGGCTCAAACTCATGAACCAGGAGATCATGACCTGAGCTGAAGTTGGATGCTCAATTGAGCCACCCAGGCACCCCAACAATTATTACATACTCTTGTTAGAGTGATCCTTCTATCATTATGCAATGCTTTTCTTTGTTGTCACAGTCTTTGTCTTCAAATCTATTTAGTCTGATATAGATATTGCTTCCCAGGCACCTTTTGGGGAGGGGGGGGTGTGGCTTCCATTTGCATGGAATATCTCTTTCCATCCTTTCACTTTCAGTCTGTATGTGTCAAGTGAGTCTCTAGACAGCATATAGACAGGCTTGCTTTTTTGATCCATTTGATCACCCTATGTCTTTTGATTTGAGCAGTTAGACCATTTAAATTGCTGAGGGGGGAGGAGTTAAGATGGCAAAGAAGTAGGGGGACCCTGGGCTTTCCTCATTCCTGAAACACAGCTATATTGAGGTCAGATCACCTGGAGCACCCAGGAAATTGATATACGGAGTGGCAGAGGGATCTCTACAGTTGGAGGGAGATAATGTGGCAGGTGAGAGGTGCATGGAAATGAATTGAGAGAAAAGCAGTGGTGCTGCAGAGAGAGAGGGAACTCTTTCAAAAGGGAGAGAAAGAGGGGTTGAGAAAGTGCAGCATTGAGTTTGCACAAGAGGAAATCGGGCCAGGCTTAATTTTCTTTTTCCTATTTTGTGTTGTGGTATCAAGCTCATAGTTTCTTGGGGTTTGTTTTTTGTTTTGGTTTGGTTTTTCATTTCCTTCTCTCTCTCAGAGTAGGCTTTTAAACTTTTTTTTTTTTCTTCTTTTCCCTTTCCTTTTGGAATCAACCTTATAGCTTTTTGATTCTCTGGTTGTTTTTTTTGTTTTCTTTTTTGTTCCCTTTCCTTTTCTTTTTTTGGGGTCTGGCTTCCCCTTGCCTTTTTCCAGACTTATTTCAACAAGAAAATCAAAGCACATCTAATTAAAAGTCAAAACACTCCCTATTGTAAGCAAGGAGGAGCTCTGCGGAGGTCTCATCAGTGGGAATGAACAGCCCACATGCAGTAACAGAGTGCACAGAGCACACACCAGAAACATTTCCTGAAGTGCCAGGCCCTGGACAGTGTGTGACCCCTATTTAATGCAGTGTCTCAGGTACAGAAAACATAACAAGTTTTTAAAGCACGCAAAAGACAGAAATCTTCCCCAAAGAAAGGTCAAGTAGCAATCACAGCCAGGAACTTGCTCAAAATAGATATAAGCAATATACCTGAAACAGGATTTAGAACAACAGTCACAAGACTACTAGCAGGGCTTGAAAAAAGCACAGACGACACCAGAGAAACCCTTACTACCAGATCAAAGACCTAAAAACTAGTCAGACTATAATTTTGAGAATGCTATAACTGAGAGGCAGTACTGACAGGATTGAAGAAGCAGAGAGGAAGATAGGTGACATAGAAGAAAAGATTATGGAAAATAATGAAGCTGAAAAAAAAGAGGGAAAGGGAACTGTTAAATCACAAGGGGAGACATAGTGATTCCATGAAATGAAACAATATCTGCATCATAAGAGTCCCAGGAAGAAGGCGAAGAAGGGTTATCTGAACAAATGATAGCTGAGAACTTCCCTAATCTGGGGAAGCAAACAGGTTTCCAAATCCAAGAGGGATAGAGAATTTCCTTCAAAATTAACAAAAACAGGTCAACAGCATGACATATCATAGCAAAAATTGCAAAATACAAAGACAGAGAATTCTGAATGTGGCTAGGGACAAACAGACCTTAAGCTACAAGGGTAAACACATAATGGTAGTAGCAGACCAGTCTACTGAAACTTGGCAGGCCAGAAGGGAGTGGTAGGAAATATTTAATGTACCAAATGTGAAAAAATATGCAACCAAGAATTCTTTATCCAGCAAGGGTGTCATTCAGAATAAGGAAGAATTTCCCAAACATAAACTAAAGGAATTTGTGACCACTAAAGCAGCGCTACAAGAAATTTTAAGGGGGTACTCTGGAGGGGAAAACAAAGACCAAAGCAACAAAAACTAGAAAGGACCAGAGAACATCACCAGAAACACCAACTCTACAAGTAACACAATGGCAGCAAATTTGTATCTTTCAGTAATCATTCTGAATGTAAGTGGACCAAATGCTTCAATCAAAAACATAGGTATCAGAATGGATTTTAAAAAATCCATCTATGTGCTGTCTACAAGAGACTCATTTTACACCTAAAGACACCTGCAGATTGAAAGTGAGGAGATAGAGAACCATCTATCCTGCTAATGGATGTCAAAAGAAAGCTGGAATAGCCATACTTTTATCAGACAAACTGGACTGATAAAATCAGACTAACAAGAGATGAAGAAGGGTATTAAGGAGTCTATTCATCAGGAAGATCTAACAATTATAAATATGTATGCCTCAACTTGGGAGCACCCAAATATATGTCAACAACAAACATAGAGAAACTCATTAATATCATAATAGTGGGAGACTTTAATACACAACTTACAGCAATGGACAGATCATCTAAGCAGAAAATCAACCAGGAAACGATGGCTTTGATGGATACTGGACCAGATGGACTTAACAGATATATTTAAGACATTTCATCCTTAAAGCAGCAGAATACACATTCTTTTCAACTACACACAGAATATTCTTCAGAATAGATTACATACAAGGTCACAAATCAGCCCTCAACAGGGGGTTGAGGTATGGTTGAGATCATACCATGCATATTTCAGAACATAGTGCTATAAAACTTGAAATCAGCCACAAGAAAAAATTTGGAAAGCCCTCAAATACATGGAGGTTCAAGAACATCCTACTAAAAAACGAATGCTATAACCAGGAAATTAAAGAAGAAATAAGAAATACGTGGAAGTAAATAAAAAAGAAATCATGACAGTCCAAACCCTTTGGGATGCAGCAAAGGCAGTCCTATAGAAGAGTATACATTGCAATTTCCACCTATCTCAAGAAGCAAAAAAGGTCCCAAATATACAACATAGCCGTACACATAAAGGAGCTAGAAAGGAAGCAGCAAATAAAGCTGAAAGATAGTAGAAGGGAAATAATAAAGATTAAAGCAGAAATAAATGATATAGAAACAAACAAAAACCAGTAGAGCACATCAATGAAACTAAATGCTGATTCTTTGAAAGAATAAACAAAATTGATAAACCTCTCTCCAGACTTTCAAAAAAAGCAAAAGAAAGGACCCAAATAGGTAAAATCATGATTGAAAGAAATCACAACCATCACCACAGAAATACTAACAATTATAAGAGAATACTATGAAAAATTATATGCCGAAAATCTGGAAGAAGTGGACAAATTCCTAGAAACATGCACACTACTGAAATTCAAACGGGAAGAAATAGAAAATTTGAACAGACCCATAATCAGCAAAGAAACAGAATGAGTTATCAAAAATCTCCCAACAAACAAGAGTCTTGGGCCCAATGGCTTCCCAGGGGAATTCTACCACACATTTAAAGCAGAATTAATATCTATTCTCTTCAAGCTGTTCCAAAAAAATAGAAATGGAAGAAAAGCTTCAAAACTGATTCTATGAGGCCAGCATTACCTTGATTCCAAAACCAGACAAAGACCCCACTAAAAAGCAGAAATACAGGCCAGTATCCCTGATGAAACTAAGTGCAGAAATTCTCAACAAGATACTAACACATCAAATTCAACAGTACATTAGAAGAATTATTCACTATAATCAAGTGAGATTTATTCCTGGACTGCAGGGCTGGTTTAATATTCACAAATCAATTAACATGATATACCACATTAATAAAAGAATGCATAAAAACCTTATGATCATATCAATAGATGTAGAAAAAGCATTTGACAAAGTATAACATCTATTTATGATTTTAAAAGAAACCCTCCACAGGTGGATTTAGAGGAAACATAACATCATAAAGATCATATTTGAAAGACCCACAGGTGATACCATCTTCAGTGGGGGAAAGCTCTCAGGAACATGACAGGGATGAGGGGGAAAGGTCAGGAACATGACAGGGATGGCCACTCTCACCAATATTGTTCAACATGGTACTGGAAGTCCTAGCCTCAGAAATTAGACAACAAAAAGAAAAAAGGCATCCGAATTGGTAAGGAAGAAGCCAAATTTTCACTCTTTGCAAATGACACAATACCCTATGTGGAAAACCTGAAAGACTCCACCCGAAAACTGCTAGAATGAAAATGTGAATTCAGCAAAGTTGTGGGATATAAAATCAATATACAGAAATTGGTTACATTTCTGTACACCAATAATGACGCAGCAGAAAAAGAAATCAAGGAATTAATTCCATTACAAATGCACCAAGAACCATAAGACACCTAGGAATAAACTTAACCAAAGAGGTAAAAGATCTGTATGCTAAAACTGTAAAAAGCTTATGAAAGAAATTGGAGAAGACACAAAGAAATGGAAAAACATTCCATGCTTATGGATTGGAAGAACAAATATTGCTAAAACATGGCTACTGTCCAAAGCAATCTACACATTCAGTGCAATCTTTATCACACTGGCATTCTTCACAGAGCTAGAATAGGCAATTCTAAAATTTGTATGGAGCCAGAAAAGACTCTGAATAGCCAAAGTAATGTTGAAAAAGAAAACCAAAGCTGGATGAATCACAATTGCAAATTCCAAGCTGTATTACAAAGCTGTAATCATCAAGAAAGTATGGTACTGCACAGAAACAGACATATAGATCAATAGAACAGAATAGAGAACCCAGAAATGGACCCACAAATGCATGACCAAGTACTCTTTGACAAAGCAGGAAATAATATACAATGGAAAAAAAAAAAAAAAAGACAGTCTCTTCAGCAAATGGTCCTGAAAAAACTGGACAGTGACATGCAGAATGAAACTGGAGTTTTATACCATACACAGACAAAAAATTCAAAATGGAAGACCTACATATGAGACAGGAAACCATCAAAATCCCACAGGAGAAAACTGGCAGCAATCTCTTTGACCTCAGCTACAGCAGCTTCTTACTAGACATGTGTCTGGAGGCAAGGAAGTCAAAAGTAAAAATGAACTATTAGGGCCTCATTAAGATAAAAAGCTTCTACACAGCAAAGGAAACAACAAAACTAAAAGACAACCAATGGAATAGGAGCAGGTAATTGAAAATGACATATTGGATAAAGGGTTAGTATCCAAAATCTATAAAGAATTTATCAAACTCAACACACCCCCAAAAAATAATTCAGTGAAGAAATGGGCAGAAGGCCTGAATAGACATTTTTCCAAAGAAGACATCCAGATGGCTAACAGAAAAATGAAAAGATACTCAACATCATTCATCATCAGAGGATTACAAATCAAAACCACAATGAGATACCACCTTATACCTGTCAGTATGGCTAAAATTAACTCAGGAAACAACAGATGTTAGTGAGGATGTGGAGAAAAAGGAACATTTTTACACTGTTGGTGGAAATGTAAACTGGTGCAGCTACTCTGAAGAATGGTTTGGACGTTCCTCAAAATAATTAAAAATAGAACTATTCTATGACCCAGCAATTGCGCTACTAGGAGCTTATCCTAAGGATACAAAAATGCTGACTCGAAGGGGCACATGCACCCCAAGTTTATAGTAGTGCTATTAACAATAGCCAAATTATGGAAAGAGCCCAAATGTACATGAACTGATGAATGGATAAAGGTGTTGTCTGTGAACACACACACACACACAGTGGAATATCACTCAGCAATAAAAAAATAATGAAACCTTGCTCTCAGCAACAACGTGGATGGAATGAGAGGGTGTTATGCTAAGTGAAATAAGTCCACGAAAGACAAATATATGACTTCACTCGTGTGGAATTTAAGAAACATAACAGGTGAACATAGGGGAAGTAAAGGAAAAACAAGATAAAAACCAAGAGGGAGGCAAACCATAAGAGAACTCAAATACAGAGAATTGCTGTAGAGGAGATAGGTGAGGGAATGGGTAAATGGGTGATGGGCATTAAGGAGGGCACTCGTTGGGATAAGCATTGGGTGTTCTGTGGATGTCATCCATCACTGGGTTATACTCCTGAAATCAATACTACCCTACATGTTAACTAACTTGAATTTAAATAAAAGTATTTGCTGATAGGTATGTACCCATGTTCATTACTTTCTGGTTGTTTTTGTCATTCTTCCCTTCTGGATCTCTATCCTTGTGACTGATGACTTTCTTTAGTATTATGCTTGGCTTTGAATTTTTTGTGTACTATTAAAGGTTTATGTTTTGCATTTACCATGAGATTTATATACAGTATCATATTTATAATCATCATCATCAAGTTTCATAATTTTCTTCAATTTTTGTCTTTTTTCTTGTCCACTTAAAGAAGTCCTGTTAACATTTCTTATAAGGTCTGTTTAGTAGTGATGAATTTTAACTTTTGTCTGGTGACTCTTTCCCAGCAAGGTTATTATTACTTAGTATTTAAGGAGAAAAATCCTCAAATCCTTCCTGGCTTTAAAAGTTTTTTTTTTTCCTTTTAGCACTTTGAATATATCATGCCACTTCTTTCTGGTCTGCACAGTTTCTGTTGAATAATCAGCTGATAGCCTTATGGCGTTTCCCTTTTTATGTAACTATTTGCTCTGTCCTTTATTCTTTGACATTTTACTTATCACGTGTTCTGGTGTTTTCCATCTTCTTCAGGACTTTTGTTGCTTCTGGACCTAGAAGTCTTTTTTCTCCAGGTTAGGAAAGTTTTCAACCTTTATTTCTTCAAATAAGTTTTCTGCCCCCTTCTGTTTTCCTTCTGGTACCCCATATAATGTAGATTTTTTAAAAAATATTGTCTAAGAAATCCCATAACTTACCCTTATTTTTTTTCTTTTTCCTATTCAGCTTGGTTGCCTTCCAATAGATCATTGATCCATTTTTCTGCATCCTCCAATTTACAGTGGATTCCCTCTAGTGTAGATTTCATTTCAGGTATTGTGTCTTTGAGTCTGATTGGTTCTTTCTTTGTTGAAATTGTTCTTGAGTTTATTCATATTTCTCTCCAGCTTGGTAGCATCTTTATGGCTATCTCTTTGAACACATTATAAGGTAGATTGGTTATTTCCATTTCATTTACTTCTTTCTCTGAGGAATTGTCTTATTCTTTCTTTTGGAGCATCTTCCTCTGCCTCTTCATTTTGTTTGGCTTTCAGTATTTCTGTGAATTAGGGAGAATAGCTAAACTTGAAGGGATGGTCTGTTTTATGGTCCTCCCTTGCAAGACTGTGTCTGGTTACTTTGGTTGGCTGTCCAGAGCTCTGTCTGGTCTGTGCTGGGGCTGCCTTGTTTGGGTGGCCAGAGCTAAATTGGTCATGAGAGGTCTTGGGGGCTCTCCTGTCAGAGGATGCCAGCTCTGGGGTCCTAGGGCTCTCTACATGGAGGGCATCCTTGCAGGACAGCTGAAGTGGCTGTATGCCACGTTATCCCAGGGTACTCCTACAGAGGGAATCCTGGCAAGGCAAGTAGAGTTGAAGTGTTGTGCTACATGAAGGGGGCACCCTGTTAGGTTAGCTTCAGCTTAAACAGGTGCAGGTTTGGGGCTCCAGGGCTCTGTGTACTGGTGGTACCCTGGTAAGCTGTCTGGAGCCTAAGTGGTGTGGATCTGGAGTGTTCCTGGGTGGTTTAGCCAGAGAGCTGGAGCCACAATAAGCACTGACCATGGGTGTCTCAGTATGTTGCCTTGGGGTGTCTGCAGTGTGGTTGCCTTGGTGGGGTGGCTAGGACTGGTGTAGGCTATGGGTCTGCAGCTCACTGAGGCAGTAGCCCAGCAATGGTGCCCAGACCCTGCTCCTGTCTGCTCTATCAAGGTTGGGGGGCACATAGCAGTGGTGTTCACCAGCACCTGACTGAGAGAGAGTTCCAGAAGATCCCCTGGCATTTGGTGGAGTTGTAGGGCTGGATCTTTTATATTCTAGTTGACTTTTTAAGCTGTGGCATTTTTTGTCTATGCCCTGAGTAGACCAAACTGTTTGTGGTCCCTCAGTAGTATCTCTACCCACCATAGTTCAACAGTGTTGGGGGTGGGGGTTACTTTTGTTGCCTTGTCTCCATTTCTCTTGCCATTCTCTCTGCGGACTTTTGTTGTGGTCTTCATTTAGCCCTCAGTTCTTCAGGAGGAGTTGCTTTATAAATAGGTGTAGGTTGGTGTGTCCATGAAAGAGATGAGTCAGGGTCTTCTCGGGTCACCATCTTGTACCAGAATGTTGTTCTCTTTTTGATCACCAGAGGAATTTTGTCCTCAGTTACATTTTGGGTATCACAGAGCTATTTATATACACTCTTAGAGCATTTTGTCAACATTGTAATTACATTAGTAGTTGCCACATTTTCTCCTAACAGAATTCCTACAGAGATTTGGAGGAAGAATAATTATTTATTACCTTGTTCTCCTCTTATTTTGTAGCTTTCAGAATCACTATGAAGTAATAAGGAAGATGTTCAGAAATTTTTCATATCACATTATAATCTGTGGCACCAATCAGTAAAATCCTGGGGGAAACTTCTACTGTCTTGCTAACCAACACAATTCTTGTCCATGTGTGCAGGTATTGTGGAGGATTACAAGCCACCATTTTATGATGTGGTTCCCAATGACCCAAGTTTTGAAGATATGAGAAAGGTGGTCTGTGTGGATCAACAGAGGCCCAACATACCCAATAGATGGTTCTCAGACCCGGTAAGAGTGTCAAGTTTCTTAGTTCTAAAACTATCTTCACCTTTTTACTAGGAGTAAGTCAAGAGCAAGCAAATAACATAATTCCTGAATGATCTGCCTCATCTATTGCTTTCTCTACGTTACAGAGAAGGGCCTTAGACCTAGTTCAGTAGGATCACAAAATAGTCTTGTTGCTGAAAGAGCCTTCTGATTGATCTTGCTAATAAATGATACTATTCACCAGACTTCCTACTGTTGACTAACTCCCGGAGTTCAGAGACCCATTACTATGCCACTAGTGCGAGGGCTGCAGTTTCACAAGTAAAACAGGAGATGAACCTCTTTTCCGTCACTGCAGATCTGAAATTCCAAACGGAAGCTGTTCAGCTGGATTCCATCTGCAGATTTCATTATTAACTCAGAGGTAGCATGATTTCTTTTAGCAAACATAAAACATCAGGGGGTCCAGCCTGTCCCATGTAATTTACTTCAAAGTCAGCTGGTGAAGACCAGAGTTCATAAAACTCAAGAGAGACTCCTTTATCCAGTGGTCAGGGCCTCGATTATTTGTTTAAGGAAGATGGCAGGAACATTGCTTAACATCCTCCCAGTTTCTGGGCCCACAAAAAAGCCACTTTTTCACTGGGGCGTTTGTTTCTTCTCTCCTCAGACATTAACCTCTCTGGCCAAGCTGATGAAGGAATGCTGGTATCAGAATCCATCCGCAAGACTCACAGCTCTGCGGATCAAAAAGACTTTGACCAAAATTGATAATTCCCTAGACAAATTGAAAACGGACTGTTGACATTTCCACGGTGTCAAAAAGGGAGATTTGTCGTTGTCATTGTCCAGTTGGGACCTAATGCTGGCCTGACCGGCCGTCAGAACAGAATCCATCTGTCTCCCTCCACAAATGGCTGCTTTGATGAGGCAGACACTCTACCCAGCCGCATGCGGAGGAGACACCAAAACCACCCTAACCTCGCTCAATGACCATGAACTGGGCATTTCACAAACTGTTCACGCTACAGAGACTAATGTGGGACAGACGCTGTTGCAAAGGTAGGGGAACTGGAGGAACACAGAGAAATCCTAAAAGAGATCTGGGCATTAAGACAGTGGCTTTGCAGATCCTTCACAAGTCTCCAAGACTCTCCCCATGGGAAACTCACGGAGGTGGTGAATTTTTATCAGCAATATTGCCTGTGCTTCTCTTCTTTATTGCACTAGGAATTCTTTGCATTCCTTACTTGCACTGTTACTCTTAATTTTAAAGACCCAACTTGCCAAAACGTTGGCTGCGTACTCCACTGGTCTATCTTTGGATAATAGGAATTCAATTTGGCAAAACAAAATGTAATGTCAGACTTTGCTGCATTTTACACATGTACGGATGTTTACAATGATGCTGAACATTAGGAATTGTTTATACACAACTTTGCAAATTATTTATTACTTGTGCACTCAGCAGTTTTTACAAAACTGCTCCGTGCATATGTTAAAGCTTATTTTTATGTGGTCTTATGATTTTATTACTGAAATGTTTTTAACACTATACTCTGAAATGGACATTTTCTTTTATTATCAGTTAAATTCACATTTTAAGTGCTTCACATTTGTATGTGTGTAGACTGTAACTTTTTTCAGTTCATATGCAGAAATGTATTTAGCCATTACCCATGTGACACCACCGAATATATTACTGATTTAGAAGCAAAGATTTCAGTAGAATTTTAGTCCTGAACGCTGTGGGGAAAATGCATTTTCTTCGGAATTATCCATTATGTGCATTTAAACTCTGCCAGAAAAAAATAACTATTTTGTTTTAATCTACTTTTTGTATTTAGTAGTTATTTGTATAAATTAAATAAAAGGTTTTCAACTCAAAAAGTGATTTTTTTTTTTTACCATATGAAAAAGATCTGCATTCTAGAAAGCATTTTATTATGGGAACAATAGAAGCACAAAATGAATTTGTAAACTGAATTTGCTTTTCAAGTCTGGTAACAATTTTGAGGGTCCTATGAGGAGGATTTCCGGCTTGAATTTGGTATCAGAAAATTTGATTCTTGTTTCTTTCCTTGTGATTATTTTTTCTTGGTCTGTGTTCCTGTGAAGTGAGAGAAATGGACCTGTCTGATCAGTTTTCTTCACATGGGGGTTGTGGGGATAAATGAGGTCCCACGTGAGTAGGAAGTGGTCTTATACATCTCACCCTGCTGCTTGGGGACAGTCCATTGTTGTTTTTTTCCCACTTCTTGTGTTCACCAGGATTGAAAATTTAAGGTTTAAAATAGCCCAATTAAGAGAAGAGGTGTGAATTTTTGGACTGTTTACCAGAGGTAAGTAGATAACATCATTAAGATACGTTTACTTAGAGAGTATTATATTGACCTAAAAAATTGTAATAAAATACACATAACCGTTTACTATCTAAATAGCACTGACTGTCTGTTTAAAAGTGGTTAAGTATGGGGCACTTGGGTATCTCGGTTGAGTGTCTGACTTTAAAAAAATTTTTTTAATGTTTTATTTATTTCTGAGAGAGAGAGAGAGAGAGAGAGAGAGACAGCATGAGCAGGGGAGGGTCAGAGAGAGAGGGAGACCCAGAATCTGAAACAGGCTCCAGGCTCTGAGCTAGCTGTCAGCACAGAGCCCTATGTGGGGCTCGAACCCATGAACCGTAAGATCATGACCTCAGCTGAAGTTGGACGCTTAACCAACTGAGCCACCCAGGTGCCCCGAGTGTCTTACTCTTGATCACAGAATTTGTGAGTTTGAGCCCTGCGCTAGGTTTTGTGCTGGTGGTCAGAGCCCACTTAGGATTCTCTCTCTGCCCCTCCCACATGTGTTCTTTCTCTCTCCCCCCTCTCAAAACAAACTTAAAACATAAAAGTGGTTAAGTACACTCATATTGTTTTGCTGCTGTCTCCACTGTCCATCCACAGAACTCCTTTCATCTTGCAAAAGTGAAACTCTCTGCCTATATTAAGCAATAGTTTCCTGTTCCTCACTCCCTACAGTCCCTGATAACCCTCATTCTGCTTTCTTTTGATACAAATTGACTACTCTACCTACCCTATATTAGTGGAATTATACAGTATTTGTGAGACTGTCTTATTTCACTTAGCATAATGTCCTTAAGATGCATCCTCATTATAACATGTATCAGAATTGTTCTTTTTCTGGCTGTGTTATATATAGAGAGCATTTTGTTTATGTGTTCATCTGCTGGTGACAATTGGGTTGCTTCCATCTTTTGCCTATCGTGAATAATGCTGCCATGAACATGGGTATATAAATCTCTCTGACTCCTTGCTTTCATTTGGGGGGGGAGGGGTTATATACCTTAAAGTACAGTGGAATCACATTTAATTTTTATTGAAGTGTTGCATACATACATGAAAGTGTACCTATGTCCAACTATACAGCTTGATGCATGTTTATAAATGTTCATAAATTGGTTACTGTCATGGAAATAGCACCCAGAGCAAGAAGCACAATACTGACTTCTCTACAGTGAAGTCAGCATCATGGTGGTATGAATTCTTTTTCCCCCTTACCTTTGATTTATGACTAATCGTACATCAGTAACCTAATAAGTGTGCCTCTGCACTGCACAGCATGACACATGGGCAGCTTCTACCCACATATGCATCTGAAAGTGTGTGGATAGGACCTTGGAGGAGACTGTGGATCCAAGGGAGTCAGCGAACCTGCCCCAGTTCCCCATGCTGTGATCGGGAAAAGGGGAATCTGGAAAGCACAAAACTTGGACACTCACAGGAGATAGAGGATTTGTAGAGGTTTAGCCAACCTGATGGAAGATCTCAGCAGAGTAGAAATTTGGAGGCAAAGGAGAGAGGAACTGTGTGGTATATACTGGATGGCTGGTTTGTACAGGCACATCCTGAATGCCTGTTAATCAGTATCCTGAGAATATATGGATCCAATCCTACTTCTATATCCCCATCAAGCAGAATATATAGAAAAACGTGTTGTTCAGCATTCAAGGTCAGGGGATCTGGGGATGGCCAACCTGAAGCATCTCCTTTGTTGACAAAGAATGGGTGGCAGGCCTTGATCTCCTTAGAGTGCTGGCCATGCAAGGAGGGGAAAGGCTACAGACAGTTGCTAGGTTAGTTGCTACACTACGGAAACTTGTTTCATGCAGATTCCAGCAGTGGATGCTTTGTCCGGTCTGCTTCTCCTAGACTTCCTGTATGTAAGTTCCCCCAATAAACCTATGTCTCACTTGCTATCTCTTGGTCATTTCTTTGGTCTCACAGGACCACCCCTCACCCTTGGCTTAGAGTCTCCTGGGGTACAGTTACATTGGAGCTCACCAAGGTGCCCCTCTCCAAGGGTGTCATGGCAATATACTGGGTTTTTGTTGGTAGCAGCGAGTAGCTACCTCTCTGCTAGAGAGAGTAGAAAGCAAACGTGGTTGCCCACCTGCAGGGGTTGAGGCTGAAGTGACCCATTTCTCTCCAGTAGGACCCTGGGCTTCTGACGACAGATCTCCATAACAAGGAGGAAAGAAAGAAAAGTCAAAGAGGCTGAAAAGAAAACCAACCAACCAAAGGAGGCCAAGAACCCCATTCAATGGAATGTCTTCCCTCCTGTCTGCAGGAGGTCTACCTATGGACCTCTTGGAGTCCCACACGGGATAATCCCCTTTTCAGCCATGTGCACCCCCTCAGCCCCAGGTGCCAAGCCCATGCCTCGTTTTGTATGCTGAGTGCAGTCGCAGCTCCCAGAGGAGAAACTAAAAACTTGAGCTACAGCACCACCTCTGGGACATGAGAAGTTTCTAATCGTCAGCCCCCTAAACTGTAACAGCCAAAGCAAACAGTGTTTCACTAAAGAAAGGATACACACCTCTGCTTTTGCATTTGAAGTAATAAACACTACAAAAGATCAAGGAAATATAGTATTACAAAAATAAGTGATAATTCTTCAGCAATGAAACTCAAAGGTACAGAATACTGTGATCTGATGAAGAATTCAAAATAGTCATTATGAGGAAATTAAAAAACTACAAGAAAACTAAGAAGAAATTCAATGAGCTCAGGAATAAAGAGCTCCTTACAAAAGAAATTTGTTCTTTTTTAAAATTTCAAACAAATTCTGGAGCTGAAGAATTCTTTGAGTGAGATGGCATTAGAGAGCACAGGTAACAGGATAGAGCAGAGGAAATAAAGAAAAAGTGATGTGGAAAGAGAACTAAGATTTTTTAAAAGCAGAAATCCCATGAGAGCTATCAGATTCAATAAACAAAAGCAAATGGACTTAATAGATATAGTTAGAACATTTCATCCTAAAACAGATTACACATTCTTTTCAAGTGCATATGGAACATTCTCCAGAACAGACCACATATTAGGTCACAAAACAAGCCTTAACAAAAAGAAAATGATTGAAATCATACCATGCACCTTTTCTGACTACAATGCTACGAAACTAGAAATCAACCACAAGAAAAAAATTGGAAAGACCACAAATACATGCAATTTAAACAACATACTACTAAACAACAAATAGGTCAACTAGAAAATCAAAGAATTTACAAAAATACATGGAAATCAATGAAAATGAAAACACAATGGTCGAAAACCTTTGAGATGCGGCAAAAGTGGTCCTAAGAAGGAAGCTAATAGCAATACAGGCCTACCTCAAGGAGCAAGAAAATTCTCAAAATTTTCAACAAAGCCTAAAGCCAGCAGAGGGAAGAAAATAATATAGATCAGAGCAGAAACAAATGATACAAAAACTAAAAATACAATAGAATGGATCAATGAAAACAAGAGCTGATTCTTTACAAATCTTATTAAATTTTTTTAAACATCTAGCCAGATTCATAAAAAAGAGAAAGGACCCAAGTAAATAAAAATTACAAATGAGAGGATAAATAACCACCACCATCACAGAAATACAAATAATTAGAATATTATGAAAAACTTTAGGCCAACAAATTGGACAGCCTGGAAGAAAGAGGTAAGTTCCTAGAAACATAACAAACTGCCAAAACTGAAACATGAAGAAATAGAAAACTTTAATAGACCAATAACCAGCAAAGAAATTGAATTGATAATAGAAAATTTCCAACAAATAAGAGTCCTGGGCCAGGTAGCTTCATTGGAAAATTCTACCAAACATTTAAAGAAGAGTTAATACCTATTCTTCTCAAACTATTCCAAAAAATCGAAAAGGAAGGAAAACTTCCCAATTAATTCTGAGGCCAGCATTAACCTTATACTGAAACTAGATAAAGACTCCACTAAAAAGAAGTACAGGCCAATATCACTGATGAACATGGATACAAAAATTCTCAGTAAAATAACTAGCAAATTGAATCCAAGAATACATTAAAAGAATCATTCACCACGATAAAGTGGGATTTTTCTTGGGTTGCAAGGGTGGTTCAATATACTAAGTCAGTCAACATGATACATCATATTAATAAAAGGATAAGAACCATATGATTATTCAAATGGATGCAGAAAAATATTTTTAAAAAGCATAACATCGACTCATGATAAAAACCCTCAACAAAGTAGATTTAGAGGGAACATTCCTCAACATAATAAAGGCTATATATGAAAAACCCATGGCTTTTTGTCATCCTCAATGGGGAAAAAATGGAGAGCTTTTCCCCTAAAGTCAGGAATAAGACAATGGTGAGAGTGGACATCCGTGTTATTTAACATAGTACTAGAAGTCCTACCACTGGAATCAGAAAACAAACAAAAGGAAATAAAAAGGCATCCAAATCAAGTAAAAGCCACACTTTCACTATTTGCAGATGACATGATTCTGTATGTGGAAAACCCAAAAGATTCCACCAAAAAAAAAAAAAAATAGAACTGATACATGAATTCCATAAAGTTGTAGGATACAAAATAAATGTACAGAAATCTGTTACGTTTCTATATACCGATATTGAAGCAGCAGAAAGAGTAATTAAGCAATCAATCTTGTTTACAGTTGCACCGAAAGCAAGATACCTAGGAATAAACCTAACCAAAGAGGTGAAAAAACTGTATTCTGAAAACTATAAAACATTGATGAAAGACACTGAAGAAGACACACACACACAAAAATGGAAAAACATTCCATGCTTCTGGAATGGAAGAACAAGTAATGTTAAAATGTCTATACTACCCAAAGCAATGTACAATTTAATGCAACCCCTATCAAAATGTCAACAGCATTTTTCACAGAGCTAGAACAAACAATCCTAATATAGTATGGAACCATAAAAGGCCTCGAATAGCCAAAGCAGCCTTGAAAAAGAAAAGCAAAGCAGGAGGCATCACAATTTCAGACTTCAAGTTATATTACAAAATTGTAATGATCAAAACCGTATGGTACTGGCACAAAAATAGACCTATTGATCAATCAAACAGAATAGGAAATCCAAAAATGAACCTACAAGTACATGGTAAATTAATCTTTGACAAAGCAGGAAAGAATATCCAATGGGAAAAAGGCAGTCTCTTCAGCAAATGGTGTTGGGAAAACTGGACGGCAACCTGCAAAAGAATGAAACTGGACCACTTTCTTATACCAAATACAAAAACAAATTCAAAATGAATGTAAGACCTAAATGTGAGACCTGAAACCATAAAAATTCTAGAGAAGAACACAGACAGTAAACTGTTTAATGTCGTCCATGGCAACTTCTTTCTAGATAGGTTTCCTGAGGCAAGGGAATAAAAGCAAAAATAAACTATTGAGACTTCATCAAAATAAATGCTTCTGCACAGTGAAGGAAACATAAACTAAAAGACAACCTATGGAATAGGAGAAGATATTTGCAAATGACATATCTGATAAAAGGGTTAGTATCTGAAGAATTTATAAAACTCAATACCCCAAAATTGAATAATCCAGTTAAAGAATGGGCAGAAGACATGAACATTTTTCCAAATATGACATAAAGAAGGACAATAGACATGAAAAGAGGCTCAACATCACTTATCATCAGAGGAATACAAAGCAAAACTACAATGAGATATCCCCTCACACCTGTCAGAATGGCTAAAATCAATAACACAAGAAACAACAGGTGTTGGTGAGGATGTAGAGAAAGGGAAACCCTCTTGCACTGTTAGTGGGAATGCAAACTGGTGCAGTTACTCTGGAAAACAGTATGGAGTTTCCTCAAAAAAGTTAAAAATAGAACCAACTTATGACCCAGCACTTGAACTAAGTATTTACCCAAAGAATACAAAAATATTAATTCAAAGGAGTACATGCACCCCAATGCTTATAGCAGCATTATTGACAATAGCCAAACTATGGAAACAGCCCAAGTGTTCATCAACTGATGAATGGAAAAAGAAGATGTAGTGTGTGTGTGTGTGTGTGTGTGTGTGTGTGTGTGTACATACACACGCACATACATGCCCTACACAAGGAAATATTATTCACAAAAAAGAATGAAACCTTGCCATGTGCAGCAACATGAATGGAACAAGAGAGGATTATGCTAAATGAAATAAGTCAACTAGAGAAAGAAATACCATAGCATTTCACTCATATGTGGAATTTAACAAAATAAATGAGTAAAGGGGGAAAGAGAGAGAGAGAGAGAGGCAAACCAAGAAACAGACTCTTAACTATAGAGAACAACCTCATGGTTATCAGAGGGGCAGTTGGTGGAGGGAATGGTGTAAATAGTGATGGTGATTAATGAGTACATCTTTTGTGATGAGCACAGGGTGGTGTATGAAAGTGTTAAATTACTATACTGTACACCTAAAGCCAATATAACACTTTGTGTTAACTAACTGGAATTAAAAACTTTGAAAATATTTAAAAAATAAAATTATAATACTAAAGAACCAACTGTAATCAACCATGTTGAAGGAAAACTGAAATAATCATTCTCTACATTCTAAACTAAAAATATCGTAATATTGTCATCCTATAAAAAGATGGGCAGAGAATACATAGCCCAAAAGTAGAGGAAAATAAAACTTGTAGAAGTTATATGCTTAATTAAACTAAATAACATTGTAAATTCTTTTTAAATGCTGTTTTAAAAAAGAAGAAGAATTGGTGTACCAGAAGGAGAAGGGGGGCAGAGTTTATTTTAGAAAATAGTAGCTGAAAACTTCCTAAACCTGGGGAAAGAATTGGATATAAAGGTTCACAATGCTAGTAGAATACCCTATTATCTCAATGCAAAAAGTCTTATAAAGGGTCAGGAAAAAAGTAGACTAATGAAATATTTTTTTGTAAGTTTTCAAGCTTTTCAGCATAAGCTCTACAGGTCAGAAGAGAGTGGGATGAAATATTCATGTTTTGAAAGATAAAATGCCAGCAAAGAACACTCCAACAAAGCCTCCTTCATATCAAGGGTGATTTTGCCAAATAAATAGAAGCTGAGGGAGTTCACCAGCACTAGACTTGCCTTATAAGAGAAAATGAAAAGATGCTAATTAGTGATACAACGACCATGAAATACGTGATATGTAAAGGTAAAAATGAGAATTAGATGTTTTATGTAAGCTTCATGGTAACCACAAAGCAAAAATCTAAAAGATAATGGCAAATCATAAGGGAGAAATTATAAATTGGTGGTTTTCCCTGAAGATGTGCTCAAAGGCAGGCTGAAATGGAAGGTTATTTTCCTTTTGGAACTACAAAGCAAACCAGAATACAAACAATAAGATGGCAGAGATAACTCCTTACAGATTGATAATCATTCCAAATGTAAATAGGTTGAATTCACCAATCAAAAGGAACAGAGTTGGGGTGCCTGGGTGGCTCAGTTGGTTAAGCATCCGACTTAGGCTCAGGTTATGATCTCGCATTCTGTGAGTTTGAGCTCCACGTCAGGCTCTGTGCTGACAGCTCAGAACCTGGAGCCTGCTTCGGATTCTGTGTCTCCCTCTCTGTCTCTCTTTGCCCCTCCCCTGCGCTCTCTCTCTCTCTCTCTCTCTCTCTCAAAAATAAATAAACATTAAAAAAATTTTTTTAAAGGCACAGAGTGGCTGGAGGGATTTTTTTTTTTAAAGGACCACCTATATGCAGCCTACAGAGATTTCCTCTCTAAAGAAAAGTGAAAGTGAAAAACACCAAAAAGAAAGCAGGAATAGCCATACTTCTATCAGACAAAATAGACTTCAAGCCCCCCCCAAACAGTTACAAGTGACAAAGAAGTTGGTCATATAATGATAAAAGGGTCAGTAAATATATACATCATAAATATATACACACCCAACATCAGAGTACCAAAATATATAAACAAATACAGACCAAGTTGGAGAAGTAGACAATAAAATAATGTAGGGGACTTCAGTCTATTTGTTGTAAAGTATGGTTCAATACCCCATTTTCACCAATGGATAGGTCACCTGGATAGAAAATCATCAGTAAGGTAATGTTAGAATTTAACAGACGTTTATAGAACATTCTGTTCATTAGCAGCCAAATATACCATCTGTTAATCGTTCACAGAACCTTCTCCATGGTAGATCATATGATAAAACACAAACAAATCAGCAAATTTAAGATGACTCTTGTCAGAAAAGATAGTTGGTATGATTTCAGTGATATAAACTAGTAATCCTCAGTAGGAATACTGGGAAATCTACAAATATATTGGAACGAAACAAAACTCTACTGAATAACCAATGGGTCAAAGAAAAAATCAAAAGGGAAATAAAAATTATTCAAATGAAAATGGGAATACAGCATATCAAAACATATGCAGCAAAAGCAGTTCTGAGCAGAAAGTGCATATGTGAAGAAATTAGAAATATCTCAAACAACCTAGCTTTAATATTTTTTAATGTTTATTTATTTTTGAGAGAGAGAGAGAGCACAAGTGGGGAGAGGCAGAGAAAGAGGGAAATACAGAATCTGAAGCAGGCTCCAGATTCTGAGCTGTCTGCACAGAGCCTGACACGGCTCGAACTCATGAGCTATGAAATCATGCATGACCTGAGCCAAAGTCGGATGCTCAACCGACTGAGTCACCCAGTCGTCCCTCAAACAACCTAACTTTATATGTCAAGCAACTAGAAAAAGAACAAATTAGGCCCTAAGTTAGTAAAAGGAATGAAATAGTAAGGATCAGAGTAGTAATAAATGAAATATAGTCCAGAAAAACAATAAAGATGAATGCAACTAAGAGCTGGTATTCCAAAAGGATAAAAGTGATGAAGAAAAAAAAGATAACACAAGTAAAATTACCAACAAAAGAGGAGACATTACAACAGATACCACAGAAATACATCGGATCACAGGAGACATTCAAAAAGTTATATGCCAACAAATAAAGTGACCTAGAAGAATTGGATAAATTTCTAGAAACACATAACCTAACAAGACTGAATCATGAATAACTAGAAAATCTGAACAGATCATTAACAAGTAAAGAGGTTGAATCAGTAATCAAAAAGGCTCCCAACATGAGGCACCTGGGTGGCTCATTTGGTTACATGTCTGACTTTGGTTCAGGTCACAATCTTGGGTGTGTGAGTTT
This sequence comes from Hyaena hyaena, assembly GCF_003009895.1. NCBI lineage: Eukaryota > Metazoa > Chordata > Mammalia > Carnivora > Hyaenidae > Hyaena > Hyaena hyaena. The sequence continues at coordinate 2,966,537 of NW_024080759.1, forward strand.
GAACCCCGAATCAGGCTCTGTGCTCAGAGCCTGGAGTGTGTTTTGGATTCTCTGTCTTCCTTCCTGCCCCATTCCCTGCTCACACTCCGTCTCTCTCAAAAATAAACAAACATCCTCTTCTGAGGCAAGATGGTGGAGAAGTAGGGAGCTCCGTGCATTTCGCTCACACCCATCTCTCAAACAGAGAAGGCCTGAAGCTGCAGGAGTTTGGGAAGAGAAAGATACAGAGTCCACTGGGAAGGCAACCTCATAAGTGCGTGAATGTGAACTGGGGAAGATAAAAGCAGGCTGGGACCAGAGACATGGAGGGAGGGGAGGGACCCCCCCTTCGCGGGCAGCTGCAGTGAGTTGAGGGGAAAAGAAAGAGCAGCTGAAACTGCTCATAGAACTGTCCCTGAAGAAGAAAAAAACCTCGGCTTGGAAGGAGAGTGTTTTCAGTTCTAGCTGGGGTGCTGACTTTGAACTAGGTGCCCCCGGTCCCAGACAGGGCCAGGAAAAACTGCTCTGCTGCACTCCTGGCACCATCCCCAGTGGCGCAGAGGCCTCCAGCTTGAGGCTGTGATCCCCAGGCTTAACCCCCGGGAGCACAGAGGTGGTGGATCCTAGGCTGTGCTGCCACTTGACCCTGGTGGATCTGAGGCTGTGCCGCTCCCCCACCCTTCCCTCGACCCCCAGCAGTGGGGAAGCAGCGACCTGTGGGACTCTGTTTTGGGCGGTATCAATAAAGTGCATGGACTGGGACCTGGAAACAAGGTGGGGCGTGGGACATAGAACACAGCCCACCTTGGCTACGCCCCCAGCACAGGGAGATCGGACCCAAATGAGTGATTTGCAACGCTTGGTTTGAGAAGGGACTGAGGCAACACCATTTTCCCCCCCACAACCACCAAGGTGGGTCCTTAGGGATTCACTGGCAGGACACAGTGGAGGCTAAGACCTGACTACACCAAACCACGCAAACCACGCCCATCCCTGCTAGAGAGCTGCCTTTGTTGTTGTTGTTGTTGTTGTTTTTGTTTTTTATTTTTTTACCGGAGCCCCAGGGCAAGACCAACATGGATGCACTGCTATGATTAATTCCAGATCAATTCTTTCTATTCAGATATATTCTCTCTTGTCTCATTCGTAACCCTTCACTCTGCTGGATAGGGCACTCTGGTCACTGGTTTACTTAAACAGTCACATTTAATCCATTCTCTAGATGTATATTCTACACCTCCACCGCTACCTTTTTAATTCTCTCCCTCTACAGTAATCAGACTATATAGTTTCTCTGAGTAGCATTATATTCGTTTCTTTCTCCTTGCCTCCAACTATATTCCCCTCTTTCTCCCTCTGAATCGAGCCTCTGAGTCTCTCTGCCTGGTCATTTCATTTCCAATTTCACTTCCTCCCAGCCCTGTCATTTCTCTCTTTGTATATACTCTTCCATCAGCAGTGCATACACCCGGCTCTTTATTTGTAGCTGGAAATTCTGGTTTTATGCCTTTAGACTGTCCTTTGTCTTTTGGGATTTTTCTTTTTTTCTTTTCTTTTTTCAATTTTTTAAATTAATTTTAATTTTTATTATTTGTCTTCCTTCCTTCCTCTTTTTTTCTTTTTTGTTTTTTTGTCCCTTCCTTATTTCTTTTTCTTTTCCCTTTTCGGTTTGTGTGTTTGTTGGATTTGTCTGTGCGTTTGTGTGCCTTTGCTCCCTGTGTGTTTGTCTGTCTGTTTTCTTTTCCAGGGCTACCTCAAGAAACAAGCCAAAGTACACATAGTGGAGAGTCCCAAATACCACTATGAGTAGGGAAATAAAATAACCAAAGTCTCAACAAGAGAAACCAAGAGACACCATTCAAAGAACGCTTCCTGAACAGACAGGCCCTGAACAGTCAAAGAGCTCTCTTTAATACAGCAGCATCTAAAGAAGCAGAGTGCATAAAAAGCTATTAAAACTAACAAGAGATTGAAAGGTAACCAAAATGATGAAACGGAAGAACTCTTCTCCAAAGAAATTCCCGGAAAAAGACAGCTAAAGAACTGCTCAAAACAGATATAAGCAACATAACTAAACAAGAATTTAGAACAATAGTCATAAAATTAATCGCTAGGCTTGAAAAAGGCATGGAGGACATCAGAGAAACGATGGCTACAAACACTACAGAGCTTAAAAATAGTTATGATGAATTAAAAAAAAATACTATAAATGAGATGCATAATAAACTGGAGGCGTCCAATGCACAGATTGAAGAGGCAGAAAGGAGAATAAGGATTTAGAAGACAATTATAGAAAAAGAGGAAGCTGAGAAAAAGAGATAAACTGATGCAGGAACACAAAAGGAGAGTTTGAGAGCTCAGTGATACAGTCAAATGGAACAATATCCGTATCATAGGAATTCCAGAAGAGGAAAAGAGAGGGAAAGGTGCTGAAGGAGTCCTTGAACAAACTACAGCAGAGAACATCCCCAATCTGGGGAAGGCAACAGACATTGAAATCCAAAAGGCACAGAGAACTCCCTTCAGATATAACTTGAATCGATCTTCTGCATTACATATCAAAGTGAAACTGGCAAAATATAAGGACAAAGAGAGAATTCTGAAAGCACCTAGGGATAAAAAGGCCCTAACATACAAAGGGAAACCTATCAGTGTGGTTTTAGACCTATCTACTGAAACTTGACAGGCCAGAAAGGAATGGCAGGAAATCTTCAATGTGATGAACAGAAAAAATTATGCAGCCAAGAATCCTCTGTCCAGCAAGCCTGTCATTCAGAATAGAAAGAGAGATAAAAGTCTTTACAAGTAAACAAAAATTGAAAGAATTCATGACCTCTAAACCAGTCCTAAAAAAAAAATCACAAGGAGGACTCTATGAGGGAAATGTTGCAAGGAACACAAGGTACCAGACACCACCACAAGCATGAATCCCACAAAGGACACGATGACTCTAAACCCATATTTTTCAATAATAACACTGAATGTAAATGGACTGACTGCTCCAATCAAAAGACATAGGGTAGCAGAATGAATTAAAAAAACAAAATCCATCTATTTGGTGTCTACAAGAAACTCATTTTAGACAGGAGGACACCTTCAGATTGAAAGTAAGGGGATGGAAAAATATCTATCATGCTACTGGAAGTCAAAAAAAAGCTGGAGTAGCCATACTTATGTCAAACAAACTGAAGTGTAAAGTAAAGACAGTAACAAGGAATGAAGAAGGGCACTGTATAATAATTACAGGGTCTATCCATCAGGAAGAGCTAACAATTATAAATGTCTCCACATCGAATATGGGAGCACAGGTAATCACAAACAGAAACAATCTTATGGATAAGAATGTTCTAATAGCAGGGGACTTTAATACTCCGCTTACAGCAATGGATGGATCAACCAGACAGAAAATCACTAAAGAAACAATAGACTTGAAGAGCACCTTGCTGGCTTAGTCGGTTAAGCATCTGACTTTGGCTCAGGTCATGATCTCACAGTTCATGGGTTTGACCCCACATCGGGCTCTGTGCTGACAGCTAGCTCAGAGCCTCGAGCCTGTTTCAATTCTGTGTCTCCCTCTCTCTCTGACCCTCCCATGTTCATGCTCTCTCCCTCTCTCAGAAATAATTTTTTTAAAAAAACATTAAGAAAATTTAAAAAAAAGAAAAGAAAAATTGGACTTGAATGAGACATTGGACCAGATGGATTTGACAGATATATTTAGAACTCTTCATCCTGAGGCTATGGAATTCACTTTCTTCTCAAGTGCGCATGGCACATTCTCCAAGATAGATCACATACTGGGACATAAAGCAGCCCTCAATAAATATAAAAGAATTGAGGTCATACCATGCACACTTTCAGATCACAATGCTATGAAACTTGAAATCAATCACAAGAAGAAGTCTGGAAAACCTCCAAAAACATGGAGGTTAAAGAACACCCTACTAAGGAACAAATGGGCCAATCAGACAATTAGAGAAGAAATTAAAAAATAGATGGAAACAAATGAATATGAAAATACAACAATCCAAACTCTATGGGATGCGGCAAAGGCAGTCCTAAGAGGAAAGTACATTGCACTCCAGGCCTATTTCAAAAAATTAGAAAAAGCACGAGTCCAAAATCTAATAGCTCACCTAAAGGAACTAGAGGCAGAGCAACAAAAACTCCCTAAACCCAGTAGGAGAAGAGAAATAATAAAAATCAGGGCAGAAATAAACAATATAGAAACAAACAAACAAGCAAAAAACATCTGAAGAGATCAATGAAACCAAAACTTGGTTTTTGAAAAAATAAACAAAATTGACAGACCTCTAGCCAGGCTTCTCAAAAAGAAAAGAGAGCACCCAAATAGACAAATACATGAAAGAAAACGGACTCACTGCAACCAACCCCTCAGAAAATCAAGCAATTATCAGGGAATACTATGAAAAATTTATGCCAATGAATTAGACAACTTAGAAGAAATGGACAAATTCCTAAACACACACTCACTCCCAAAATTTACAAAGGAAGATAGAAAATCTGAACAGACCCATAACTAGTGAAGAAATTGAATCAGTTATCAAATATCTCCCAACAAATAAGAGCCCTGGGTCAGAGAGCTTCCCTAAGGAATTCTACCAGACATTTAAAACAGAATTAATACCCATTCTTCTCATTCTTCTCAAGCTATTCCAAAAAATAGAAATCGAAGGAAAACATCCAGACTCATTTTATGAAGCCAGCATCACTTTGATTCCCAAGGCAGACAGAGACCAAGCAAAAAAAAAAAAAAAAAAAAAAAAGAGAGACCTCCAGGCCAATATCTTTGATGAATATGGATGCAAATATCCTCAACAAGATACTTGCGAATAGAATCCAACAGCACATAAAAAGAATTATCCACCATGATCAAGTGGGTTTCATTCCTAAGTTACAGAGCTTGTTCAATATTTGCAAATCAATCAGGGTGATGCATCACATTAACAAAAGGAAAGATAAAAAACATATAATCCTGTCGGTAGATGCAGACAAAGCATTTGACAAGATACAGCATCCCTTCTTAATAAAGACCCTCGAGAAAGTCGGGATAGAAGGAACTTACCTAAACATCATAAAAGCCATCGATGAGAAGCCCTCAGCCAACATCATCCTCAATGGGGAAAAACCGAGAGCTTTCCCCCTGAGATCAGGAACACGACAGGGATGTCTACTCTCACCACTGCTGTTTAACATAGTGCTGGAAGTCCTAGCATCAGCCATCAGACAACAAAAGGAAATCAAAGGCATCAGAATTGGCAAAGAAGTCAAACTTTCACTTTTCACAGACATGATACTCTACATAGAAAACCCAACAGACTCCACCAGAAGCCTACTAGAACTGATCCAAGAATTCAGCCAAGTGGCAGGGTACAAAATCAACGTACAGAAATAGGTTGCATTTTTATACACCAATAATGAAACAACAGAGAGAGAAATCAAGAAACTGATCCCATTCACAACTGCACAAAAAAACCATAAAATACCTAGGAATAAACCTAACCAAGGATACAAGAGATCTGTATGCTGAAAACTATAGAAAACTTATGAAGGAAATTAAAGAAGACACAAAGAAACGGAAAAACATTCCATGCTCATGGATAGGAAGAATAAATATAGTTAAGATGTCATTACTACCCAAATCAATCTACACATTCAATGCAATCCCAATCAAAATTGCACCAGCATACTTCTCAAAACTAGAACAAACTATCCTAAAATTTGTATGGAACCACAAAAGACCCTGAATAGCCAAAGTAATATTGAAGAAGAAAACCAAAACCGGAGGTATCACCATCCCAGACTTTAGCCTCTGCTACAAAGCTGTCATCATCAAGACAGTATGGTATTGGCACAAAAACAGACACATAGACCAATGGAATAGAATTGAGAACTCAGAATTGTACCCAAAAGTATACAGCCAACTAATCTTTGACAAAGCAGGAAGGAGTATCCAATGCAAAACAATAGCCTCTTTAACAGATGGTGCTGGGAGAACTAGAAAGCAACATGCAGAAGAATGAAACTAGATCATTTTCTCAACACCATACGCAAAAATAAATTCAAAATTGATAAAAGACTTGAACGTGAGACAGGAAACCATCAAAACCCTAGAGGAGAAAGCAGGAAACAACCTCCTTGACCTCCACCGTAGCAATTTCTTACTTGACACATCCCCAAAAGCAAAAGAATCAAGAGCAAAAATAACTATTGTGACCCCATCAAGATTAAATCTTCTGCACGGCAAAGGAGACAATCCATAAAACTAATAGGCAACTGATGGAATGGGAAAAGATAGTTGCAAATGACATATCAGATAAAGGGTTAATATCCAGAATCTGTAAGGAACTCCCCAAACTCCACACCCGAAAAACAAACAACCCAGTGAAGAAATGGGCAGAAGATATGAACAGACACTTCTCCAAAGAGGACATCCAGATGGCCAACAGACACATGAAACGATGGTCAGCATCCCTCCTCATCAGGGAAATACAAATCAAAACCACACTGAGATATCACCTCACGCCAGTCAGAGTGGCTCAAATGAGCAAAACAGAGAACTCTAGATGCTGGCGAGGATGTGGAGAAACGGGCACCCTCCTCCACTGTTGGTGAGAATGTAAACGGGTACAGCCCCTCTGGAAAACAGTGTGGAGGTTCCTCAGGAAACTAACAATAGAACTCCCCTATGACCCAGCAATAGCACTGCTAGGAATTTACCCAAGGGATACAGAAATGCTGAGGCATAGGAGCACATGTACCCCAATGTTCATAGCAGCACTCTCCACAATAGCTAAAACATGGAAAGAGCCTAAGTGTCCATCAACAGATGAATGGATCAAGAAGATGTGGTTTATCTATACCATGGAATACTACATGGCAATGAGAAACAATGAAATCTGGCCATGTGTAGCAACATGGATGGACCTTGAGGGTGTTATGCTGAGCGAAATAAGTCAGGCAGAGAAGGACAAATATCATATGTTTGCACGTATAGGAGGATTAGGAGGAACTTGACGGAGGAACAAGGGGGAGAAGAAGGGCGGCAATGGTGGGGGAAAGGGAGAGAGGCAAACCATGAGAGACTCTTGAATGCTGACAAAAACTGAGGACTGATGGATATGGGGGGGAGGGGGGATGGGCATGGAGGAGAACACTTGTGGGGATGAGCACTGAGTGTTATGTGGAAACTAATTTGACAATAAACTATTTGTAAAAAAAAAAAAAAAAAAGAATCAAAGAGGAGAGATCACAACCAATGCAGCAGAAATAAAAACAATAATAACAGAATATTATGAGTAATTATATGCCAATAAAATGGGCAATCTGGAAGAAATGGACAAGTTCCTAGAAACATATAAACTACCAAAACTGAAACAGGAAGAAATAGAAAATTTGAACAGACCCATAGCCAATAAAGGAATCAAATTAGCAATCAAAAATCTCCCAACAAACAACTCCAGGGCCAGATGGTTTTCCAGGGGAATTCTACTACACATTTAAGGAAGAGTTAACACCTATTCTCTTGAAGCTGTTCCAAAAAATAGAAATGGAGGGAAAACTTCCAAACCCTTCCAAACCCTTTCTATGAAGCCAGCATTACCTTGATTTGAAAACCAGACAAAGACCCCACTAAAAAAGAGAACTATAGACCAATCTCCCTGATGAACATGGTTGCAAAAATCCCCAACAAGATATTAGCCAACTGGATCCAACAATACATGAAAAAAATTATTCACCACGATCAACGGGGTTTATACCAGATGCATAGCTGGTTCAATTCCACAAAACAATCAATGTGATTCATCACATCAATAAAAGAAAGAACAAGAACCTCATGATCCTCTCAATAGATGCAGAGAAAGTATTTGACAACATACATCATCCCTTCTTGATAAAAACCCTTTAGAAAGTTGGGATAGAAGGATCATACCTTGAGATTATAAAAGCCATGTATGAAAGATCCAACACTAATATTATCCTTAATGGGGAAAACCTGAGAGTTTTCCCCCTAAGGTCAGGAACAAGACAGGGATGTCCACTCTCACCACTGTTATTCAACATAATATTGGAAGTCTTAGCCCCTGCAATCAGACAACACAGAGAAATAAAAGACATCCACATCAGCCATGAGAAGGTCAAACTTTCACTCTTTGCAGATGGCATGATACTCTATATGGAAAACCCAAAAGATTCCACCAAAAAACTGCTAGAACTGATCCAGGAATTCAGCAAAGTTGCAAGATATAAAGTCAATGCACAGAAATCAGTTGCATTCCTACACATCAACAATGAAGCAACAGAAAGAGAAATCAGGAAATAGATCTCATTTACAATTGCACCAAAAACCATGAAATACCTAGGAATAAATCTAACCAAAGAGGTGAAAAATCTATACATTGAAAACTATAGAAAGCTTATGAAAGAAAATTGAAGATGACACAGAGAAATGGAACAATATTTCATGCTTCTGTATTAGAAGAAGAAATATTGTTACAATGTCGATACTGCCCAAAGTAATCTACATATTCAATGCAATCCCTATCAAATAACACCAGCATTCTTCACAGAGCTAGAACAAACAATCCTAAAATTTGTATGGAAGCAGAAAAGATCCTGAATAGCCAAAGCAATCTTGAAAATGAAAACCAAAGCTGGAGGCATCACAATATCAGACTTCAAGCTGTATTACAAAGCTGTAATCATTAAGACAGTATGGTGCTGGCACAATAACAGACATTCAGATCAATGGAACAGAATAGAGAACCCAGAAATGGACCCACAAATGTATGGCCACCTCATATTTGTCAAAACAGGATAAAATATTCAATGGAATAAAGACAGTCTCTTCAGCAAGTGGTGCTGGGAAAACTGGACAGTGACATGCAGAAAAATGAGCCTGGACTACTTTCTTACACCATACACAAAAATAAATTCAAAATGGATGAAAAACTTAAATGTAAGACAGGAAGCCATCAAAATCCTCAAGGGGAAAGCAAGTAAGAACCTCTTTGATCTTGGCCACAGCAACTTCTTACTCAATGCATCTCCAGAGGTAAGGGAAACAAAAGCAAAAATGAACTATTGGAACCTCATCAAAATAAAAGTCTTCTGCACAGTGAAGGAAACAATCAACAAAACTAAAGGCAACTGATGGAATGGGAGGAGATATTGGCAAATGACATCAGATAAAGGGTTGGCATCCAAAATCCATAAAGAACTTATCAAACTCAACACCCAAAAAACAAATAATCCAGTGAAGAAATGGGCTAAAGACATGAACAGACACGTCTCCAAAGAAGACATCCAGATGACCAACAGACACATGAAATGATGCTCAGTGTCATTCATCATCGGAAATACAAATCAAAACCACAATGAGATACCACCTCACGCCTGTCAGAATGGCTAACATTAACAACTCAGGCAACAACAGATGCTGGTGAAGATGTGGAGAAAGAGGATCTCGTTTGTACTGCTGGTGGAAATGCAAACTGGTGCAGCCATTCTGAAAAACAGTATGGAGATTCCTCAAAAAATTAAAAATAGAACTACCCTACAACCCATCAATTGCACTACTCGGTATTTATCCAAGAGATATAAGTATGCTGTTTCAAAGGGACACATGCACCCCAATGTTTATAGCAGCACCATCAACAATAGCCAATGCATGGAAAGAGTCCAAATGTCCATTGATGGATGAATGGATAAAAAAGATGTGGTATATGTATACAATGGAGTATTACTCAGCAACCAAAAAGAATTAAATCTTGTCATTTGCAACTACGTGGATGGAACTAGAAGGTATCATGCTAAGCAAAATTAGTCAGAGAAAGACCAGTATCATGTGACTTCACTCATATGAGGACTTTAAGATACAAAACAGATGAACATAAGGGAAGGGAAGCAAAAATAATATAAAAACAGGGAGGGGGACAAAATCATAAAAGACCCATAAATATGGAGAACAAACAGAGGTTACTGGAGGGGTTGTGCGAGGTGGGATGGGCTAAATGGCTAAGGGGCATTAAGGAATCTACTCTTGAAATCACTGTTGCACTATACCCTAACTAACTTGGATATAAATTTTAAAAAGATTAATTAAAAAAATATCCTTGAACAAAATATGGTAAGTAGAGAAGTCAAAGAAAAACAAGTAGTGTATGGTATCACTTTTACGTGGAATCTAAAAAAGCCAAATTCGTAAAACCAGGGAGTATAATGGTGGTTACCAGAGGATGGGGAGTGGAGGGATAAGACAGATGTTTAAGGGTACAAACTTAGTAGTAAATAAACCCTAGAGATATAATGCACAGTATAATGAATATAAACAATATTGCATTATAAGCAACAAACTTGCTAAGAGTAGAATTTATTCCAACCACTAAAATCATTATGTAATGTGATAGAGGTGGCAATCATATTACAGTATACATATGTAATAACATTTGTACACATTAACTTTATGCAATGTATAGGTCAAATCTATATATATATATTTAATTTTTATTTATTTCTAGGAGAGAGAGAGAGACACAGACTCTGAAATAGGCTCCAGGCTCTGAGCTGGCAGTCAGCACAGAGCCCGACGTGGGGCTCGAACCCACGAACCGCGAGATCATGACCTACAGGCGCCCCAGGTCAAATATATTTTATTTTAAAAAAGCAGAACATTAGAAGCACCCTAGAAACCTCCCTTCTGCTCCTGTCTCCCTCATCAACCCCTGGAGTAACTACTATCCTGATTCCTAACAGCATAGATTATACTCATTTATTATTGAACTTCTTATACGATTATATAGTACGGAGGCTGGTAGGTATGCATATAAGAGTGGAATCACTAGATTATACGGTTTGGAATAGCTTTAGCTTAGTAACCTTTACCAAACCATTTTCCAAAAGGAATTGTTCAATTTATGATTCTATCAGCCGTTCATGAGACTTCTGGTTGTCCTGCAACTTCAATGGTACTTAATTTTTTTTTCATTTTAGTTATTCTGGTGGATGTTGTATACATGTTTCAACAAAACAAAGAAGGGATGGAGTAAATAATAGATACTGTTTACACAGTTCTTGCCATTCTCGGTAACTGTAGAACCCATGTGAGAACAAGTCCTATGATGTGTATATAGATTTCAGCTCCCAAGTGCTGGCTGAGTCCAGCATTTTGTGATACATGTTATTATATACACAACATGAGCCTTTAACAATCTGACAACTTCATCTAGTACTCATCCTTTGAAAGAGGTGTTTCAACTCTGGAGGATAATCTGGCTGTGTAGACTGATAGGTTACATGTAAGTTTCAAAATGGCATATTTCTAAGCAAGTCTGACTACATATGATCTCTGCTTTATTTGCTGATCTTGAAACCTCACCACAATTTAAGATTCATGTACGTGAAGAGGTCAGGGACAACAAAACACACTAGCCCCTCTAAAAATCCAGGTTTACAAAGAATAATACGATCTTGGTATCCAGTAAGGAAATTGAGGTCCAAAGAGTTTTGCTGGTGAGTCTGGACTAGATCTTTTGACTCTAAGACTACTTACTGTAAACTTTCTAGGCTACCCTGCAGTATTCAAAAGTAAACTCTTCTACCTTCATTTGCATTGAGTCACATTATCCAAGTGGCTGCATAGACACTATTGAAAGCTCTAGGTGAGGACTTATTTGGCCTGCTCACTTTCTTACAGTATATCTGCCCCCCCCCCTAGTTATCTTTTAAGATAATGGAAATGTTCTATTTGAAAGTACCTGTAAGAAAAGACAAGCAGGCTATTATTCTTTTATGGGCATTGAACCAGATGTGAAGCTATTACCTCCCAGCAGAAAACCTACCCTTTTATAACACACATTGTGATGGTTGGGATATGGGCACATCAGCTTGGATGTGTTCTCAGAGGAAGAGGCAGTAGAGGAGACTGAAAGGCAAGAGGAGCAAGAGGGGACTTGCCCTTTACAGCCTGCTTTCTGTTCTGTCAGCATTGCTCCAGCAGAGGCAAGGCCTCCTACTGGGAGTAGGTGAATCCAGTTTGTTCTAATATGTGCAGAAGTAGCTTTGTTATGCCTTACCTGAAAATTGAGCACCAACTCTCAAGCAGTCACTTCTTAGAGGGTAGAGTACCAGCTGCATGGGATCCCACCTCTAAACTCAGGGCCATCGGCATCAGCCCAGGGGCACCCCTGAAATATGTCAGTTCTGTGGTCCTCCCCCTTAAACTTCTAAGTTCCAATAATTCCACCTTCTTCCCTTTGTTGGCCTACCCTTAGGAGTGTAAGCTGCTCTGGTAGTTGCTTTCTTTGCCTCACTTTAATGTGTCTTGTTGGCCTTTTTAATTACCCCATTAATAATTTGTTACACCTCGTTAACTATTCTAATAAAAAACACAAATCTGGTGTGGTCTGTCCCTGGATTAAACTGACTGATAGAAGCCATATCCCATTGCCTCTTTCCTGACACTTTTTGAGGTAGAGCAGATGTTACAACCCCAAGTTATAGATCAGAAAACTGAGGCAATAGTAAAGTGTGGGTGTTCAGCTAAACTAAACAGTTAGTCGTTTAGAACTAAAACTAGTTCTAAGAACACTTAGAACTAAAATTGGATTCTTAAATTTTTAGGTGAGAGCTCATTTACCTTGTGACTCCTTCATGCGTATCCCCACCCTTGCCCTCCAGTTTATATATCTCCCTAGGAGAAAGATCAAGAAAGAAAGGAAGGTCATTTGGCCTGGTATTTGTAGTTTTATTTCTTACTGTGTTTGTATTCCATGGGAAGATCAAATGACACATGGCTTGAACTAATCTATTTTTTCCCCTAGAATATTCACTTCCATACAGAGGAGCTGGTCTGTCTTCCTTCCATGCCTATTCCTAAATATATGACAATATATTAGGACAATATCTCAACTTAAATTGGAATGCCTTTAAGGATTCTCTCAATTACTAGAGGTTTGTATTATCATTGAACACTTCTTTGGTTCCCATGCTTTCTTTCCAAATCTTCCTGCCTCATCTTCTCCCTCTGTCAGATACCCAATACACAGTTTTTCAAAGCGCAGTTAATTCACATATTTCAGGAGGTTTCCAGCCATGAATGGCTTATACTTTGAGTTTACTCCTGCAGTCTGATTTTGATAGTTTCCACCAGCTGCAGCCAAATCACCCTCAATAGCTGTTACCCTCCCCATACAATCTTTTCTTAATCCCAAAATTATAGTATCACCAAGTCACTCCAGAAGTGCTAAGCTTTGCCACTAAAGTATGTCTATGATTCACTTATTTAAGAAATAAACATGGGAGTATCTACTAAACCTCTCCAGAGAGCAGAGACATCCTTCCCATCCTTCCTGTCACACTGGTAACACTTTGTGTGTGGCCTTATAACAGCCCTTTGCCTATCCCGCCCTGTGTATATTTTTGCAGTGTGAGTTTCAATCTCTAGATGGTTAGTAACCATAATAACCTCAGTAGTAATGGTTAATACTTACTGAGCATTTACTACTGAGTGCTTGGTACTGTGCTGCTTTATAGGTACTCATAACAAGAGGAGCAGGTAGACATTATCATAATTTTATTTGACAGAGAAACTGAGGTTCAGGGCAATTGTGACTGTGTCTATTCCACAACCAGAAAGTAGTAAAGCAAGATTTGAACCCAGGCAGACGGATTCCAGCACTTGTGCTCTTTATATACTATGAACTGCTGCTTGTTAAAAGAAGCTACTAATTTTTTCTGCTTTCTTTTTTGCATGGAAATAAAATCACTGACTTCTTTTCAGTTGAATATACATACTGAATTTCTAGATTATGAGTAGTGAGAGGTTGGCATTTATTTTCTTCCCAATTTTCCCCCTCTTGTTTAGTTCTGATGATTTAAGAAATGAATATGGACACAAATTTGCATGCCAGGTATGAACTCAGTTGAAAAAATACCTAGAAAAAACTCAGATTATACCAAACTACTTAACAGTATTACCTTTGAGTAGTGATACTCCAAGTTGTTTCTTCATATTTTCTATAGTTTCCATCTTTCTAGAATGAGAATGGGGGTGCCTGAGTGGCTTAGATGGTAAACATGTGACTTTGGCTCAGGTTATGATCTCACAGTGTGTGAGTTCAAGCCCTGAATCAGGCTCTGTGCTGAGAGCTATGAGCCTGAAGCCTGCTTCAGATTCTGTGTCTCCTCCTTTCTCTGCCCCTCTCCTGCTCATTCGCTGTCTCTGTCTCTCTCTCAAAAAATTATAATGAGAATATATTATAGAATGTTGAAGAAATGGCCATTTTGTGCTAGTTTGAGAAATCTGTTTGGTCTAATTAATGGGAAATTCAGTGACTGAAAATTATTTTAGTGAACTTATAATTTTATTTTTTCTTAAACTATGCATGTCATTATATAAAAAGATTGATAGTTCTACAAGGTTTAAAATAAAAAGTGACAGTCTGGAGTGACATCACCATGATGGCAACATAGATATTCCTGATGTTGTTTTACTTCATAAAAACAACCAAAAGCTATTCATGGATAAGACGATACACAGAATTCTAGAACACAAGGGTGAGGCTGCAGTACTTCCTGGACCACAGATACCAAGACAGTGCATTAGAAGGGTAAGAGGAGTGGCTACATGATGACCACATTGCTCTACCTCCAGGCTGGCAAAACACAACACGAAAAGGTCTATAGAACTATAATAATAGCTAAACAAATTTAAGGAAAAAAACATGCATGAACAAAATGAGAAGTTTAATGAAGAACTAGAAAACACTAAAAGAGACAAATCTTAGAGCTGAAAAATACAATGACTGAAGAGAAGAACTTAAAAGAGCCTCAAAAGCAGACTAAAACATGAAGTATCAGTAACCCAGGATGCAAGCCATTTGAAATTGTAGAGAGAAGAAAAAACAAACAAAACCCTAAACCAACCGACCAAAAAACAGGAAAGGTGGCCTATAGGACTCAAAGGAAACAATGTCTGTATTTTGCAAATTCCAGAAAGAGAAGAGAGAAAGTGATTAGAAAGTATATTTAAAGCAATAATGGCTAAAAACTTGACAAACCTGAGAAGAGAAATTTATCATCTAGATACATGAGGCACAAAGGATACCAAATAGGTTGAACCTGAATATGGTTACACAGAGACATTTTATAATTAAATTATAAAAAGTCAAGAAGAGAATTTTGAAAGCAGCAAAAGAAAGGAGGAAAGTTATAAAAAGGGAACCCTTATACACTCAGATTTCATAATGGAAACATTTCAGGCCATGAGAAAATAAGATGACGTATTCATAATATTGAAGGGGTGAAAATCCTGTCAACTGAGAATCGCAGACCCAGAAGGCTCTTCTTCAGAAAAGGATACAGAATTTTCTGAATCAACAAAAGCAGAGACAGTCCATCACCACTAGACTTGCCTTGTAAGAAATGTTAAAGGAAATTTTGTGAATAAAAGTAAAAGAATGCTGATTAACATCATTAGAAACATACGATAGCAAAGAACTCACTGGTAACGGTAAATATATAGTCAAAGTTATGTTCTATAATATGGTAAATTGTTATGTAACTCACTTACAACTTAGTTTTAAAGAACAAATGTGGTAAAGGCGACCATAATTACAATATCTGTTATTAGAAACACACTATAAAAATATGTAAATTTTAACAATAAACTAAAATGTGATGCAGGAGAAGTGAAAATGGAAAGTTCACTTTTTAAAGTGAACTTTAAAATAGAATGTTATCATTTTAAGATATTTAAGCATCATAACCACCAAAGAAAAACCTGTAGAAACTACACAAAAGAAAAGGATAAAGACGTCCACGTGTAATGATGTAAAAAAATACATAAATAGAAAAAAGATAACAAGATTAGAAACAAGGAACAATGTATGTACAAAACATCCAGAAAACAATTATTGAAATGGCAGAAGTCCTTACCTACCAATAATTACTTTAACCATAAATTGATTAATTTTTCCAATCAAAAGACATGGAGCTGATGAATTTTTAAAAATCTAACAAGAGGGGCTCAGTCAGTTAAGTGTCCAACTTCGGCTCAGGTCATGGTCTCATGGCTCATAGGTTTCAGCCCCGCATCAGGCTCTGTGCTGACAGCTAGCTCAGAGCCTGGAGACTGTTTCAGATTCTGTATCTCCCTCTCTCTCTGATCCTCCCCTGCTCACACGGTTGGTCTCTCAATCTCTCTCTCTCTCTCTCTCTCCCTCAGAAATAAAAAAAAACATTAAAATTTTTTTAAAAAAATCTAACAAGAGGTTGCTTATCAGAGATTCATTTTAGCTTTAAAAACACAAATAGACTGAAAATAAAGGATGGAAAAAAATACTTCAAGCTAAAGGTAACCAAAAACAGCAGAGGTACCTATACTTGTATTAGACAAAATAAAATCAGAATATGGCAAAAGGGAGACAAAATAGGTCATTGATTTAAATAAGGAATCAATCCATCAAAAAGATATTTATATTTTAAATACTTATACACCTAACATCAGAACACCCAAATATCAATAGCAAAAGCTAGCAAAGATAAAAAGAGAAATAAACAGCAATACATTAACAGTGGGGATGTTAAATCCTACCCTCAACAATGTATATAACCTAGGGGAGCCTGGGTGGCTCAGTCAGTTAGGCATCCAAGTCCTGATTTTGGCTTAGGTCATAATCTCATGGTTTTGGAAAGGAGCCCCACATTGGGCTCTGTACTGAGCTTGGGGCCTTTTTGGGATTCTCTCTTTCCCTCTCTGCCCTTCCCCTGTTCTCTCTCTCCCTCCCTCCCTGTCTTTCTCTCTTCTCTCTCAGTAAAAAAAAAAAAAAACAATGCATATAACAGAATAAACAAGGAAAGAGCAGATTTGATCAACACTATAGACCAAATAGACTTAACAGACCTGTAAAGAAAATAAATCTAATAATATTCAACGATTGAGCACCCATACAATCCAACAATAGCAAAATACACATTCTTCTCAGGTGCACATATGGAACATATTCTAGGATAGGTCACGGTAGGCCACAAAACAAGTCTTTGTAAATGCAAACAGGTTAAAATCATACCAGCTGTCTTCACCAACCACATGGTATGAAACCAGAAATCAACGATAGCAGTTAAGCTAAAAAAATCATGGAAAGTAACACCCTTCTATATAACTGGCCTCCAAAATACTTAAAAACAAATGCAAAGAGTTAGAGATACGAAGAAACAAGGAAATATTTCCAAAGGACAAGAAAAAATCAGAACAAAAGAGCTAGATGAAAAGGAGATAAATATGATTGATAAGGACCTATATCAGACTTAAGATTGGATAACTCAGTGAGAACTTAAAAAAATAAAAAAATATGGAAAGGAAGTGGTAAGAGACGATAAATATAATAAATGAAATAATACAGCATAGAAAAAACCCCGCATATTAGAGGATTCAGGGGGGAAAAAGTGACCTAGAAGACAGGTAATGGAAAGCAACCAAGCTGAGCAGCATAATTAAAAAAGAATTTAAAAAAATAAAATAAGTTGAAAGAACTCAGCAACATCAACAGTCTTAACAGTATTTGCCTCATAGGGATCCCCAAAAAAGAGAAAAGGGGCAGAAAACTTATATATAAAAATACATAAACTTAAAACATTATATGTAAAAATAAGTATGTAAAATATGACAACATACACAAATATGACTGCTGTATACTTAGGATGTTGTATATAAACCTCATGGTAACTACAAACCAAAAACCTATAAAAACCTATAATAGACGTACAAAATAAAAAGGAAGCCAAATATAATACTAAAAGTCATCAGTCACAAGGAAAGAGACCAAGAGAAGAACAATGGAACAGAGAAGAACTACAAAACAACCAGAAAGTAAAGGACAAAATGGCAAGGGGGAACACACCTATCAACAATCACTTTAAATGTAAATGGTCTGAATGCTCCAATCAAAAGACGTAAGGTGATCAAATGGGTGAAAAAGCAAGTCCCATCTATAGGCTGCCTACAAGAGACTCACTTCCAACCTAAAGACACATTCAGACAGAAAGTGAAGGGGTGGAAAACGGTATTCCATGCAAATGGAAGCTGAAAATGAGCTGCGGTAGCAATACTTATTATATCAGAGAAAAGAGATTTTAAAACAAAGATGGTAGCAGGAGACAAAGAAAGGTGCTATAGAGCATAATGAGAAAGAGATCAATCCAACAAAAGTTTGTAGTAATTGTAAATATCTATGCACCTGACATTGTAGCATCTAAATACATAAAGTAACTATTAACAGACATAATGGAAGAAACTGACAGTAATACAATAATGTCAGGGGACTTTAACAACTCATTTACATTGATGGATAGATCATCCAGACAGAAAATCAACATGGAAACAGTGGCTTTGAACAATGCATTAGGCCAGATGGACCTAACCTATATGCAGAACATTCTGCCCCAAAACAACAGAGTACACTTTCTTTTTCAAGTGCAACTAAACATGCTCCAGGATGGGTCACATGTTAGGCCACAAAACAAGTCTCAATAAAGTTAAGAAGATTGAAATTGTATCAAGCATCTTATTTACCACAGTAGTATGAAACTAGAAATCAATTGCAAGAATATATCTGGAAAGAACACAAAACATGGAGGCTGAACAACATGCTATGAAAATAACTAATGGGCCAATGAAGAAATCACAGAGGAAATACAAAAATACATGGAGACAAGTGAAAATGAAAACGCAATGGCCCCCAATCTTTGGGAAGCAGCAAAAGCAGTTATTAGAGGGAAGTTTATAGCAATACAGGCCTACCTCAATAAACAGGAAAAATCTCCAATACACAACCTAGTCTTATATCTAAAGGAGCTAGAAATAGAACAAGCAAAGCCCATGCCAAAAGAAGGAAGAAAATAATAAATATTAGAGGAGAAACAAATGAAATAGGGAATAAAAATACAATAGAACAGAATAATGAAACCAAGAGCTGGTTCTTTGAAACGATAACCAAAATTGATAAAAATTTTAGCCAGACTCTTCAAGGAAAAAAGAAAAAGGAAGTAAACAGGGGTCAGGGAGGAAGGCAGGGAGGGAGAGAGAGAGAACTCAAAATCAGAGATGAAGGAATAAAAATAACTGCCAACACCACAGAAACACCAAGGATTATCAGAGAACATTATGAAACACATGCCAACCAACTGAACAACCTAGAAGAAATGAACACATTCCTGGAAACACATGATTTTCTAAAACAAAATCAGGAAGAAATAGAAAATGTGAACACAGCAATTATTAGCAATAAAATTGAATCAGTAATCAAACAAATTCCCAACAACAAAAAATTGAGGACCAGTTGGATTCATAGGTAAATTCTACCAATCATTTGAAGAAGACTTAATACCTATATTCTTCAAACTACTCTAAAAGCAGAAGAGGAAGGAAAATTTCCAAATTCATTCTACGAAGATAGCATTACCCAGATACCAAAACCAGATAAAGACAACACAAAAAGAGAACTCTAGGCCAATTTTGCTGCTGAACATAGATGCAAAAATCCTCAACAATATATTAGCAAATCTAATTTAACAAATGTTTAAAAAATCATTCACAGTAATCAAGTGGGATTTATTCCCAGCATGCAAGGGTGGCTCAATATTTTTATATCAACATGATATATCACATCAATAAGGGAAAGGACAAAAATGATCTATGATCATGTGAATAGATACAGAAAAAGCATTTAACAAAATACAACATCACTCATGATAAAACTTCTCAACAAAGTGGGTTTAAAGGAAACATGCCTAAAGATAATGAAGGTCATATATTAAAAACTCATAGCTACCACTATATTTATTGGTGAAACACTGACAACTATTTCTCTATGATCAGGAAGAAGACAACAGTTTTAACCCTCACCACTGTCACTATTTGTAGATAGCATGATTACCTAGGAAGTCCTAAAGATGCTACAATAAATGATTAGAATGGGTAGATATATTCAGTAAAGTCACAGGGTACAAAATTAACATGGAGAAATCAGTTGCATTTTGATACACTAATAACAAAATAAGAGAAAGAGAAGTTAAAAAAAACAATTCCATTTATTGGGGCATATGGGTGGCTCATTCAGTTAAATGTCTGACCCTTGATTTTGACTCAGGTCATGATCTCACAGTTTGTGAGTTCCAGCCCTGTGCTGGGCTCTGTGCTTAACAGCATGGAGCCTGCTTGGGATTCTCTCTCTCTCTCTCTCTCTCTCTCTCTCTCTCTCTGCCCTTCCCCTGCTTGCACACGTTCTCTCTCTCTCAAAATAAAAAAAAAAAAAGAGAAAAACCCAACTCCATTTACAATAGTACCAAGAATAATAAAATATCTAAGAATAACCTTAATAAGGAAATGAAAGAGCTATACTCTGAAAACTATAAGACTTGATGAAAGATGTTGGGGGCCTATGGGTGGCTCAGTCAGTTGAGAGTTCAAGTTCAGCTCAGGTTGTGATCTCATCGTTCATGAGTTTGAGCCCCGCATCAGGCTCTGTGCTGACAGCTCGGAATCTGGAGCCAGCTTCTTATTCTGTGTCTCCCTCTCCCTCTCTCTGCCCCTCCCCCACTTGTGCTCTCTGTCTCTGTCTCTCTCAAAAACTAAACACTTAAAAAATTTTTAAAAAGAAAAATGTTGAAGATAACCAAAAGCAAATGGAAAGGTATGCCATGCTCAAGGATTGGAAGAATTAAATATTTGTCTATACAACCCAACCAAAGCAATCTACAGAATCAATGCAATCCCTATTAAAATACCAAAAGCATTTTTTCACAGAACTAGATAGATCATCCCCAAATGTGTACAGAATCACAAAAGATCACAAATAGCCAAAGTAACCCTCAGAAAGAACAAAGCTGGAGATATCGTAATCCCAAATTTCATGATATACTACATAGTTGTAGTAATCAAACAGTATGCTATTGACATGAAAATAGACGTAGATCAGTGGAAAAGAATACAGAGCCCAGTAATCAACCTACTCATACCTGGTCTATTAATCTATGACAAAAAGGCAAGAATGTACAATGGCAAAAAGACTATTTCCCCCAATAAATGATGCTGGGGAAACTGGTCATGCAAAAGAAACATGCGAAAGAAACAAAACTGTACCCCTTTGTTATTCCATACCCCAAAATAAACTCAAGGTGGATTAAAGACATTAATGTGACACCTGAAACCATAAAACTCCTAAAAGAAATAGAGGCAGTAATCTCTTGGCCATCATCCTTAGCAGCACATTTATGGATATGCCCCCTCAGGAAAGGGAATCAAAAGCAAAAATAAACTTTTGGGCCTACATCAAAATGAAAAGCTTTTGCATGGTAAATAAAACCATCAACCAAACACAACACCAACTCAGTGAATGGGAGAAGACATTTGCAAATGATATATCTGTTAAGGGGTTAATATTTAAAACACATAAAATGTTTGTACAACTCAATGCTAAAAGAACAATCTGATTAAAAAATGGACAGTGGACGTGAACATTTTTCCAAAGAAGATATACAGATGGCTATCAGACACATGAAAAGATACTCAACTCACTAATCATCAGGGAAATGAAAATCAAAACCACAATGAGATATCACCTCACCCCTGTTGGAATGGCTAGTATCAAAAAGACAAGAAATAACAAGTGTTGGCAAGGATGTGGAGAAAAGAGAACTGCCCTGCACTGTTGGTGGGAATGTAAATTGGTGCAACCACAGTGGAAAACAGTGTGGAGTTTCTTTAAACAATTAGAAATAGTAATACCATATGACCTGGTAATTCCACTACTGGGTAATACCCAAAGACATCCCAAGTACACTAATTCCAAGAAATATATAAATGCCATCCATGTTTACCACAGTACTTATAAGAGCCAAATTATGAAAGAAAACCAAGTGTCCATAAATAGATGAATGGGTCAGAATATTGTGATACACACAGAAATGGATTATTTCTCAGTCATAAAAAGAATGAAATCTTGTCATTTGCAAGAAAATGGATGGATAGATAGGATATTATGTGAAGTGAAAATGTTACAAGGAAAAAGTCCAATATCATATGATTTTATTTATATGTAGAATTTCACAATCAAATGAATAAACTAAGAAACAAAATCTTAATAGATCCATAAATACAGAGAACAAGTTGATATTTGCCAACATTGAGGGTTTAAGGAATGAACATAATGGTGACAGAGAGAAAGAAATAGAGTCTTTCAGTTACAGAGTGAATATGCCATGGGGACCAAAAGTACAACATAGGTAATATAGTCAGTGGTATTTAAATAGTGTTGTGTCATGCCAGGTGGTAGCTACACTTCAGATAAGTATAACTTGTAGTTTCAAATCACTGTGTCATATATCTAAAACTAATGTAAGTATTTATCTATATACACTTATGTATATATATAAAGTATATATTATGTATACTAATGTAAGTATGTATATATATGTGTATTATTATGTGTAAGTATATATGTGTATATAAGTGTATATATATATATATGATATATATATTACACAATTTTAAAATTGTGCATAGGACCTAAATATATACTTTTATAAAGGAGATATATGAATGGCAAATAGGTACATGAATGATGCTCAACATTACCGATCAGTAGGGGTATGCAAATAAAAACCACAATGAAATATCACCTTATACTTGCTAGAATCTCTGGTATTAAAGAGAGAAGAGATAACAAATACATTGCAGCTTTGCTGCAAAAAGGGGATCCTTTATGCACTGATGATGGGAACAAAGTTGTACAGCTAATTTAAAAACAATATTGACATTTTCCCCCAAATTAAAAATAGAACTACCATATAATTTATCAATTCCACTTCTGCAAATATATCTAAATATAAACATTGTGTCAAAGAGCCAGCTACACTGCCATTTTCACAGCAATATTATTTAAAATTGTCAAGGGATAGAAGCCACCTACAGATGGAGGCCTTAAAAGATGAATGGATCAGGTTGTTATATACATACGTTTATATATATGGTATACCTCTACATACATATGTATGTACGTACACATATTTTCACAATGGAATATTACAAAGTCACTAAAAGGAAATGCTTCCATTTGTGACAACCTACATGGACCTTTGTGGCATTACGCTAAGTAAAACATGTAAGATGGAGAAAAACAAAGTATTCTACCACATATATATGCAATCTTAACATGCACAAAGAAACTCAAAAATCTAAGATTTGTGATTAACATAGGCTGGGTTTTGAGGAGGGAGAAGTAGATGAAGGTGGTTAAAATGTACAAACTTCCGGGGCGCCTGGGTGGCTTAGTCGGTTAAGTGTCCGACTTTCGCTTGGGTCATGATCTCGCGGTTCGTGGGTTCGAGCCCCGCGTCGGGCTCTGTGCTGACTGCCAGCTCAGAGCCTGGAGCCTGTTTCAGTCTGTGACTCCCTCTCTCTCTGACCCTCCCCTGCTCACGCTCTCTCTCTCTCCTAGAAATAAATAAAACATTTTAAAAAAATGTACAAACTTCCAGTTATAAGATAAAGAAGTACTGGGAACATAACAAAGAACAGGACTACAATTAACACTTCTGCCTGGTATATATAAAAGTGGTTAAGAGACTAAATGCTAGGAGTGCTCGTCATCAGGTGTTTTTTTCCCCCTTTTGCTATTTTTTGTAACAACTTAAGATGATGCAGCTTAACTTACATGATAAACACTGTTCAATATACATAATTCAAATCCCTTTGCTTTACAACTTAAACTTCCGCAGTGATGCATTCTGTCCCAATAAAACTGGAATAGTACTTATCATTTATTATTTTCCACATCCATTTCCCCATTCCACAACAGCAACCATTACTTCTAAAACTGTCTCTTCTAGCTTCTGCCTTTGTTTTTCTTTTTTTTTTTTTTAATTAAAAAATTGGTTTTTGAGAGAGACAGAGACAGTGAGTGGGGAAGGGGTAGAGAAAGGGAGACATAGAATCAGAAGCAGGCTCCAGTCTCTGAGCTGTCAGTATAGAGCCTGAGGTGGGACTCAAACCCACGAACTGTGAGATCATGCCCTGAATCGATGTCAGATGCTTAACCAACTGAGTCACCCAGGTGCCACAAGTTTATTTATTTTTGAGAGAGAGAGAGAGAGAGAGAAGGGAAGGGAAGGGAAGGGAAGGGAAGGGAAGGGAAGGGAAGGGAAGGGAAGGGAAGAGAAGAGAAGAGAAGAGAAGAGAAGAGAAGAGAAGAGAAGAGAAAATGAGAATGGCAGTGTGAGAGGGGGGTGGCTATGAAGAGGGAGAGAAACTCCCAAGCAGGCTCTGCACTGACTGCACAGAGTCTGATGCAGGGCTAGAACACATGGACCGTGAGATCTTGACCTAAGCCGAAGTTGGCCACTCAACCAACTGAACCACCCAGGTGCCTCTTGGCTTTTTTTTTTCTACATAGAATTATGCTTCTATTTTTTTAAAGTTATATAGATTATCTATCAACTTCTATGGAAGATGACCATTTATTTCTTACCAGATTTTCCCTCATTCCCAATCCTATCCCCGACTGCCAAAAAAAATCAGTGATCAGAAAACAGACAAAAATCTTTCCCTCAAATTTTTACAGCACATAATTTTGGGTTGAGTAAATGTCCACTGTTTACTTTGTCATCAAATCTTATTTGCCAATGATTACATTTCCTTTCCTATAAATTTAGATATCTTTAAGGTGATTTTATTTTCGCACCTGCTTAGTTTTCCACATGCTATAATTCTTGACCAAACATGCTGCCAGTGTGTTAATATCCTCTCTGTTCATTCACATGAATTTCTCTCAAGGATATCCCTCCTGGAGTCCTCTGTCCCTCTGTGCCAATCTGAGCTGGTTGCTGTCTAAACCTGCTACAGCTGTGCTCCTGGGATCTCGCATCACAATTATCTTATGAATTTCCTCTGGCTCATTTTCATGTGGGAATCTTGATTCTTAGTATCTGTAGCACTTGCTCCTTTCTTCTGTTGAAGTGCATTGCTTTCAATACATTTTTGAGAGTGTATTTAGTAAATGTTTTGAGAGTTTTCAGGTCTGAAAGTATCTTTATTCTACTGTATCCCCTAATTAAGAGTTTGCCTGGGTATAGAATTTAACATTATAAATTGTTCTTAAATTTTTGAGGGCATGATGACATTATCCAGCCTTTTCTGTTGATGTTGAAAGTCTCAGGTATTCTGATTACCAGTCTTTGTGGTAATCAGTCTTATTCTCAGAATTTTTAGAATCTCATCTTTGTCCCCACGTTTCTATCTGAAGCTCTTATTTAGATGTTGGACCTTCTTAGCTAATCTTCTCATTAAAGAAACTTACCTACATTCCAGATTGTTGTACTTGCCTTAGCATAAAGATATGAAAACTCCTACACCTGGTAGCTGTTTTTTTGACGAAGTCACTTTATTTTTTGGCACTCTAGTTTCTTCCTCTATAAAATGGGGCTAATAGTACCCATCTCACAGGTTTGTTAGGATTAATACCTACAAAAGACTTAGAGCAGTACTTGGTATATGGTAAACTCTCAATATTATCTACTAATACTTTAGTTTTGCCTTCCATTATTCATGGTAGTTTTCCTTTCTCAATGTTTTTATTATAGTTCCATGAGGTAGGTTTCATATTTCATTTATTCATAATATTTTAATTTGCAAAAGTTGTGAAAGCACCTTTTAAAAGACCCTTCTTCATTCAGAAAGTAAAATTCTATCCTTCTGAGAATGTTATTGGTTTTAATTCCTTCATTTCTGTTTTTTTCTTGATTCTTATTCAAGTTTCTGTGTTTCCCATGAGAGAAATCCCTTAACTGTCTGAAGATACTTGGATGTCTATTCACATTTAAGAGTAAGATATTGGAAAGCCAATTGGGATAAAGTTTATTATTTTAACTATACTTTTTTCATAATATTTATTTTGAGAGGGAGAGCATGAGTGGCCTGGGGAGAGACAGAGAGAGCTGGAAAGAGAGAATCCCAAGTAAGCTCTGCACTGTCAGTGAAAGCTGATGTAGGGCTCGATCTTACAAACTCAGAGATCATGACCTGAGCCAAATCAAGAGTTGGGAGCTTAACTGACTGAGCCACTATATTAATTTTTATAATTGTTTTATTAGTGTTCATTATTAAAATTGTATGAACCATATTAAAGACTTAAGATTAAGCAAGTTAGCCAAAATATTATTTGATAATCATGCTTTTACCCGATGGTATGAGTTATGCATCAGCTACATTAAGAATAGGATAAGAGTGAGAAGATCCAAAATGGTGGAGAAGTAGGGGGACCCAAAATTTCCTCATTCCAAAGGACTTTGAATTCCAAGAGTACAGGCTGCAGAGTGACAAAGACATCTACAGGGACCCACAGGGACAACCTGGTGGGCCATAGGTGTGAGATTGCAAACTAGGAGAGATAAAATGTGCCACATAGGCACAGATGGAAGGGATCCCCTTATGCAGAGAGACAAAGGGAAGAGAAAGAGGCTGAGGGAGGGTAGAGGCTGTATCTGGAAAAGAGAAAAACCACAGACTGGGACAGAGAAAGACCCAATCTTTAACTTTGGGGCTTTCTCTGATCTGGGGCTGGCTGCTCTGTTTGTGCACCTGGGGAGGAGGAGAGCCATCCCTGGGCTTGGTAACTAGTCCAGAGGCACAGTCTGCAATCTCCTCCCTGGGGTGCTGTGGGAAAAAGATATGTAACTGTTCGAAGGACAAAGCCTGCCTACACCTGCCAGCCAGAGGCAATATATCAGCGGCACGGAGCGGTACTTCCCCAAAACAGGGGCACACAGAGCGGGACCTTTTAAGACACCAGAATTTAAGTCCCAGCCGGGTGCGAGGTCGGCATAGGAGTTGGCAAAGCAGGACAAATCACCTCTTTTGTGCCCGCAGCACTGCGAGGATGGCCTAAACAAAGTGGTTTGGAACACCCAGTCCGTCAAGGAGAGACTGGAGTGTCATCATTTTTCTTCACATCACCAACAAGATGGGGCTTCAGGGAATGGACAGCAGGCCTACGGTGGAGGTGGGACCCACCTACATCAAACCACCTGGTAACTACATACCTAACTGGAGCAGGATAGATGCTGATGAACCAGACAGCCCCTCTTCCAGACTAGCACAGCCATGGGTTCCAAGGCACCTAGTGGTTTTGCATTTCCTGATTTAATTCTTGGACAATTCTTGGACAATATATCTATCTATCTATCTATCTATCTATATGAAAGAATATATATATATTTATTTATGAAAGAGAATTCTCATATATATTCTCTTTCTTTTCTCCTTATTTCTTCCCTCCTCTAGTCTGGTTATTCTGGTTGTTGGTTTGTTTAAGCATATATATATATTTAATCTATTCTCTTTATACCTGTTCTACATCTCCTTTATCTCCCTCCCCCCCCCACTCTAGATTAAGCCATAGAGTTTCTCTGCCTGGTCAATTTTCCTTTCACCCCACCCCTCCCCCCATCATTTCTCTCTTTGTATGGGATAAGACCTCTTCTATCAACAACACTACCACCCAGTTGTTTTGCTGTAGTTGAGTTTTATTTCTGTTTGCTGAAGTAGCACTGGAAAAGAAAACAAATCAATGCACACCTGGTGTTGGGTCCAAACTGTCACTACAGTAGGAAAAGAAAGCATCCAGAGTTACAACAACAGAGAGCAAGTAACACACCAGAAAACACCTCCTGAAAGGCCAGGTCCTGGACAGTGTATGACCCCTCTTTAATATAGTAGTGCTTGCAGGTGCAGGACACATAATAAGCTTTTAAAACATATAAGGGACAGAAAACTAGCCAAATTGATGAAACAAAAGATTTCTCTTCAAAAGAAACTTGAGGAATAAATGGGAGCTAAAGAATTGATCAAAACAGAAATAAACAATACAACTGAACAAGAATTTAGAATAATAGTCATAAGATTAATCACTGGGCTTGAAAAAAGCATAGAAAACAGCAGAGAATCTACTGCTGTAGAGATCAAGGAACTGAAAAATAGTCATGATGAATTTAAAAATTTTGTAAATGAGGTGTAAAATAAACTAGAGGTGGTGACTGCGAACATTGAAGAAACAGGGTGGAATAAGTGAAATAGAAGATAAAATTATGGAAAAAGATGAAGTTGAGATAAAGAGAAAAAATTCTGGACTGCAAGGGGAGAATTAGAGAACTAAGTGATTTAATGAAATGGAATAATATCCATATCATAGGAATTCCAGAAGAAGAAGAGAGAAAAGAGTGGAAGGTATACTTGAACAAATCATAGCTGAATAATTCCCCAATCTGGAGAAGGAAACAGACATTGCAATCCAGGAGGCACAGAGAACTTCCTTCAGACATAACTTGAATCAATCTGCATGACATATCATAGTGAAACTGGCAAAATACAAAAATAAAGAGAATTCTGAAAGCATCGAGGGACAAATGGGCCTTAACTACAAGGGTAGATACATAAGGGTAGTAGCAGACCTATCGCAGGCCAGAAAAGAGTGGCAGGATTTTTCAGTGTGCTGAATAGGAAAAATATGCAGCCAAGAATACTTTATCCAGCAAGGCTGTCATTCAAAATAGGAGAGATAAACGTTTTCCCAGACAAACAAAAACTGAAGGAGTTCATCACTGATAAACCAGTCCTACAAGAAATCCTAAGGGGGACTCTGTGAGTGGAATGTTGCAAAGACCACAAAGGACCAGAGACATCACTACGGCATGAAACCTACAGATAACACAGTGTCTCTAAACCCCTATCTTTCAATAATAACAATGTAAATGGACTAAATGTTCCAATAAAAAGACATAAGTTATCAAAATCGATAAAAAACAAAAATTAGACCCATCTATTTGCTGTCTACAAGAGACCCATTCTAGACCTGAGAAAAGCTTCGGATTGAAAGTGAGGGGGTGGAAAACCATCTATCATGTCACTTGAAGTTAAAAGAAAGTTGGAGTAGTCAAACTTATATCAGACAAATTAGATTTTAAACTAAAAGCTGCAACAAGAGACGAAGAAGGATATTAAATCATAATTATGGGGTCTATGCATCATGAAGAGCTAAAAAGTATAAATGTTTATGCAAATTTGTGAGCACCCAAATATATAAAACAATCACAAACATAAACAATCTTATTGGTAAGAATGTGGTAATTGCAGGGGACCTTAATACTCCATTTCCCGTAATGGACAGATCATCCAGACAGAAAATCAATAAAGAAACAATGGCCTTGAATTATAAACTGGACCAGATGGATATGACAGATATGTTCAGAACTTTTCATCCTAAAGCAGCAGAATACACATTCTTCTCATGTATACATAGAATATTCTCCAAGATAGATCACATACTGGGTCACAAAACATCCCTCAATAAATATAAAAGAATTGAGATCATACCATGCACATTTTCAGATCGTAATGTTACGAAACTTGAAATCAACCACAGGAAAATGTTTGGGAAACCTCCAAATGCATGACAGTTAAAGAACATCCCACTAAAGAATGAATGGGTCAACCAGGCAATTGAAGAAGAAATTAAAAAATATATGGAAACGAATTAAAATGAAAACACAGCAGTCCAAACCTTTTGGGATGCAGCAAAGGCAGTCCTAAGAGGAAAATACATCGCAATCTGGACCTATCTCAAGAAACAAGAAAAATCCCAAATACGAAATCTAACAGCACACCTAAAGCAGAACAACAAAGAAACCCCAGGGCCAGCAGAAGAGGAGAAATAATAAAGATCAGAGCAGAAATAAGCAATATAGAATTTTTAAAAAAACAATAGAACTTATCAATAAAACTAAGAGTTGGATTTTTTGAAAAAATAAAAAAAATTGATAAACCTTTAGCCAGACTTTTCAAAAAGAGAGAGGACCCAAATAGATAAACTCATGAATGAAAATGGATTTATCACAACCAATCTTTCAGAAATATAAGCAATTATCAGAGAATACTATGAAAAATTATATGCCAACAAACTGGACAACCTGGAAGAAATGGACAAATTCCTAGACTCTCACAAACTACCAAAATTCAAATGGGAAGAAATAGAAAATTTGAACAGACTCATAACTGGTGAAGATTTTGAATCAGTTATCAAAAATTCTAATGAGAACTCTGGGCCAAATGGCTTTCCAGGGGAAGTCTACCAGACATTAAAGCAGAGTTAATACCTTTCCTTATAAAGCTGTTCCAAAAATATAGAAATGAAAGAAAACTTCCAGACTCATTCTATGAACCCAGCATCACCTTGATTCCCAAACCAGAGACTCCACCAAAAAGGATAATTACAGGCCAATATCCCTGATGAACATGGATGCAAAAATTCTCAACAAGATACTAGCTAATGGAATTCAGCTCCATATAAAAAGAATTATTCACCCTTATCAAGTGGGATTCATTCCTGGGCTGCAGGGCTGGTTCAATATTCACAAATCAATCATAAAAGAAAGGATAAGAACCATATGATCCTGTCAATAGATGCAGAAAAAGCATTTGACAAGATACAGCATCCCTTCTTAATAAAGACCCTCGAGAAAGTCGGGATAGAAGGAACTTACTTAAACATCATAAAAGCCATCTATGAGAAGCCTTCAGCTAACATCATCCTCAACGAGGAAAAACTGAGAGCTTTCCCCCTGAGATTAGGAACACGACAGGGATGTCCACTTGCACCACTGTTGTTTAACATAGTGCTGGAAGTCCTAGCATCAGCCATCAGACAACAAAAGGAAATCAAAGGCATCAGAATTGGCAAAGAAGAAGTCAAACTTTTACTTTTCGCAGACAACATGACACTCTACATAGAAAACCTGACAGACTCCACCAGAAGCCTACTAAAAGTGACCCATGAATTCAGCAAAGTTTCAGGGTACAAATTCAATGTACAGAAATCGATTGCATTATTATACACCAATAACGAAGCAACAGAAAGAGAACTCAAGAAACTGATCCCATTCACAATTGCACAAAAAACCATAAAATACCTAGGAATAAACCTAACCAGAGATATAAGAGATCTGTATGATGAAAACTATAGAAAACTTATGACAGAAATTAAAGAAGACACAAAGAAGTGGAAAAACATTCCATACTCATGGATTGGAAGAATAAATATAGTTAAGATGTCATTACTACCCAAATCAATCTACACATTCAATGCAATCCCAATCAAAATTGCACCAGCATTCTTCTCAAAGCCAGAATAAACTATCCTAAAATTTGTATGGAACCACAAAAGACCCTGAACAGCCAAACTAATATTGAAGAAGAAATCCAAAACGAGAGTTATCACCATCCCAGACTTTAGCTGTCATCATCAATACTGTATGGTATTGGCTCAAAAACAGACACATAGACCAATGGAATAGAATTGAGGACTCATAATTGGACCCAAAAATGTACAGCCAACTAATCTTTGACAAAGGAGGAAAGAGTATCCAATGGAAAAAAGACAGCCTCTTTAACAGATGGTGTTGGGAGAACTGGACAGCAACATGCAGAAGAATGAAACTAGATTTCATTGTTTCTCATTGCCATGTAGTATTCCATGGTATAGATAAACCACATCTTCTTGATCCATTCATCTGTTGATGGACACTTAGGCTCTTTCCATGTTTTAGCTATTGTGGAGAGTGCTGCTATGAACATTGGGGTACATGTGCAATGAGAAACAATGAAATCTGGCCATGTGTAGCAACATGGATGGACCTTGAGGGTGTTATGCTGAGCGAAATAAGTCAGGCAGAGAAGGACAAATATCATATGTTTGCACGTATAGGAGGATTAGGAGGAACTTGACGGAGGAACAAGGGGGAGAAGAAGGGCGGAAATGGTGGGGGAAAGGGAGAGAGGCAAACCATGAGAGACTCTTGAATGCTGACAAAAACTGAGGACTGATGGATGTGGGGGGGAGGGGGGGATGGGCATGGAGGAGGGCACTTTGGGGATGAGCACTGAATGTTATGTAGAAACTAATCTGACAATAAACTATTTGTAAAAAAAATAAAAAAAATAAATAAAATATAAAAAAACAAAACAAACAAAAAAAAGAATGAAACTAGATCATTTTCTCACACCATACACAAAAATAAACTCAAAATGGATAAAAGACCTAAATGTGAGACAGGAAACCATCAAAACTCTAGAGGAGGAAGGAGGCAATAACTTTTTGACCTCAGCCGCAGCAATTTCTTGCTTGACACATCTCCAAAGGCAAGGGAATTAAAAGCAAAAATGAACTATTGAGACCTTGTCAAGATAAAAAGCTTCTGCACTCTAAAGGAAACAATCAACAAAGCTAAAAGGCAACCAATGGATTGGGAAGAGATATTTGCAAATGACATATCGGATAAAGGGCTAGTATCCAAAATATAAAGAATTCACCAAACTCCATACTGAAATAATCCAGTGAAGAAATGGGAAGAAGACATAAACAGTTCTCCAGAGAGGACATCCAGATGGCCAACAGACACATGAAATGATGCTCAACATCACTCATCATCATCAGGAAAATACAAATAAAACCACACTGAGATACCACCTCACACTGGTTACAGTGGCTAAAAGTAACAACTCAAGGAACAACAGATGCTGGCGAGAATGTGGAGAAATGCGAACCCTCTTGCACTGTTGGTGGAAATACAAACTAGTGCAGCCACTCTGAAAAACAGTGTGGAGATTCCTCAAAAAATTGAAAATAGAACGACCCTATGACCCAGCAATAGCACTACTAGGAATTTATCCAAAGGATACAGGAGTGCTGATGCATAGGGGCACATGTACCCCAATGTTTATAAAGGCGCTTTCAACAAGAGCCAAATTATGGAAAAAGCCTAAATGTTCATCAACTGATGAATGGATGAAGACGATGTTGTTTATATATACAATGGAATATTACTTGGAAAGAAGAATGAATAAAATCATGCCATTTGCAGCAATGTGGATGGAACTCAAAGGTGTTATGCTAAGTGAAATAAGTCAGTCAGAGAAG
This sequence comes from Hyaena hyaena, assembly GCF_003009895.1. Classification (NCBI taxonomy): domain Eukaryota; kingdom Metazoa; phylum Chordata; class Mammalia; order Carnivora; family Hyaenidae; genus Hyaena; species Hyaena hyaena. The sequence continues at coordinate 2,999,557 of NW_024080759.1, forward strand.
GACAGATATTTTATATTTTCATTCATATGTGGATCTGGAGAAACTTAACAAAAGACCATGGGGGAAAGAAAGGAGGGAGGAGTAGTTACAAACAGAGAGGGTGGGAGGCAAACCATAAGAGACTCCTAAATACAGAGAACTGAGGGGATGGGGGGAGGGGAGAAATGGGTGATGGGCACTGAGGAGGACACTTTTTGAGATAAGCACTGGGTGTTGTATGTAAGCGATGAACCATGGGAATCTACCCCAAAAGCCAAGAGCACACTATACACACTGTATGTTAGCCAATTTGACAATAAATTATATTTAAAAAAAAAAGAGTAAGAGTTATCGTTGTTATTTTTTGGTTGCATTATAACATTTAACCTGAAGTTTCATTGTATGATTCCCTTTAAACCGTCATTTTCTAGGAGTTGGTTTGGCTTGAAGTAGATATATATTTCACAAATTCACTTTAAGAACAATTCATTTCAGTACATTTAAAGCAAATGAATGCTTGGGGGAGGGGTGCTCTATTAGTTCATCTACTTTGGATTTTCTCCACTCCTCTGATTTGTAACATAAGTAATGTTGCCAGTGCCCACCCTCATAGTGCTGAAAATCTTTAGATGCCATGTGAGTATATATACACACATAGAAACTTCTTGGTGCACCCCCCACCAGATCATATTAGGCACCTCTGTGATGCATGGAGCCTGGAGTCTGTTCTTCTGGAGATTCATTTTATTATAATCATCACTGGGAAAACTCAGATCCCAGGCAGGTGGGAGGAGGCAGTAATTAGAAACCTGGCTTCATAGCAGAGTTCTTTGGTGGTAAGGACCTAAAAAAATATGGATTCTCTGATTTTAAGACTAGGTAGGTCGTTTTGAATAAAGCTCAGGAGTTTGTCATTCTTCACATCACTTTAGTGATTCAGAGACCATTGTTGTCATTCATATTAATTTTGGAATGACTGGTGGGAAAATAACACTGGACACTGAGTCAGGAGATCCAAGTTCAGGTACCTCACTGCCAGACTACTTATCTGGCTTAGGCACTTGATTTCTCTTCATGTCTGTTCAGTAAAATGAAAAAGTTAGAGGAGAGATGATTTAAAGTCTTTCTCAGTGCTAACATTTCATTAATCACCCACATGGCAGGAAGTGTCTTTTTTTCCCCTAAATGGGTTGAAAATTCTTCAGAAATTGACATTAACATTTCCATATTTTAAGATGTTTGAAGCAGGTAATATCTATCTTTAAAGAAACTTAAAAATCGAGGTGCAGAGAAAATAATCTTTAAGAGTTAACCAACGTGTCAATCTATAGTCAGTTATTGAACCCAAGTTGAATTTACTGGTACTCCTGTTTGGCTCAGTGGATTAAGCCTCTGACTTTGGCTCAGGTCATGATCTCACGGTTCACAAATTTGAGCCCCATGTCGGGCTCTGTGGCGACAGCCCGGAGCCCAGAGCCTGCCTTAGATTCTGTGTCTCCCTCTCCCATTTGTGCTGCCTCACTCTCGAAAAAATAAACATTAATGATAACAAGTTGAATTTACTGACCTCAATCTTTGGTCACCCAGTCTCCATCAACAGATGTTTTATTTACCCCAATACAACAGCATACATTGACAACGACAGGTCCAGGAAATGCCTTTTGAGCAGTGCCCTACGTGAGCCACCTTATGGAAGAATCTAAAGAACAAAGACTTAAGAACACATACATATGTAGAGACTCTAAGGCTTGTTGGAGGAAGAGAAATGTAAGGATAGCTACAGAGAGTTTAAAATCTAATGAGGTGGAGTTACCAAGAGCCCAGTCATCCATAGCAGGGAGCTCATGTTTAATGACTGGAAGTAGGCTAGAGAATTTTGCAGAAAAATCATACTCAACTGGATATTGATACAGTACCTTTTAAGTTCAGTTCTGGGGCTGATGCTGCAGAGGAGGCAGCTAGACTCTACAGAAACCATTTTGAGGCTTCCTGTGTCAGTAGGGGCCCTTCAAACACAGAAGTCTGACATACGGACATTTTAAGTCTAAGGAACCCTTAACTACTGCCATGCCTCTCAATCATAGATAAAAAAAAAAAATCAAGCCATTATGAAGGGAGATCTAACACATCTTTGTAACCAATCCATTTGGTCTGATTAGATGCTCTTTACTAACAACTGTAAAGAGAAAAATTACTCTTTGAGGACCATTATGACTCATGAAATCATGTTCTTTCTTCTTTGTACTTTTTTTTTTTGGTGTTTTATTAGTATAGCAGTTTCCATAATTTTTTGTTGTTCTTCTTATATAACTGTGATTTCACTTAGAGCCATGAAGGACTCACTGGTACTTGGTTTGGTGGTAAGGGCCATGAGACTTCCAGAGGCTCTCTGTGCAGACAACTCCTTTGAGGAAAGCAGTTGCCTTCTTGGGGTTTGCTAATCATCTTAATCATTTTTTTTAAAAAGGGTTTTTCTTAGGCTTCAACTTCCAACTGTTATAGCCTCAGAGGACAAATAGATCATCAAGAGAAAAGGAGAAAGCTTTGTTCTCGAATTCTTGCTCAAACTTCAACGGAATGTGTTTGTACGATAAACACTGTAGCAAAAAAGTTATATGACCTCAAGCTACTAATATGCAAAGATAGGCACATCTTAGGAAAAAACCCCAAAAGTGTTTGTGGGTTACAATTAGAAAAGGAGGAAATGCTATTAGTGCAACTGATAACGATCTTCTAAGGAAGAGCAAAATTGTCATAGGAGCTAAGAATTTAATACATTTAAGACATGAACCCTGTGTATAAACCATGTGAAAGAAAAAAGAATCAGTGTATATAAAATATGTAACACTTAAATGTTCTCTATTATAAGCATCATTTTCATTAAAAAATGGGAAACTTTTAGATCACACACTTTCATTTTTATTGTTATACAATGTATAAAATCTAAAACTTTACATTTTTACTCTTTTAAAATGTATAATTCAGTGGCATAAAGTACATTAATGCTGCGCAATTACCACTCTCCATTTTCTGGAATTATTCCAAACTCTGTAACCATTAACTAATAATGCTTCTTTTTCTACTCTCTTTCCAGTTCCTGGTAACCATTAGCTATTGTTTTCTTTCTTTCTGAAGGAGTTTGACTATTCTGAGTACCTCAGAAGTATAGAATTACTTATGATTTGTCCTTTTAGTGCTGGCTTATTTCATCCAGCATGTTTTAAAGGTTCATCCTTTGTTGTCCCATGTGTTATAGAACTCTGTTCCTTTTTAAAAATTGTAGCAAAATATATGTAACATAAATTTTACTCTCTTAACCACATTTCAGTTTAAAGTTCAGTAGTGTTAAATATAGCCACATTGTTGTATAACCCATTCCCAGGACTCTCTTTGTCTTGTAAAACTGAAACCATACCTATTAGAAAACTCTTCACACTCGCCTCCCTCTCTCCTAGCCCCTGGCCACCACCATTCTACCATATCTCTAATGAATTTGACTAGTCTAGGTACATCCTATGTGGAATCATCCAGTATTTGGTTTTTTTTTAACTGGCTTATTTATCTTAGCACAATATCCTTAAGGTTAATCCATGTTATAGCATATGTCAGAATTTCCTTTATTTCTTTTAATTTGCAATTATTATTTGTTTACATTTATTATAAATGCTATTTTAATTGTGATAATGCATTTAAACTTTTTATTGAAGACATTTGACATATAACATTGTTTAACTTAAGGTATATAATGTGTTACTTTGATAAATTTATATATTGTAATAGGATTGTTGCTATAGTGCTATTTATATTATATAATTATAATATAATATTGTCATTACACTGCACATCACTTTGGCTTATTTACTCCTTGGAAGTTTGTGCTTTGAAACAATATCAACTTTATTGCCACAACCCCCCATCTTCTAGTAACTACTATTTTACTGGTTTTTTAAATTTGAATTTGATTCTTTTTAGATCCCATGTAAGTGACATGCAATACTTTATCGGATTTATCTCAGTTAGCATGACCAGCTCAAAATTCATCCATGTTGGCACACGTGGCAGGATATCCTTTCTGATATGGTTGAATAATAATACATTGTGTCTATATACCATGTCTTTTTTATCCATTTATCCGTTGGTGGACCTTTATGGTGTTTCCATTCTTGGCTGTTGGGAATAATGCTGTCATAAATGTGGGAGGGCTTCTATCTCAAAATTATCTTTTCATTTTCTTTGAGTATATATCCAGAAGCAGAATTGCTTTGCTATCGTAGGTCTATTTTTAATTATTTGAGGAAACTTCACATTATTTTCTATAGTGCTTGGAACAATTTGTATTTCCACTGGCAGTGTGTAAGGGTTTCCCTTCACCACATTCTCACCACCTGTTGTCTGTCTTCTCAATAATAGCCATTCTATCAGGTATGAGGTGGTATCTCACAGTGATTTTGATTTGCATTTCCCCGATTATTACTGATGTTGAGCATCCTCTCAGGTGTCTATTGGCCATTTTGATGTCCTTCTTAAAACAGGCAGGAAAACTAAGTAGACATTTTTTCCAGTCAGGTTTGATTTTTAAATGTATTTTGTGTATTAATCCCTTATCCAAAATATGGTTTGCAAAGATTTATTATTCTTCAGTTTCATTTTGTCAATTGTTTCTTTGGCGATGCAGGAGATTTTGAGTTTGCTGTAGTGCCATCTGTTGATTTTTGCTTGTGTTGTTTGCACTTTTTGTGTCATGTCCAAGAAACTCGTTGCCAAGATCAATGTTGAGGAGCTTGTTTCTTAGGTTTCAAGTCTTAGTTACTTCAAGTTACTTAGGCATCAAGTCTTATATTTAAGTCCTTGGTCTATTTCAAGTTAATTTTTGTAAGTGGTGGGAGATAGGAATCCAATTTCATTGTTCCTCATGTGTTTCTCCAGTTTTCCTAGCACCATTTGTTGAAGAGTCTATTCTTTCCCTGTTTGGTGTTCTTAGCAACCTTGTCAAATATGAACTACCCACATATGCTGAGAGTCAATTCTGGTCTCTTAGGTCTTATTGGTGTGTGTCTATTTTTCCCCAGTACCATACTATTTTATTATTATGCCTTTGTAGTATAATTTGAAACCTGAAAGTATAATACCTCTGGCTTCCCCCACCCCCCAGATGGATAAGAATAAAACAAAACAAGACCCAACTATATATTTATTGCCTACAGAAGACTCATTTCAACTCTAAGGACACACAATGTGTGTCTTTCAAAGTGAAGGGATGGAGTAGAAACCAAAAGTATAACATAACCAAACTTATCACACAAGATACATTTCAAGCCAAAATGGTAACAAGAGATAAATGAGGATATGATACAATGTATCATGGATCAATCGATCTATCAAGATCACCTAACAACTGCGGGATGCCTGCATGGCTCAGTTAGTTGAGTGTCTCACTCTTGATATTGGCTGAGGTCATGATCCCAGGGTTGTGGGATTGAGCCATGAGTTGGGCACTGTGCTGAGCATGAGCCTGCTTAAGATTCTCTCCCTCTCTCTCTCTCTCTCTCTCCCCCCCACTTTGTCCCTTCTCCCTGCTCACATGCTCTCTCTAAAATAAATAAAAAAGATGATCTAACAATTGTAAATATATATGATCCCAAAACACAAGCACTGAAATATATTAAGCAAATACTAACCAATCTTAAAGGAGAAATAAACAATATGATATATCATTCAGACAGAAAAAAAAATCAACAGAGGAATGTTGATATTGAATCATACTTTAGAACAAATGGATTTAACAGATTTAGGCCATTTCACCTAATAGCAGAATATACATTCTTCAAGTGCACATGGAACATTCTCCAGAATATATCATATGTTAGGATAAAAAAAGCAAATCTCAGCAAATTGAAGAACATTGAAATCATATTTTTTAAAAAACTTTTAATGCTTATTTTTGAGAGACAGAGCATGAGCAGGGAGGGGCTGAGAGAGAAGGAGACACAGAATCCAAAGTAGGCTCCAGGCTCTTTGGAGCTGTGAGCACAGAGCTCAATGAGGGGCTTGAACTCACAAACTTTGAGATCATGACCTGGGCTGAAGTCAAATGCTTAACCAGCTCAGCCACCCAGGCACCCCTACCAACTATCTTCTCTGATCATAATGATATGAGGCTAGAAATCAACAAAAAAGTACGAAGATCTACAAACACACCTCTAAACAACATATAGGGCAAGAAGAAATAAAAATAGAAAAATATTATCTCAAGATAAATAAGGGGGCACCTGGGTGGCTTAGTCAGTTAAGCGTCCGACTTTCGCTTAGGTCATGATCTCGCGGTTCGTGGGTTCGAGCCCCGCGTCGGGCTCTGTGCTGACTGCCAGCTCAGAGCCTGGAGCCTGTTACAGAGTCTGTGTCTCCCTCTCTCTCTGACCCTCCCCTGCTCACGCTGTCTCTCTCTCTCCTAGAAATAAAAAAAAAAAACGACAAATAAAAATGAAAATAGAGCATATCACATCTTGTGGGATGCAGCAAGAGAAGTTTTAAGAAAGATCAGGTCAATAAATGCATATATTTGAGATCTAATTTCTTAAATCAGTTTTCTTCCTTTTAAGGTAACATTTTATTTAATACATACATTTAAATTTTTAAAAAAAGTTTTCAAAAACTCTTAATTCTGGTATAGTTAACATGTAGTGTTATATTAGTTTCAGGTGTTATAATAATGATTCAACACTTCCATACTTAGTGCTCAGTAAGACAAGTGCTCTCCTTAATCCCCTTCACCTATTTTACCCATCTTCCCATCAACCTCCCATTTGGTGACCATCTGTTTGTTCTCTATAGTTAAGATTCTGGTTCTTAGTGTATCTTTTTTCTCCTTTCATTCATTTGTTTCTTAAATTCCACATATGTTTGAAGTCATATGGTATTTATCTTTCTCTGATTTATTTTGCATAGCATTATACTCGCTAAATCTCTCCATGTTGCAAATAGCAAGATTTCATTCTTTTTTATGGCTGAATAATATTCAATGTGTGTGTACACAAACACCCTCTATCTTCCTTATTTATCTATTGATGGGAACTTGGGCTACTTCTGTAGTGTGGCTATTATAAATAATACTGTAATAAACATAAGGGTGCATATATCTCTTTAGATTAGTGTTTTCATATTCTTTGGGTAAATACCCAGTAGGGTAATTACTGGATTACTGGGTAGTTCTAGATTTTTTGAGGAACCTCCATGCTGTTACCCACAGTGGCTGCATCAGTTTGCATTCCCACCAACAGTGCAAGAGGGTTCCCCTTTTTGCACATCTCCACCAACACTTTTTTCTTATATTTTTAAAGTTTAGCTATTCTGACAGGTGTGAGGGGATACCTCATTTAGTTTTGATTTGCATTTCCCTGAGGAGTAATATTGAGTTTCTTTTCATGTGTCTGTTGGCCATCTGTCTTTTTTTTTTTTTTTTTTTTTTTAGGTGTATTTTGAGAGAGGGGAGGAGCAGAGAGAGAATCCCAAGCAGTGTCAGTACAGAGCCCAACATAGGGCACAATCTCATGAACCATGAGGTCATGACCTGAGCTGAAATCAAGAGTTGGACACTAACCTGACTGAGCCACCCAGGCACCCCTGTAGGTCTTTAGAGAAATGTCAGTTTATGTCTTCTACCCAGTTTGGATTTGGATAATTTTTTTGGTGTTTAGTTCTATCAGTTCTTTATATGTTTTGGATACGAACACTTTTTTTTTTTTTTTTTGACAGTTCATTCGCAAGTATCTTCTCCCATCAATAGGTTGTCTTTAGGTTTTGTTGGTTGTTTCCTTTGCTGTGCAGAAGCCTTTTATATTGATGTAGTCCCAATAGCTTATTTTTGTTCTTGTTTCTCTTGTTTTAGGGGCTGGATCTGGAAGGGTGTTGCTATGACAAATGTCAGAGAAATTGCTGCCTGTGCTTTGTAGGGTTTTTATGGTTTCAGGTCTGACATTTGGGTCTTTAATCCATTTTGAGTTTATTTTTGTGTATGTGTAAGAAAGTGGTCCAGTTTCATTCTTCTCCTGCATGTAGCTTTCCAGTTTTTCCAACACGATTTGTTGAAGAGAGTATTTTTTCCATTGCATATGTTTCCTGCTTTGTTAAAGGTTAATTAACCATATAAATTGACATTTATTTCTGGGCTTTCTGTTCTGTTCCATTGATCTCTGTGTGTATTTTTGGGCTAGTACAAAAATTCCCAACAAAAAAAAGTCCAGGGCCAGATGGCTTCATAGGTGAATTCTACCAAACATTTGAAGAAAATTTGATATCTATTCTTCTCCAAAATTTCCAAAGACTAGAAGAGGAAGGAAAACTTCTAAATTTATTCTATTAGAACAGTATTACCCAAATACCACAACCAGAAAAAGTCACCATATAAAAGATAACTATAGGCCAATATTGCTGATGAACATAGATGCAAAAATCTTCAACATAATAAACTAAGTTCAACAATACATTAAAAAAGTCATTCATAGCAATCAAGTGGGATTTATTCCCAGGATGCGAGGGTCATTCAATATTTGCATATCATCATGATATATCACATCAATGAAGGAAAGGGAAAAAACCATATCATTTCAATAGATGCAGAAAAAGCATTTGGGAAAGTACAATATCCATTCATGATTAAAAAAAGAAAACTCCCAACAAAGTAGGTTTAGAGGGAATATAACTCAACATAATAAAGGCCTTATATAAAAACCACACGGCTAACATCATACTCAATGGGGGAGAACAGAGCTTTTCCTCTAAGATCAGGAATAAGAAAAGGATTTCCACTCTCGCTACTTTTATTCAACATCATACTGAAAGTCCTATCCACAGCAACTGGACGACAAAAGAAGTAAAAGGCATCTAAATTGCTAAGCAAGAAGTAAAACTCTATTTGCAAATGATACTATCAATAGAAACCCTAAGGAACACACCAAAAAACTACTAGGACTGAAATGATTTCAGTAAATATGCACGCCATAAAAATCAGCATACAGAAATTTGTGGTATTTCTATACACTAACAATCAGCAGAAAAAGAAATTAAGAAAATAATCTCTTTTACAATTGCACCAAAAATAAAATATATAGAATTAAATTTAACCAAGGAGGTGATTTGTACTGTGAAAACTATAAAACATTGATGAAAGAAATTAAAGAGGACACAAAGAAATGGCAAGACATTCCATACTCATGGATTGGAAGAACAAATATTGTTAAAATATCTATACTACCCAAAGCAGTTTACACATTTAATGCAATCCCTATCAAAATACCAATAGCATTTTTCACAGAACTAGAACAAATAGTTTTAACATTTATATGGAACCACAAAAGACCCTGTATGGTTAAAGCAATATTGGAAAAGAAAAAGCTGGAGGCATCATAATTCCTGACTTCAAGTTCTGTTACACAGCTATAGTAAACAATATCACATTCATTAACACATCTGTTGATGTATACTTGGGTTTCTTCTACATTTTAGTTTTATGAAAAATCATTATAGTTTTAGAATATACATATGTACTATGTATCGCATTACTTTTAATATTTTTGTCAAGTTGCTTTCTCAGTGGTATAGGTTATCAATATCAATCATGGTGTATAATATAGAAGTATTTAATATAGTCAGTATATTATGACTAGCCGGTATGAGTAGCCTTGTTTAGGCCCAAAATAAAAATTACTTATACTAAAGTTGGGAGGTTGGTTATTGCTTGGCAGGACAACAGTAATAGAGATTACCTGGGTCAGTTTGACTACAAAGCTTATGTTCTCAAAAATATGCACTTTACTTTCTATCAAAGGATGATTCCTTTAAGTTAGTCATTTTGTAATATGTAAAACTCAGGACAGGGTGGGGAAAGTCTGAAGGGAACTAGAAAGAATCAAGAATTAGGCTAAAAGCATATTTCCTGCATCTGGAAGACTAGGATTATTTCTGCTTATAATGAATGGTTAATGCAATTCAGGTTTTTCTGGGGAAGGGGGTACCCAAGAGAAATGCTCAGGAATCCTCATGAATGGGTTTGTCTTTTGTTTTGCTTTTCCATGAAAACACTCTGCATTTAAGAATTCCAGATTTTTAGTTTACTTTTTGAACAAGAAGCTAATAATTTTTGTTCATAAAAGTAGATTTAGGCATGGACAATGGAGAGACCAGCTTTTTGAAATATGAATGCCTAAGGATGGTTTGATAATAAATCTAAGAAGCTAAGTGGGAGGAAGAAAACAGTTTCCCAAGATAAGTAACAAAGCAACCTGAAGCCTTCCAGAAAGTGGGTAGCTTCTTTAAAATTAAGTTAAAAACTGACGACATAATGACTGATATATCTCATTAAACATAGCCCTTGTTTATTAAGACTCTATTCTAAATTTTTTCTATTTCATGTTGAAGACTAGGGCATGCTGGCTGCACATTCCTCATGAATCTTTCCCCACCTCTTGTTTCTTGCCTTTATTTTCTTCTAGGTTGGTGGGAGAAGCTGAGGGGGAAAATCTAGATAAGTCCTAGTTCCCGGATAAACTTGGATGGATGTACTCAAAAATTTCAGCAACAATTGAAAAACCGTTTATACTTTCCTCCCATTTAGTTACTGTTTTTAGTGCTCTTTTTATTGTGCAGAGCCACACATTCTTCTGGTACCATTTTCCTTTTGCCTTTAACATTTTGAAAGTTTTTTTTACCCTTCTTATAGCTTTTGATACATCTTCAATCACTGTTTTTGAGCACTCGATTATGATTGTCCTTTGTTGTTTTTGTGGTTTTCCCGTTTTTCTTCTTGGCATTTGTTGAGCTCCTTAAGTCTGAATATATTATTTATTAAGTTTGGGAAATATAGCTCTTCAAATAATGTTTATTTTTTAATTTCAGGTTCCCATGTTCCTCTCCTTCCCCTTGAGGATTTTAACTATGTGTATATTAGACCACCTAAAGTGTCCCACAGTTTACTGATGCTATTTGTTTAATAGTTTTCTTTCTAGATTTTATTTTAGAGAGTTTCTATTACTCCGTCTTTAAGTTCACCAACCTTTTCTTTTGCAAGATCCAGTTTGAAATTAATCTCATCTGTTTCTCACCTCACTGTTGTAGTTTTCCACTTCTAGAATTCTAGTTCAATCTGAGTGTTCTAAAAATATTTTCATGTCCACAAAATTTTGCTTATACGGGATATAGTTCAATAACTGTATTGTGTCTATGGGTTCTCATTTTAACACCTTTGGCAACTCTGGAACAGTTTCCATTCATTGATTTTTCTTCTCATTATAGGTCCTATTTTCTTGCTTCTTAACAACCCTGGTAATCTTTTATTGGATGCCCGACAGTGCTGAATTTTACTTTACGAGGCGCCAGATAATTTTTATTCTTTTAAATACTTTTACATTTTGTTCTTGGTTCAAGTTACTTAAAAGCAGTATAGTCATTTTGGATCATGTCAAGATTTATTAGTGGGCCTGGAGCTGTGCTCAGACTAGGGACAACTATTCCCTCTACTGAGGCAAGACTTTTCTATGTACTTTGTCCAACGTCCCATGGGTCAAGAGTTTTTCAACCTTCATAGAAATAGGCATTATTCCTGGTTGCGTATGAAAACAAGAACAGTTGCCTCTACTCCTTTCAGGTTTCTCTTTCTCCAACTTTGGGTAGTTTCCTTACACACATGCACTGATTAGTACCCAGCTGAATATTCTTCTTCTTTTTTTTTTTAACAAATATTTTATTGTCAAGTTGGATTCCATATAACACCCAGTGCTCATCCCCACAAGTGCCCTCTTCCATGTCCATCTCCCCCCTCCCCCCCACACCCATGAGTCCTCAGTTTGTTCTCAGCATTCAAGAGTCTCTCATGGTTTGCCTCTCTCCCTTTCCCCCACTATTTCTCCCCTTCTTCCCCCCCCCCCATGGTCCTCCGTTAAGTTCCTCCTAATCCTTCTATACATGCAAACATATGATATTTGTCCTTTTCTGCCTGACTTATTTCGCTCAGCATAACAGCCTCAAGGTCCATCCATGTTGCTACACATGGCCCACCCAGCTGAATATTCTTGATATAATTACTGGCCTTTGCCTCCAGAAGATCTCATTCGAAATCATTATACTGCTTCACACATATAATACATAATATGTATTTTCTCTAGTGTTTACAAATTAAGTTTGGATTTTTAGTAGATACTTCAGGGCAGTGGTTCTTTAAGTGGGACTCTTAAATCAATGGTATCAGCATCACCTGGGAACTTAGAAATGCAAACTAGCCTGCACCTCATAACTACAGAATTGCACACTCTGGATGGGGAGGCATTGTGTACAGCCAGCAGTCTGGGTTTCAACAAGCCCTGTAGATAATTCTGAAAGATGCTCAAATTTGCGAAACAAAGTCTTACAATTCATGATTTGAGTAGGTAGGGAAGGAGTCCTAGGGAACATTTCCAGTACCCTGGAGTCCTCAGAATCAGGCAGCTTCCAATCTCATTTGCATACAGGTTGGTTCTGATCAGGCAGAGAATTGAGTACAACAGGGGTTACTCAAACTGTAGAGAATATAGGAAGTAGAAAACAGTCTTTCTTCTTGGAAACTTTCTTGATTAGAAAGAAATACTCTTCAAATTTTCTCCTCTCATAGCAGAGGGAGTTTGGGAAATGAGAGGGTTGTACAGAGTTGGGAACTGGTGGTAACTAATCCTATTATGTGCATAAGGCTTTCAAGGGAAAAGAGCTAAGGGACCATGTTCAGGGACCATAGTACCAGCCTCTGGGATTTCTTGATCCCTAATGCCATGTTGGGTAAATAGGCTATTGGCTCCAGAGAGGAAGTTGGCAACATTTTAAAAAAGGGAAGAGTTCATGTGACAGGGCAACATGCATTGGAAAGGAGTTGCAAAAGTGTTGGGCAAAAGCATTTATCTTGAGAAAAAATAGGCTTTCAACAACAGTGGGCCAGATTCCCAGACAGGCAGATTTGTTTGTCCTAAAAGCCTCACTCTAGCCTTTATGGTCTCTCTTAGCCACATAATGACCCCACCTCTCCTGCCACTCAAAAACAGGACAAGAAGAACAGGAGACAAAAGTGGCTGCTCTCTTGGTTTCTGTAAGTGGTTTGGCTCTTCCTTGCCAAAGGGGAAAATATTCATATTTAATTAATCACCCTTTTTCTAATCAGACCCTAATTTGAGAAAATACTGTTAGCCTGAGGAAGACATTGGGTAGTACTAAAAAAGTGATTATACATATATAAGAAATTGATTTTGCTAATGGCAGGATAATATATACAGTTGATATAATCACCCACAAATTGTGAGTACTCAAGAATTGTTTAAATTTGTATCACATTCTTTAGCCATAGAGGCGTTCAGTTCCCCAGACGGAATTCCTTTGTCCTCACTTCTAGCCTCAGCCCTGCCATTTCTATGGCTCTGATAACTGAAGACTTGAAATTGGATTGATAATGTACTTCTTTCTTGCATTTTTTTGGATAAACTTTTATTAATGACCTACGAAGAGGCAAGCTTATAGCAGGTGCTAGGAAACAAAGAAAAAGTTCCATCTTGCTTTCAAGGAAGAAAGGTGTGCAAAAATGCACAGCTTCCTTTAGTTTTTGGCATTCTGTCCCAAATGCCGATTCCCCTGCCTGAGTTTATAGTTGTTGCAGGAAACACTCTTTCAGTACCTGCCTGGAGGAATGTGGATTGCTAACAAGTGGCCAGCTATTTCTTACCTGGATCTTAGTATGGACCTTACTGTACATGGACTATTTATCTAATTGCCTCTCCTACTAGAATGTAAGCTATTTTTTAAAAATGTTTTATTTATTTCTGAGAGAGAGAGACACACACACACACACACACACACACAGAGACAGAGAGAGAGGAGAGAGAGAGATTGAGAGAGAGAGAGAGAGAGAGAGAGAGAGAGCATGAGCAAGGGAGGGTCAGAGAGAGAGAGAGGGAGACACAGAATCCGAAGCAAGCTCCAGGATCTGAGCCGTCAGCACAGAGCCCAACGCGGGGCTTGAACCCACGAACCGTGAGATCATGACCTGAGCCGAAGTCAGACGTTCAACCGACTAAGCCACCCAGGCGCCCCAGAATGTAAGCTATTTAATAGAAGGAAGCACTTGACACATATTTGATACAGAATATTTTTTTCTTCCCTTTATTATAGATGCTGAAGGTGTCATAAAATCTGCTAGACCTTCCTGTAGTGCCTGCCTTACTTGGCAATTTTGTCCAGCCTGGGGCTCTTACATTTAAATAAGTCCATTAGGCTAAGGGTAACAGAAGGAGTGGAAAGGACTGAGACATACTAAAAAGTATGGATTTAATCAATGGTGGCAAGTGTTATTCACTTTCAGCCAATTTCTGCCATACGACAATGACAATCCCATGTTGCCAAATTTTCCATTTTTTTTAAAGCCAGTCAAGTTTGTATTGTTATGTAAAATTTTCCATTAAAAAAAAGCTACCATGCCAAGAATATCCAAGGTTCAAATTTTTAAGAGGAGTTGTGGGATGTTTTACTTTTGTAAAAGAGCTGAAGTTTTGTTTTAGATGATTTGGTTAGCATGCAGAGACACAGACACACATATGAGCACCAAAAATGGTTGTTTATGATGATAGCCATAACAGAGCCAGACCAGATGAAGCTATCAGTGAACCGGTAGAGGAGTCAAGGATTTCAAAAGGAGAGAGAACAAAAGTGAAGAAAAATTGAGGCCAATGTAAACAAGTTTAAGATAAAGGCGGGGGGGGGGGGTGTAGAAAATGAATCACTGGACTAAATAGAGCTTTCACTAAATCTGTTCTCTCAAGAAAGTAGTTGTTCATAGGATATAGCTAAGGAGTTGTGATGCTTGGTCATTGTGGCATCAATGTGACAGGATGACAATTGTTTTTGTTGTTGTCTGGAGTTCAGGAGGAAGTTTTTGCTGGGTTTCTTTGCTTGTTGGGGAATCTGCTGATTTGTGGGAGTATTTTCTAGAAACTCCCTTTGCTTGAGATCATACTCATAATCATTTATTTTGAGCAAGGCCCGTAACACAAACAAGGTCTGAAAGGATATATTTTTCCCCACACACACGAAAAATAGGATTTTGAGAATACCATAGTTCATAAGGAATGTGCTAAGAATTTCCTGGAAGATGGCACCATCTTCAGGAGAGGGAGAAGCGTTTCCTAATTTTTATGAATGTTTCTTCAGCACCTATCGTGCACCAGGTGTGGTTGTGAGCAACACTCACTGACAAAAAAACAGGTAACAAGAAATAAAAGCTGTCATGTCTAGATTCTCAGAAATATATAATTAGCTTGTGAAGAAAATTGGAGCCATCCACTGGGGAGTACATATGAGGAAGTTGCAAAATTTGAAGGAGGAAGGGAGAGAAATCAGAGAAGGGAACAAGCATTCTGACTTTTGACTGAGAGTTTCTCTGCCAATATTTCTCCTCACACAGAAAGTCTTGTTATTTCCTTTCACATTCTTGCAATCTAATATTGCAAAAACAAAGTCAGATTTTTTTTCTTTTTAAAAAGAAAAGCTCAACAAAGTCTAGGCCTTATTAGCTTTTGCCAATTACTGCTAAACTTAATATGAAATCTAAGTAACATAAACCTCAAAATGTGTTCTGAACTGTGAATACTGTATCTAAGATCAGAAGATTAGAAGTGGACATACATAAAAAATGAATTATTATAAGTAACCAAATAAAGACCAGGTGACAGGGGCACCCAGATGGCTCAGTTGATTAAGCATCTGACTTTGGCTCAGGACATGATCTCATGGTTTGGTTCATGGGTTCAGGCCCACATTATGCTCTCTGCTGTCAGCACAGAACCCACTTCAGATCCTCTGTGTCCCTTTCTCTTTGCCCCTCTCCTGCTCATGTGCGTGCTATCTCAAAAACAAACATTAATAAAATAAAATAACAAGGGTGACATTACCAAGATGGTGACATAATTCATTCCTGACATTGCCTCCCCCCACCCAACAAGAACTAACAACAATTCATGGATAAGACAACATTGAGAAAATCCTAGAACACAGGAACAAAGCTGATGCACCACCTTCGTACTATAGAGAACAAGAGACACTAAGAAAAATGGCTATATGCTGATAGCATTGCCCCTCCTCCAGGCAAGGGTAGGTCTCCCTGGACTCAGGGGAGACAGCTGGAAGTCTTTCCCGAACCCATGGTTCCTCCAGTGGGAAAAGAGAGCCCAGGGTGGACATCAGCCTCCCAGAACATTGTGGGTTACTTCTTGTGAACCTCACTCTGGTCTCACCCCACAGGAATTCAGGGAAATCTGTGGGCTTTACCACTGGGAATCTGATTGTGATATACAGGAGGGGGAGAAACTTGCAATAACTAGCAGTCAAATCTTGGCAGACTCAAATTTCTATCTGCAATAACTAAGTATGAGTTCCAGTCAGTGGCTTTGATCATCAACAGAACCAAGTTTGTGGTATAGTCTGATCAAGGAACTTGGTAGGATATAGGTCTGCCTAGTTCTGGTCTTTAAACAAAAAGTTTTGCCATCCCTGGAATCTGCTCTGCCCCAATAAAGGCAGGGGATCTTAGTCATAAGCCCAAGCCCACTGTTGAGTGTAGCTCTTTGCCCCACCTAAACTAAAAGGCTGGCTAGAATACCTGGAAGCTTCATAGCCCAGAATGTTTGAGGTGAATATGGCAGGCAGAACTGATCATCCACAGAGCAAAGATAGTTGGCCGTATGTATTTAGTAACATGGATAAGCTCAAGTCAGGACCAGAGAGAAGAAGAAAGGCTCGTAATACTTGGAGCTGGTTCTCCTGCTCTACCCAGGCAAGGAAATAAATTCATAGCCCCACTCATTACTGAATGCCACCTTCAGCTTGCTTGTCCAGGGAACCTAATGAAGGATCCATCTAATGGCCCTGCTCACAGTGGCAGCTGAGAATATAGGTTGTGGTTTTCTCCATTTGTGAACAAAAATTCATGCCTTGTCTAGCCAGAGAATTCAGTGTACATAGTCTTGCTTAAATTCAGATCCCTAAATAGTGAGCCATGCCGGCCTTGGGGCCTGTTCTACTGTCCCACCAGGGCAGAGAAGTTAAATCATAGCCCCACCTACTACCGAGTATAGCACTTCATCCTGACCATCTAGTAAGCCTGAGTATAGAAACCAGGAAACCATGGAGCTCATCCTACAGACTAACTTGGGCAGGAAACCAAGCCAAACCAATTCTTAGCTAGTGGTACCTCTCCCAACTTCAGAGTTCAAGCAGTGGCTTTACTCAAAATAAACCCTGATAGCAAAGCCCATCTGCCCAGAGATGTTACCAGTGGACATGTTTACAAGCTCAAACCAAACTGGCTGGTAAAGAATGGTCTCTGAAAAAATAAAACTATGTTCTGGAAGAGGAAATCATGTGATCAAATGTGTAAATACTAATGTAAGAAATCAAAGAAATCACCAAAAAAAAAAAAAAAAAGACATCAGGTAAACAGGACACCAAAGGAAATGAATAAACCTTCAAAAACTAACCATAAAGAAATGGAGACCTATGAACTTAAAATAATTCAGAATAATTCTAAGTTTAGTGAACAAGAACACACATAACTAAGTGAAATTAGGAGAACAATGCATAAAAAAGGAGAAATTCAAAGAAATAGAAACCATCAAAAAATAAATGGAACTCCTAGAGCTGAAAAATCTAATAACCAAGCTGAAGCGAGCTTCAAAAGTGAATCAACCAAACAGAGAGAGTAGGGGAGGAAGAGGAAAGTAAATGGCATAAAAGAGCGGACATTTGGAATTATCTAGGCAGAGCAGCATGAGGAGAAAAATAAACAATAAAAAAGAGTGAATAAAGCCTATGGGATTTATAAGACAATAGAAAGAAACAATATCTGTATTATGGAAATTCAAGAAAGAAAAGAGAATAACAGATAAAAGTATATTTTAAGCAATAATGGCTAAAAATTTCCCAAACGTGGGAGAGAAAGGGATATCTGGATCCATGAGGCTCCAAAGGACTCCAAATAGGTTGAAACCAAATAGGGCTACATATTATAATGGTCAAAAAAGACAAAAACATTTTTTTTCGAATACACCAAGAGAGCAGAAAGAAGTTCTATACGAAAACCCTTCATAAAACTATCAGTTGATTTCTCAACAAACATTTCAGGCCAGGAGAGAATGGGAAGATATATTCAAAACATGGAAAGAAAAAGTTGTCAACCAAAAGCCCATACCAGGCAAAGCTGTCCTTCAGAAGTGGAGAAATGAAGACTTTCTGAAACAAACGCTGAGAGAGTTCAACATTAGACCAATCTTACACAAAATGCTAAAGGAAATTCTTTGAGTGGAAATAAAAGGATGTTAATTAACATGATAAAAACATAAGGAGTGTGAAACTCACTGATAACAGTAAATATGTAGTCAAAGTTAGATTCTGAAATATAGTGTGTGACTTACAACTCTAGTATAAAAGTTAAAACAAACATGGTAAATTCATAATAGACTGTTATTGAGTAAACAATATAAAAATATGTAAACTAACCTCAATAAGCTAAAATGTGAGAGGGAGGAGAAATAAAAGTTTAGGAATACTATTGGAGTGAAATTGTTATAAGTTTAAAATAAGGTATTATAACTAAGAATACTGCCAATGGTATTCTTAAGACGGTAAACAGTAGGGTTTAATGTTGTATAAGAAGTTACTTTTTTTATATTTAGGTCTTAATCCACATCCAGCATTAAAATTGGAAAGATGTTATGATGGATGGTTTATTTGCCCTTTATTGTAGGTACATTAATAGCACTATAAGGATGTTCTCCTCCTAATCTGCAGAACCATGAAAGGTTACATGGAAAAGGGAAATTAAGGGTGTCTATGGAATTAAGTTTACTAACCAGCTGAACTTAAAAGAGGGAGATTGTCCTGGATTTTTCAAGTGAACCCAATGTAATCACACGTTTTTTAAAAGTAGAAGAGGTTGGCAGAATGGAGGAACTGGAGAGACCTATGACTATGGAAACTATGTGTAACAGATGCGATGCTGCTAGCCTTGAAGATCAAGGAAGGGGGCCTCTCGATGCTGTAAATCAAGGAAACAGATCTTCCCTTAGAGCTTCCAGGAAGGATTGCAATTCTACCAAAGTCTATTTTTGGCCAATGAGACCCAGTATTGGTCTTCTGACCTACAGAACCAGAAGATAACAAGTTCATGTTGTTTTGTGCCAATAAATTTGTAGTAATTTCTTTTGGCAGCATTTGGAAACTAATACACCTTAAAATGAGTGAATTATAAAGTTTATAAAGATTTTAAAATAATATTTACTTAAAACATAATCCAGACTTCCTCTTCTGACCCTGAGTGCAAGAAAGTTCAGAATTACCTTCTTACCATAAGTAATAGGTGAAATATAAAAATAAAAATTCATGAACCAGTACAATGGGCAACACAGGACTGTGACACCCAGGAGATGGCAGACAAATGAGGTAAGCTTTATAATGACATTCACTTTCTGCTGCAAAAAACAGAAAACCAAATGAGATAAGTTCAAGATGAGGTAGAGAGGGTGTAGAGATAGGGAACAACAGCAAACAATCCTTGCAATATTGGCAGGTTGAGCAGATTCGAGAAACCAAGGCAACTGGAATTTGCATAATTCCCTCCTTTCTACTACTCTGTCCCACAGTGAAAGAACATTAAAAATAAGTATGGGAGGGTGCTCAAATCTCTGGTTGAACAACTATTTGCACATGCTTAAGTTTTTATTGTCTAGCCTCATGAGGTTCTACCCTAAGGAATAAATGATCCTAGGGGAGTCATAGAGTTAAAAATTCCCTAAGCTCAAGCACAGATAGAAATTGTTCACAATAGCCAGAGTAAAGAATCACCGTAGCATACATAAATATTCTGCAGACTTCAAAAGGGCTATGCCTTAGGAGCAGGGATATGTTAATCTTAAAATAAAGACTCTCACAAGCTTATTCTAAAACAAAACAAAGCGCGCGCACATGCATACACACACACAAACACGTCAATTATGATAATTTTCAAATTCCTTCACAAATAATTCAAATATTTTCCAAAGTCCAAAACTTCTTAAATCTAACAAGGCTCCTTGTTCAACAATGAAAATCCACAACATCTAGCATACAAAATTTATTGCACATACAAAGAAGCAGGAAACTAATACGTAACCAACTAAATGACAACACACACACACACACACACACACACACACAAGACAATACAAATCTAAGTGATGGAAATAAGAGGTAAGAATGCTAAAATAGTCTAAATATGCTTAATATGTTCATAGACTTAGAAAGTAAATATAATAAGAAAACAAATGAAAGATATGAAAAAATTGAACCGCTAGAGGTGAAAATGATCATATACAAAATGGAAATGTTACTTGCTAGGATACCAGTATATTAGGGGAAAAAGAAGATCAGAAGGTTAGTAAACTTGGAAGACATAGCAATAAAAATTAACAAAAAGAAAAAAAATACGGAAAGAAAGAGCAGTTCTGTTATTTGAGGACAATATCAAGAGGCCTAACACATATGTAATTGAAGTCTCAGAAAGTGAGGGGAAAGAAGAAAATATTTGAAGGAATGAGGTATAAAATTTACCAAATATGATGCTATCTACACACAGATCCAAGGAGAGGAGTGAAAACCTACAAAACAGAAGAAATCAAATAAACACAAAACCCAATAAAAGCTAAGAAAAATCATTCTAAGATGTGTCAGAATCAAATCGCTAAAAATTAGTGATAAATATATTAATGTGGATTTTAAAAGAGCCCACAATATATACAGAGGAACAATTATTCAAACTTTGTATTAAAATCTATGCAAATTGAAGTCATTAGAATGGCACTTTTTTTGGTTAAGTTTTTTTTTTTTTTTTTGAGAAAGAGAGTGAGCAGAGGAAGGGCAAATAGAAAGGGAGAGATGGTCAAAGGAAATGATATTTGGTGGAAACTTGGATTTACAAAAATGAACGAGGAACACTGCCAAAGATAAATATGTTGAAAAATATACAAAACTTTAATGTCATTGTATAGCAGTGTGTAGTTGAGTTTATATCATGAAAAGATAAAATGTATGACACAATAGGAGAGAAAAAGTGGAACTTTATGAATGTACATTACACATAAAATAATTTGAAGGTTTGCATATTGTAAACTCTAGACCAGCCACTAAGCATAAGCACAGACACCCATATAGCTTACAAGCCAATACTAGAGTGGACATAAAATATATTCACTCTGAAAAAGACTGGTCTCTGAAAAATCAGGAATAGGGAGGGGAAAAAAGGACTAAAATAAGTAGGAAAAAAGTAGTAAAAAGGTAGATTTAAGGGGCGTCTGGGTGGCTCAGACAGTTAAGTCCAAATAAGCATACCAATTAAAAAAATATCAAGACCCAATTCTATGCTGCTTATAAGAAACTCACTTTAAATATAAAAAGACAGATTAAGTAAAAGTAGAAATAAATTATCCAAATCCCAATTAGAAGATAGCTGGTCTAATTTTATCAATATCAGAGTGATCAAGCCAAGGACTATATCTGGAGTTAAAGAGGAAATTTCACAGGGGATCAAGTTATCAACAAAATAGAAGGTATCATAAATGTGTATGGACCTAGTAACAGAGGTTGAAAAAAACTCAAAGATCACAAATTAATAATTATTGTTGGATAACTCAATATTCTTAGTGACTGCAAAAGCAGGTAGACATTTCTATGATTTAAATAATTTTAAACAAACATGACCCAACTTACATATAAAGAACTCTATACTCACCAATAGAAATGCATCCTTTTGAAGTACGCATGGAACTGACCAAAAGAGACTGTATCCTTAGACACAGAAGTCTCAGTAGATTAAAAATAATTGATCATAGATTATGGTTGTTTTGATTTCACATAATTAATCAAAAATTTAAATGTTTCCTAAATTAGGAATTAGACACTGAAGTCACCATTGGATCAAAGAAGAAATCACAAGATAATTAGAAAATACTTTGAAGAACACTCCTTAGGCTGTGAGGCCTTCACTCTGGGTTCCTGGGGAAGGAAACTGAAATTTGCTAAGAGTGGTTTCTTATGATAAGCTACCTCAAAAAATAAGCCAAAGTACACATGGTGGAGAGTCCCAAATATCACTACAAGTAGAGAAATAAAGTAACCGAAGTCTCAACAAGAGAGACCAAGGGACACCATTAAAAGAACACTTCCTGAATGGACAGGCCCTGGACAGCCTATGAGCCTCCTTTAATATACCAGTACCCGCAGGTGCAGAGTGCATAACAAGCTTTTAAAACTAACAAGAGACGAAAGCTAGCCAAAATCATGAAACGGAAGAACTCTCCTGTAAAGAAATTCCAGGAAGAAGTGACAGCCAAATAATTGATCAAAATAGATGTAAGCAACATAACTGAACAAGAACTTAGAACAATAGTCATAAAATTAATCGCTAGGCTTGAAAAAAGCATGGTAGACACCAGAGACGCTATTGCTACAAAGATTATGGACCTTAAAAATAGTTGTGATCACTTAAAAAATGCTATAAATGAGATGCACAATAAATTAGAGGCGGCCACTACACTAATTGAATAGGTAGAGAGGAGACTAGGTGAGTTAGAAGACACAATTATAGAAAAAGAGGAAGCTGAGAAAAAGATAAATTGATCCAGTAGCAAGAAAGAATTTGAGAACTGAGTGATGCAATCAAATGGAACAATATCTGTATCATAGGAATTCTAGAAGAAGAAGAAGAGAAAGGGTCTGAAGTGGTACCTGAACAAATTACAGCTGAGAACTTCCCCAATCTGGGGAAAGAAACAGACATTGAAATCCAAGAGGCACAGAGAACTCCCCTCAGACGTAACTTGAATCGATCTTCTGCATGACATATCATAGGGAAACTGGCAAATAATAAGGATAAAGAGAGAATTCTGAAAGCAGCTAGGGATAAAAGGGCCCTAACATAGAAAGGAAAACATATCAGAGTAGTTGCAGACCTACCTACTGAAACTTGGCAGGCCAGAAAGGAATGGCAGGAAATTATGCAGCCAAGAATCCTTTATCCAGCTAGCCTGTCATTCAGCATAGAGAGAGAGAGATAAAGGTTTTCCCAAACAAAAATTGAAGGAATTTATCACCCCTAAGCCAGCCCTACAAGAGATCCTAACGGGGACTCTATGAGTGAAATGTTGCAAGGAACACAAAGTACCAGAGACACCACTACAAGCATGAATCCTACAAAGAACACAATGACTCTAAACCCATATTTTTCAATAATAACACTGAATGTAAACGGACTAAATGTTCCAATCAAGTTCTGATGCATAGGGGCACATGTACCCCAATGTTCATAGCAGCACTCTCAACAATAGCCAAAACATGGAAAGAACCTAAGTGTCCATCAACTGATGAATGGATCAAGAAGATGTGGTATATTTATACAATGGAATACTACATGGCAATGAGAATGAATGAAATCTGGCCATTTGTAACACCATGGACGGGACTAGGGGGTGTTATGCTGAGTGAAACAAGCCAGGCAGAGAAGGACAGATACCATCTGTTTGCACATATAGGTGGATTAGGAGGAAGATAATGGAGGACCATGAGGGAGAAGAAAGGGAAAAATAGTTGGAGAGAGGGAGGGAGGCAATCCATGAGAGACTCTTAAACGCTGAGAACAAACTGAGGGCTGATGGGGGTGGGGGAGAGGGAAAGGGGGAGGATGGACATGGGAGAGGGCACTTGTTGGGATGAGCACTGGGTGTTATATGGAAACCAACTTGACAATAAACTATTTAAAAAAATAAATGCTCCAATCAAAAGACATAGGGTATCAGAATGGATTAAAAAAAAAATGAAAACAAGATCCATCTATTTGCTGTCTTCCAGAGAGACTCATTTTAACATGAAGACACCTTCAGATTGAAAGTAAGGGGATGGAGAAATATCTATCATGCTACTGGAAGTCAAAAAAAGCTGGAGTAGCCATACTTATATTGGACAAACTGGACTTCAATTTAAGGCAGTAACAAGGGATGAAGAAGGGCATTATATAATAATTACAGGGTCTATCCATCAGGAAGAGCTAACAATTATAAATGTCTATGCACCAAATACAGAAGCACCCAATACAGAAAACAATTAATCACAAACAGAAACAATCTTATGGATAAGAATGTGTTAATAGCAGGGGACTTTAATACTCCACTTACAGCAATGTACAGATCAACTAGATAGAAAATCATTAAAGAAACAATGGACCTGAACGACACATTCGACCTGATGGATTTGACAGATATATTTAGAACTCTACAACCTGAGGGCATGGAATTCACTTTCTTCTCAAGTGCGCATGGCACATTCTCCAAGAGAGATCACATACTGGGACATAAAGCAGCCCTCATTAAATATAAAAGAATTGAGATCATGCCATGCACACTTTTAGATCATAATGCTATGAAACTTGAAATCAACCACAGGAAAAACTCTGGAAAACCTGCAAAAACATGGAGGTTAAAGAACACCCTACTAAGGAACAAATGGGCCAATCAGGCAATTAGAGAAGAAATTAAAAAATATATGGAAACAAATGAAAATGAAAATACAACAATCCAAACTCTATAGGATGTGGCAAAGGCAGTCCTAAGAGGAAAGTACATTGCACTCCAGGCCTATTTCAAGGAACTAGAAAAAGTACAAGTACAAAATCTAACAGTACACCTAAAGGAACTAGAAGCAGACAACAAGAATAACCCAAACCTAGCAGAAGAAAAATAATAAAGATAAGGCAGAAACAAACAATATAGAATCCAAAAAAACAGATGAACAGATCAATGAAATCAAGAGTTGGTTTTTTGAAAAAATAAAATTGACAAACCTCTAGCCAGGCTTTTCAAAAAGAAAAGAGAGCCAAATAGACAAAATCATGTATGAAAATGGACTTATTACAACCAGTCCCTCAGAAATACAAGCAATTATCAGGGAATACTATGAAAAATTATATGCCAACAAAATGGACAACCTAGAAGAAATGGACAAATTCCTAAGCACACACGCACATTCCCAACAAATAAGAGCCCTGGACCATATGGCTTCCCTGGGGAATTCTACCAGACATTTAAATCAGGGTTAATCCCCAACCTTCTAAAGCCATTCTAAAAAATAGAAATCGAAGGAAAACTTCTGGACTCATTCTATGAAGCCAGCATCACTTTGATTCCCAAACCAGACAGAGACTCAGCAAAAAAAGAGAACTACAGGCCAGTATCCTTGATGAATATGGATGCAAAAATCCTCAACAAGATACTACTAGCAAATCAAATTCAACAGCATATAAAAAGAATTATCCACCACAATCAAGTGGGATTCATTCCTGGGTTATATGGCTGGTTCCATATTTGTAATCAATCAGTGTGATACATCACATTAACAAAAGAAAAGATAAAAACCATATGATCCTCTCGATAAATGCAGAAAAAGCATTTGATAAAATACAGCATCCCTTCTTATTAAAGACCCTTGAGAAAGTCAGTATAGAAAGAGCTTCCTTAAACATCATAAAAGCCATTTATGAAAAGCTCACAGCAAATCTTATCCTCAATGGGGAAAAACTGACAGCTTTTCTCCTGAGATCAGGAAAACGACAGGGATGTCCACTTTCACCACTGTTGTTTAACATAAGTGCTGGCATCCTAGCATCAGCAATCAGACGACAAAAGGAAATAAAAGTATTGGCAAAGATGTAGTCAAACTTTCACTTTTAGCAGATGACATGATACTCTACATGGAAAACCTGACAGGCTCCACCAGAAGCCTACTAGAACTCAGCAAAGTTGAAGGGTTCAAAATCAATGTACAGAAATCTGTGGCATTTTTATACACTAATAATGAAGCAACAGAGATATCAAGAAACTGATCCCATTCGCTGCACAAAAAAACCCACAAAATACCTAGGAGTAAACCTAACCAAAGATATAAATGATCTGTATGATGAAAACTATAGAAAACTATGAAGGAAATTGAAGAAGACACAAAGAAATGGACAAAAATTCCATCCTCTTGGATGGAAAGAATATTGTCAAAATGTCAATACTACCCAAAGCAATGCACACAGTCAATGTAATCCCAATCAGAATTGCACCAGAATTCTTCTCAGAGCTAGAACAAATAATCCTAAAATTTGTATGGAACCACAAAAGACCCCAAATAGCCAAAGTAATGAAGAAGAAAACCAAAACTGGAGACACCACAATCCCAGACTTTAGCCACTACTACAGTGCTGTAATCATCAAGACAGTATAGTATTGGCACAAAAACAGACACAGACCAATGGAATAGAATAGAGAACCCAGAATTAGACCCACAAAGTATGGCCAATTAATCTTTGGCAAAGCAGGAAACGGTATCCAATGGAAAAAAGACAGCCTCTTTAACAAATGGTGCTGGGAGAACTGGAAAGCAACATGCATAAGAATGAAACTAGACTACTTTCTTACACCATACACAAAAATAAACTCAAAACGGATAAAGGACCTGAACGTGAGACAGGAAACTATCAACACCCTAGAAGAGAAAGCAGGAAGCAACCTCCTTGACCTCAACTGCAGCAATTTCTTTCAACACATCTCCAAAGGCAAGGGAATCAAGAGCAAAAATGAACTATGGGACCTCATCAAGATAAAAAGCTTCTGTACAGCAAAGGAAACAATCAACAAACTAATAGGCAACTGATGGAATGGGAAAAGATAGTTGCAGATAAAGGGCTAGTATCCAAAATTTGTAAGGAACTCACCAAACTCCACACCCGAAAAACTAATCCAGTGAAGAAACGGGCAGAAGACATGAACAGACACTTCTCCATAGAGAATTTCCAGAGGCCAACAGACACATGAAACGATGCTCAGCGTCCCTTAGCATCAGGGAAATACAAATCAAAACCACACTGAGATATCACCTCATGCCTGTCAGAGTATCTAAAATGAACAAATCAGGAGACTAGATGCTGGTGAGGATGTGGAGAAATGGGAACCCTCCTATGTTGTGGGTGGGAATGCAAACTGGTGCAGCCACTCTGGAAAATAGTGTGGAGGTTCCTCAAAAAGTTAGAAATAGAACTCCCCTATGTCCCAGCAATAGCACTCCTAGGAATTTACCCAAGAGATACAGAAGCGTTGATCCATAGGGGCACATGTACCCCAGTGTTCATTGCAGCAATTTCAACAATAATCAAGTCATAGAAACAACATAAATGTCCATCAACTGACAAATGGATCAAGAAGATATGGTTTATCTATACGATGGAATATTACATGGCAATGAGAAAGAATGAAATCTGGCCATTTGTACCAATGTGGATGGAACTCGAGGGATTATGCTGAGCAAAATAAGTCAGGCAGAGAAGGACAGATATCATATGTTTTCACTCATAGGTGGAACAGGAGAAACTTAACAGAGGACCATGGGGGATAGAAGAGGGAAAAATAAGAAGAGGGAGGGAGATAAACCAGGAGAGACTTTTGAATACTGAGAACTAAGGGTTGATGGGGGTGGGGGAGAGGGGAGAAGGGGTGATGGGCATGAAGGAGGGCACTTCTTGGGATGAGCACTGGGTCTTATATGGAAATCAGCTTGACAATAAACTATAAAGGAAAAAAAAGCAAAATATTTTGAAGGGAATGCAAAGAATCAAGATTTGTGAGATGCAGCTGAAACTGTTAAAAATTTTAATATTAAAAGCTTATATTAGACAAAAATAGCTCAAATGATTTAGGCTTGCTTGAAAAGTTAGGGGGGGGAAAGCAATTACATCCAAAATAAAAAGACAGAAAATATAAAAGCAGAAGTGCACAAAATTAAAAATCAACAAAAAAGTGAAAATCTGGGTCTCTGGACAGCTCAATAAAATGTAGAAACTGGTTAAAAGGTCAGAACATCGAAGTCCCACATTATCAGTATCAGGAACATAAAAAGAATAACACTAGAGATTCTCCAGACATTCAAAAGGATAATATGAACAAATTTATGTCAGCAATTTGACAACTAAGGTAACATAAACAAATTTCCTTAAACACTAATTATGAACTGATTTAAGTACTA
Source organism: Hyaena hyaena (assembly GCF_003009895.1). Taxonomy (NCBI): domain Eukaryota; kingdom Metazoa; phylum Chordata; class Mammalia; order Carnivora; family Hyaenidae; genus Hyaena; species Hyaena hyaena. The sequence continues at coordinate 3,027,673 of NW_024080759.1, forward strand.
TAAAATTGAACAACCTTATATGAATTAAATAAATCCAAATGTACATTTTATTTTATTTTTTATTTATTTATTTTTTCTTTCAGAAGTTTATTTTAGATAAACTCACTGAAAATAGATTGCAATGATGCACACGTTGTACAAAAAAACTAGAAAATAATCTAGCACTGTCATTCACTCTTACATCTGCAGGACAGGGCTGCCAGCCTTCTGCCCACATCTGCAAGGAGATGCTTTCTTTGAGACTATACACGTGTGCGAACCAAAGTTCCCTCTTGCAGAAGAGAGTAAGAGTCTTCTCCATCAGAACAAGTATTTCCATCAATCAATATTTCCAGTGTTGCGGACGAAATGACATAAAGACAAGACACACACAAAAGACAGACACAGACACAACTCAAGCCAGAGGAACAATTCTACGCAAGACCCACTTAAGGTTTATTTTAAACCCCGGTAACTAGATACAAAATGAAATCTACAAGAAGCATTCCTTTACCAAATAAGGGCAAGTAGCCAAACACATTCCAAGGACGGGGGGAGCAAAGGCAGGAAGCGACCACAACATGTTTACTAAGAGGCCTGCCCACAATTCCAGCCTCCTCCTTATTTCTGAGGAGGGCATGTTTCCTCGTATGTGAGCAGATCATTAACCTTGGATATTGTGTGCAGGCCTCTTGGCAGAACGTCCTGTTTGCAGGCATGATCTGCCCAAGCAGAGAGTCCCGTTTGGAGGCACATCCCCGCATCCCTAACCATGCTTTCTCGTGGTCACTGTCAGGCTCCCACATCCAGTTCTGCAGACATGAAGCAATCAGAACCCCACCAGACGCAGAAACCACAGTATGCTCAGGTACTTGTACTATTACCCAGTGGTAAACATCTCCCACACCTGCACACCCTGACGTACAGCAAAGCGACAAGCACATCAGGTTATGTCATTGCAATTTTCAGTTTATAGGTCAGGACTCGTTTGTTGAAACTGGACCAGACCAGGAAACAAACGGTCTACCCAAACCATCTCAGCTGCAGAGGACTCTACCTCCTATCCTTTTTCCCAGCTTTCCTCTTTCCGGAGAGTAAGTGCTTGGGTTTCATATCAAACACATGTCTGTCTGCTTCTCCTTTCTTCCCCAGGCGGTTCATCTTCTTCTGAGCATTTTTCATCACAGTCTTGGCTTTTTTAACCATCTTGACGACCCGAAGGCCAGAGACATCCCGTGGAGTCCGAGAGCAGCTGCGGCTCCCGGTTACAGATGTGGGCGGAACAGAGTCATCCCGTTTTCTCTTCCTAGTAGTGCTCCAGGACCTTCTGGCCTGGACTGCATAATGGGCGTTGTCTTTGTCATCCATGTCAGCGCCAAGACTGCGCATCTCACTCTCCAGGACTTTCCGCTGAACCTTCTTAGCAATCCGAGGCATCCTGGGCCCCTGTGTGTTTTTCTCCTTGGACTGCAGAATTTTCAGGTTCTTTTTCTCCCGAATTTGCTCTCCCAGCTGGCGGATCTCCACCATCTCCCTCGTCTTCACTGTCGGATTCGCTGTTGTACTCGCCTGCCGCTGTTCTCAGCTCCTCTTCTTTTTCTAACTCTTCCAATTTCTGCATGATATCGGGGTCCATGTAATCAGCTATATTGTGGCCTTCTCAGATCTCGGGTATTTTATCGTGCTTCTCAGAAGAGTTCATGAGATCCCAGTACTTCTGAAGGTCGAAGATATAGTCGTCTCCTAGCTCTACTTCAAGGACTCGTTCCCGCTTCTTCCTGGGCTCCCCAGTGTCCATTCTCTTCCTGCGTGCCACCACTCCCTTGGGGATGAAGGGGGGCCTCTCCTTGTCGTCTCTCTTGTTTGGCATGGCCAGATGCAGCCTGTTCAGCACCTCGTTCACTTTATTTCTTTTCATTTTGGTTTCAACCCGATGAGCCAGAAGCCTGTCACAGCCTCAGTTTTCACCTGAATAACCCCTTCCTCCATCAAGGTGCTAGTCTCAACCACAGGGAATCCTGCGGCCTGCAAATCTGCAAATATTTTCTGATCGTCTTCAGAAAGTTCAGCTATCCTCTTCACATCACATTTGTTTGCTACAACTATAAGAGGCTTGTTGATAAAGAGAGGTTTGATGTTCTAGAATAGCTCCAGCTGCTCCTTCAGCCCATGCCCACACTGCTCGAACAGATCCATCACGTACAGGACCGCAGCGTGCAGGTGAGCCAGGGCCATGATGGCCTGCATCTCAATGGTGTTACGATCCTCCAAAGGGTGGTCCAAAATCTGGGAGTATCAACAACCTGCCAACGCAGGTAGTTGTAGTCCATGTGCCCCACAAACAGGGACTTGGTCATGAACACATAGGGCTGGACGTCCACGTTGGCTCTCATCACCTTACTGATGAAGCTGGACTTGCCAACATTCAGGTACCCACACAGGAGCAGGGTCCTCGTATTCGGGTCAATAGTTGGCAGACGGGACAGATGCTGACACACTTGTTCCAAATACTCCAAACTCTGCTTCTGTCTTTTGATGATCGTACACATCCGGTGAGGGCGGCTCGCTTCAGCTGCTTGCAGCGGTACAGGAAGTCTCCATATTTCATAAGCCTCACATAATCCTTAGCCACATTGTCCACTAAGTTTTTGGCAATATTTATTTGTCCCAAGGCCAACTTGTAATGATCCTTATCATAGAGAATGTTCATCAAATCAGCATAAAATGGATGGATATCATCCAGTTTGGGGAAATCTGTTAGAATCTGTGAGCCTGTCATGGTAATTTTGTTGAGTAAATTTGACTTTCCTCATATAAAAATATCTAATGCGATGAATTTGGTAATGTTTATGGATAACTGTTGGAGTCTTCCGTTGAGTCTTCGATAACGTCAGGTCAGTGAAGTCCTTGGCAGACGGCACCACCGTGATCTTCTTGAAGTTGTAGTGCGCCATGTTTGCGGCCGCACATGAGGGAATGCGGGTGGGAGGCTCAAATGTACATTTTAAATCCTTACTGTGAAGAAAATTTAGTCCCAAATATTATTAATGGTAAATTTATCAAATATTTAAAGAAGTAATAATACCAATCCTATGCAGACTCTTTCAAAAATAAAGATTGTCCATATACTTTATGAGGCCAAATTATCCTGATACCAGTTAAAGACATTAACAACATAGACCAAAATTTCTCATGGACATAGATGCAAGAGTTCTTAAAAAGTTAAAAGAAATAAAATCTGGTGATATATAATTTGATTCCAGCCATATACAAAAACTTGGGTGATAACTGGAAATTGAAGTTTGGGTTTATGATTGGCATCCAAATTGGAGAGGAAGAATAAAAATGGTCACTATTTACAGATGATAGGATATTATATACAGGAAGTTTTAGAGATTCTATGCACAGAAAACAGAACTATTCAATGAATTCAGTTAAGTTGCAGAATATAAATATCAATGTACAAAAATAAGTTACATTTTTATACACTAACAATGAAACTATCAGAAATTAAGGAAACAATCTCAGTTATAATACTTAGGAATACAAAAATAATACTCAGAAATAAATTTAACAGAGGAGATAAAGCTGTATACTTAAAATTACAAGACACTGATGAAAGAAGTTAAAGAAAATAAAAATGGAAAGCTATTCTGTGTTCATGGATTGAAAGTTATTAAAATGTCCATACTACCCAAAACGATCTAAAGAAACAACCTATATCAGATTATCAAAGGCATTTCCCACAGAAATAGAACAAAGAAATTTTAAAATTTAACAGAACCACAGAAAGACCTTTAATAGCCAAAACAGTCTTGAAAAAGAAAAAAAAGCTGAAGGCATTATACTTCCTGATTTCAAGCTGTGTTACAAAGCTGTAGTAATTAGAACTGCATGGTATTAGCATAAAAAGAGACACATAGAGCAATGGAACAGAATAGAGAGCCCAGAAATAATCCCAGCCATAGATGCTCAATTAATTTGCAACAAAGATACCAAGAATATACAATGGGGAACAGATAGTCTCTCCAATAAATGGGAAAACTGGTCAGCTTCATGCAAAAAGAATGAGATTGGGCCATTGTTTTACATTATACATAAAAATCAATTCAAAATAGATTCAGGACTTGCATGTAGCACTGATACCACAAAAATCCTAGAAGAAAACTCAGGCAATAGGCTTCTTGGCATTGATCTTCTTGGCATTGGCCTCGACAATGAGTTTTTAAAGATTTGACACCAGAAGCTAAGGCAACAAAAGCAAATATAAACAAATGGGACTACATCAAACTAAATAGCTTCTGTACAGCAAAGAAAACGATCGATAAAATGAAAAGGCAATCTATCCAATAGCAGAAAATATTTCTAAATCATATATCTGTTAAGGGGTTAATAGCCAGTCTTGAAGAAACTGAAACTCGGTAGCAAAAAAAAGATTAAAGAATGGGCAGAGGAACTGAATACACCTTTTTATAAAGACAAATGGCTCAGTGATCCATGAAAAGGTGCTCAACATCACTCATCATAAAGGAAATGCAAATCAAAACCACAATGAGACATCATCTCACATTTGTCAGTATGGCTGTCATTGAAAAACAAGAGATAAATGTTCCTGATGATATGGAGAAAAGGGACCCTTGTGCACTGTTGGTGGAAATGTAAATTGGTACAGCTATTATACAGAACTATATGGAGGTTCCTCAAAAAGTTTAAAGAAGAGCCACCATATGATCTAGGAATTGTATTTCAGGGTATATATCTGAAGGAAACAAATCATTGTTCCATAAAGATATCTGTGCTCCGTGTTCATTGCAGTATTATTTACAAAAACCAAGATGTAGAAACAATCTAAGTCTCCATTGATGGATAAAAGGATAAATTGATATATTACATATATATGTAGAACACATGGGCACATACACACAATGCAGGAATACTATTCAGCTGTAAAAAAAAAAGAAAAGCAATCTTGAATGGACCTTGATTTGAGGGGCTTGTGGTAAATGAAATATGTCAAAGAAAGATACTACTGTATGATCTCACTTATATGTCCAATTCAATATAAATAACCTCATTTATATTGAGAAACAGATTTTAAATTTGTGTTTGCCATAGGTAAGGGGTAGAGGAATTGGGTGAAGGTGCTAAAAAAGTACAACCAGTTTAATAAGTTCTAGGAATGTAATGTACAGCATGGGGACTACAGTTAATACTGTATTTGAACGTTACTAAGTAGATCTTAAAAGTTCTCATCACAAGGAAAAAATTTATAACAACGTGAGGTGATGGATGTTAACTAAATTTATCGTGGTAATTGTTTCACAATACATACCTGTATCAAGTAATTATCTTGTATACCTTTACTACATTATATGTCAGTTATATTTCAATAAACTAGGGGGAGAAGAAAATATAAATTTAATCCAGCTATCTGTATTTAGAATCCAGTCATATATAAAAAGTAGGGTACATTCCGGGAATGCAAGTTTCGTTTATCATTATGAAATCAATGGATTTCAGATCTAAAGATGGCAGACTAGGAAAATTCTGAGCCAATCTTCTTCCACAGACAACCAAGGCTGCAACTATAGTTGACCACTGAACAACATGGGGGTTAGGGGCACCTATCTGCAATATAGGAAAAAAACAACAACAACAACAACAAAAAAACCGGTGCAAGGCCACCTGGGTGGCTCAGTCAGTTAAGTCTTAATTTTGGCTCACATCATGATCTCATGGTTGTGAGACTGAGCCCCACGTTGGGCTCTGCACTGGGTATGGAGTGTGATTAAAATTCTCCCTCTTCCTCTCTCCTGCTCATGCTTGCTCTCAAAAAAAAAAAAGAAAAAAATCTCTGTACAACTTTGACTGCCCCCAAATTTTACTAATAGCCTACTGTTGACCAGAAGCTTTAGTGATGACAGTTAACATATTCTGTGTATTATATACTTTATCCTTTCAATAAAATAAGCTATAGAAATGTTAATAAAAATACATTTATAGTACTGTATTTATTGAAAAAAAAAACCCTTATAAGTCAATCTATGCAGTTTAAACCCATGTTGTTCAAAGGTCAACTATACATATAGAGCAGCTCTGAGAATGACATGGAGACTAGCATAATGGCTATTCTAGCTAAAGATTTAAAGAAAAAGCCACACTGAAAATGACAGCAGTGTATAGTTGGGATCCATACCCTTGGTATAGTGACCCACAAGTGGGAGGGATATCGGAATATCACAGGCACAGAAGTTCTACCTGAGGAGCAAGAAGTTTAAACTCCACATTAGGCATTCCCCACCCTGAGAATATATACTGAAATTAGCTCCCATGATGTCTGACTTTGAAAAAAAAATCAGTGGGGCTTAACTCCAAGAGAGCTGGAGGACTAGAGGAAATAAACAGCATTCTTAAAGGGCATATGCACCAACCAGGGAACCTGGCACAGAGGCAGCAGTTTGAAAAGCACGTGGGCTATATGTAAAGGAAATTTTTGACTAATTATGAGGCATGTGAAAAGGGTAGGATCTGAAGGAACTTTCTCCAGAAGGAGAAGTGCTAGAAGACTCCATTTTTCTTGCCACCCTACTGCCTAGCTGGCTCTGGGCTGGCAGGTGCCAGTGCTGAGACACTCCATCTCCTTAGCTAATACTGCTTGCCCTGCCCCAGATTCCTCTGTGGACCCATTCTACCCAACCAGCTTGCCTTAGCAGACACTCCTCTCACCCCATCATAACTGCCATGCAGCATTGCCCAAGAGTAGTGCCCTCCAAAGAGTTCTCCCACACTGCCCAACCTGGAGGGTGGCATCAATTGGAAATGGTGTCCAGCCAAAGCAACTTCTACCCTGCCATCTCTGGTAGACAGCCTTGCCTGGGAACAGCTCCCCACAAAGCAGCTCCTGCTGGGAGAAGGGAGGGAGGCCTGGGCTTCACAACATTTGTGGCTGGGCTTCACAGTCAGCCACATTGGGGGATAAACCTGCCAACCAGCACACACGCACACACACACACACACACACACACAGACACACACACACACAGCAGCTACAGCTAGGCCTTTCAGCCAGCCTGGTGACAGTTCATTCATGACGGGAGAGTACATGCAGCCCATACAGAGGACATCCCAGAGCACCTGGCTATGATGATCAGGGGAGATTGCACTCCTTCAAGATTAGGAGACATAGCTGATCTACCTAACACATAAAAACAAACTCAGTCCAGCAAAATGAGGAGACAGAAGAATAGGTTACCGACAAAAGAACAAGGCCAAGCCTCAGAAAATGAATGAAGTAAAATCGAACTAAATCTGATGAGTGCAAACTAATGGTTATGAAGATGTTCAGTGAAGTCAGGAGTAGAATGAACAGTGAGAGCCTCAACAATGAAACAGAAAACAAAAGAACTAACCATAGCTTAATAATATGATACTCAAGATGAAAAATACAGTAGAGGGAATCAATGGTAGAATGGAAGATGAAGAAGAATGGATCAGAGATCTGGAAGACAGGGTAGTAGAAATCATCCAAGTTGAACAGAAAAAGAATTTTAATAATTAAGATAGTTTAAGAGACTTCTGGGACAATAAACATACTAACGTCTACCTTATAGGAGTTCCAGAGGGAGAAGAGTGAAGAGGCAGAAAATATATTTGAAGAAATACATGAAAACTTCCCTTACCTGGGGAAGAAAATAGATATCCAGGTCTAGGAAGCACAGAGAGGCTCAAACCAGATGAACCCAAAGAGATGTGCACTAAGATATATGATAATTAAAATGTCAAAGATTAAAAATAATGAGAATTTTAAAAGAAGTAAGAGAAAAGCAACTCGTCCTATGTAACAGAACACCCATAAAGCTAATAGCTGATTTTTTTCAGCAGAAACTTTGAATATATCACGCCACCTTTCTGGCCTGTGAAGTGTTAAAAGGAAAATACCTACACTAAAGAATACACTACCCAGCAAGGTTGTCATTCAGGATTAAGAGAGAGACAGTTTCCCCAGACAAAAGTTGGGGGAACTCTTCAAAACTAACCTGATCTCACAAGTGTTAAATGGACTTATTTAATTGGGGAAAATGTCACAATTAGAATAGCATGAAAGAAAAATCTCACCAGAAAACAAAACATATTGAAGTAGGGTATCAACCACTTATAAAGCTAGTGTAAAAGTTAAAAGACAAAAGTGGTAAGTTAGGTCTATACTAATTAGTTAAGGGATACAGATGCAAAAACGATGTAAAATAGGACATTAAATATACAAAGTGTGTGTGTGTGTGTGTGTGTGTGTGTGTGTGGTGGGGGAGTAAAACAGTGCTTTTAGAAGGTGTTTTAACTTAAGTGACATCAATTTAGAAGTATGCTATATAGCAAGGTTGTTACGTGTGAACCTTATAATAACCACAAACACAAAACCAAGAACATATATGCAAAAAGTAAAGATAAAGGAATCTAAACATGAAAGTTATTCAATCACAAGGCAAGAGACCAAAGAGAAGGAACAGAGAACTCTGAAAAACAATCAGGAATCAAAGAACAAAATGGCAATAAGCACATACCTATTACTTTAAATATAAATGGCCTAATTGCTGCAATCAAGACATAGGGTGACTGAATGGATAAAAAAAAAAACAACAACAACAAACCAAGACCCATCTATATGCTGCTTACAAGAGACTCACTTTTGACCTGAAGACCCATAAAAATTGAGAGTGAAGGGATGGGATAAAATATACGATGCAAGTGGAAAGGAGAAGAAAGCTGAAGTAGCAATACTCATATTATTACATAATGATAAAGATTAATTCAACAAGGTATAGCAAATATAGATAATACGTACTCAATATGGGAGCACCTAAACATATAAGGCAAATATTAGTTAACATAAAGGAGAAATTGACAATACAATAGAAGAGGACTTTAATTTACATCAATGGATAGACCATACAGGGAGCCGGGTGGTGTAGGGTTTGGGGGGGAGCCAGTAGGGAATGGGCGGCCTTAAACATTAGATTGGATGAACTTGGGAAGTATATATGGAACATTCCATCCAAAACAGCAGAATATACTTAAAGTGTTCATCTGGAACATTCTTCAGGATGAATCACATTAGACCACAAATCTCAATAAAATTAAGAAAGTTGAAATCATATCAAGCATTATTTTCTAATGACAACAATATGAAACTGGAAATCAATTAGGAAAGAATAAAAAGTAGGAGAAAAACCACATGCAGGCTAAACAGCATGCAACGAAACAACCACTGGGACAATGAATAAACCCAAGAGTCAATCTAAAGATAATGAGACAAAGGAAAATGAAAACAATGTCCCAAACCATCTATGGGACACAGAAAAAGCATTTTTTATGAGAGAAGTTTATAGCAGTATAAGCCTACCTCAAGAAACAAAAATCTCAATCTAACCTTACACCTTAAGGATCTAGAAGAACTAATTATGGCCAAAGTTTGTAGAAGAAAGGAAATAAAGATCAGAGTAGAAATAGATGAAAAAGAGAATAAAAAATGGAAAAGATCAATGAAGATTTTTGTTTTTAAGGGATATAGGAAATGAGTAAGTCTTTACCAGACTCAAGAAGAAGAGGACTTAAAATCATAAAAGAAGGAAATTACAACCAACATCATAGAAATACAAAGGATTATTAGAGACTATGTTCAAGTATATGCCAACAATTGGAAACCTACAAGAAACGGATAAACTCCTAGAAACACACAATCTTCCAAGACTGAATCAAGAAAACAATGAAAAATCTGAACACACTGATTACTAGTGAAATTTACTCAATAAAAAATCCTCCCAAACTAAAGTCCAGAACGACAGGCTTCACAGGTGAGTTATACCAAACATTATTTTCTTTTTTTAATTTCATTATGAAACTTTATTTATTTTTTTTACATGTTTAGGAAAGAATTTTTTTTTTTTTACAAATAGTTTATTGTCAAATTAGTTTCCACATAACACTCAGTGCTCATCCCTACAAGTGTCCTCCTCCATGCCCATCTCCCCTCCCCCCCACATCCATCAGTCCTCAGTTTTTGTCAGCATTCAAGAGTCTCTCATGGCCAAACATTATTTTCAAACTATTCCAAAAAATTGCAGGAATGAACACTTTCAATATGACTCTATGAGGTTAACCTTATTCTGACACCAAAAAATCAGACAAGAACACTCCAAGAAGAAAATTATATGCCAATATCCTTGATAAAGATTATATACATAAATACTCAATTATTTGTAAGCAGAATTCAGAAGTATATTAAAAGGTACATAATATGGGATTTATTCTATGGATGTAAGGATGATTCAATAACTATAATCAATGTGATATATTAGCAAAATAACAGAAAAATCATACAATCATCTCAATAGATGTAGAAAAAGTATTGGAAAAATTCAACATCCATTAATAATAAGCATGCTCAACAAGTAGATATGGAGGGAATATAACAACATGATAACAGCCATTTATGACAAGCCCACAGCTAATATTTTACTCAATAGTGAAAACCTGAAAAGTTTCCTCTAAGATCAGGAACAAGACAACATCCCTGATAGCCATCACTTTTATGATTACAAGACCTAGTTCCATTGTGGGGGAAGGGGTTCTCCCACTCACAATTCCAAGCAATTCTTAGAGATCACAAAGTATCTGAGAAGATCGTCCAAATTCTGAAATGGTTTATTCAAAGACCACATCAAATTCCATAGGTTAAGGGCTCAATGCATCATGGCTGTCTTCATCCTTTCATTGTTACTTAAGACACCACTCATGGGCCTGAAGCTGTAACCTGTGCTTCTGACCAACTGGCTACATCAGAGGTTAAGACCTCTTCCTTAGGTTCTTTTAATTTATTATAGTGGCTCACAGAACTCAAGTAAACACTTATGCTTACTACTTTAATAAGGGATTTGATAAAGCATACGAACCACCAACCAGATGAAGAAATACTTAGGACAAGGTATGGGGAAAGGGCACAAAGCTCCCGAGCCCTCTCCACTTCTTACTCTCCCTATATGTCCAGTATGCTCACCAACCCAGACAGCTCTCTGAACTCAGTCCTTTTGTTTTTTTTTTTTTATGAAGGCTTCATTGCATAGCCATGATTGACTCCATCAAGGACTGTTGGCTGAGTCTGCACACAGCCCTTCTCCCTTTCCTGGAGGTCAGGAGGTAGGGATGAAAAGTCCCAATCCTAATTCTTTGGTTGGTCTTCCAGGCAACAAGCTCCTATCCTAAGTGGGGTCCAAAAGCTACCTTCATTAGTATTAAGACATCCATGTCCCCTAAATGGTTCTGAAATATTTTTAGGAACTGTGGATGAAAACAAAATATACTGGAGAAATATATTTGGTCATCAGAGTAACCAACAGGATTTTCCTACAAGTTATTACATCATAGTCCAACCCTTGGTTTTCAAACACAGATCTCTTACAGGAATAACAGTCATAAAATTTAAAAATACCAGCACATGAGTAAAATTTCACTGAGTCACTATTAACTATCTGTCCAGCATTGTAGGCTATGAAAAGTTATTCCAGGGTGAGGCCCCTCAGGTTTGTAGGCTTCCATTTGATCTTGGCAGGTTCCAAAAGCTGGAATGAGCTCAATAATAGATGGCTTCTCCCTTTCAGCATCTTGTATAATTGAGCTAAGAGGCAATGTTCTTTATTGCTCCAAGTTTCCTTCCAGGTGTTAATGAAAAATTGGAACCCATTTTTTTCCATTCCCTCACCCTGTTACAATTTTTCTTTCCATTTATATCCCACTTCTTTCCATATAGATCCATATATGGCCACTGTGCTGGTCTAGATTGCAGGGAGCAATACTAGTCTAGGAAGTGCTGCCCCATTGGCCCACTCATTCTCCTAGAGTAAGGTTACACAAATACAGAACTGGTGCCTTATCTGGCAATATAACTACATGCACTGCTAATCCCAAATTTGCCAGATAAGGTGAAGGCACATCTTGTCACATCAGGCAAATTTAGGAATTTTGACAAATTTAAAAAGTGTAGTTACTGTTTCCTGCTTAGGAATTATCCCAGTTTACAGTCCTTGTAATTGCAGTCCTGGTCTTATGACCACTGCAGCAAGTAGGTGGGGGAAAAACTGAGATGATGCGGGGAAGAAAAAATACCAACACCTTCTCCAGCCCCGCTTCTGCAGATCCACCAGAAAAAGAAATTTATCCAGTGGGACATTCCTTTAAGTTCACCCATATTCCTATTGTGATTGCATACTCATGAAGGCATATAAGCCAGCCCTTCATGTCTTTTTCTAGCCCCTTCCATCCACCCATTTTAAAAGGCCAATATTTTAGTTGCCCTGTCCATTTCTCTATAGAACTATTACTCTGAGGAGGATAGCTTTTTTTCCCCCCATTGCTGGACTTTATGGGCTATACCTAACTTATGTTCAGGGCATTCTCACCAGGGAATCTGCCACATAACCGTTTGCAATTTCTGTTTCACTTGTTGGCAAACAGAACTGTTCTTACTGGCATTTTATACCTCATAAGTTATGAGAGAAATATTCCCAGATTCAACCCATTTCTGCATTGCTGCAGCATCCGATGTTCACTTATCTCATGGACCCACATGACCATCTCAAGGGGGCCTGAGGGATATCTACTTGTTTGTTCTACTTACCTTGTAAACCTGGAAGAGAGTTCTTTTGATAGGCATCAACATGTTCTTTATATGTTTCTTAAGTCCCAGGGCCTAGGGACTTTCCTAGGGCCATTCCCCACAAGGACATCCTCATAATAGTTCAGTTTTCCACTGTATGTCTATGGCCATACAGCTAGGCCATTTGCCACCTCCTATAAACCAGTAAAAACCCAAGCATAAGGGCTTTTTTTTTTTTTTTTTTTTTAACCACTGTCCAATTATCCAATGACTGCTAGAAAAACAGCATTCAGTTTGGCCTACCAGCTTTCTTTCATCTTCAGTTATGGTGGTTACCTTCCAAATAGAATGTTGTCCATTCACCTTGGAACTACCATCAATAAACCAAGCAGTTCTTTGCTCAGCTGAGAGCTGTTCAGAGGGCATAGTTCATGTGGCAGTTCATTCTGAGAGCTTCTCAAGGAGCTCCAAAATTGGTCTTAGAGGAAAAGAGGCTCCCTGTTTTTTAATATCTTCTCCTTGTATTCTCCAGGCAGCAGTTTTACATAAACCATTTTCATATTATAGAATTCTTCTGGGCACTGCCATTCCCATTAGGGCATTCCTTCAACACTATTTTAGACATGGCGGGTATTTTATGTTTTAGGATAATTTTAGGACTTTAAACCATGGGGTAGCTTCAATTAATGATGTTCAATAGCAAGGTGGTAATACCCTCCAAATGGAGATTTTCTAGTCCAATGACCAAGTAGCCATCATTGAGAAGGACTCACAGGCTCCTGTCATACGCCCCAGTCTAGGTTCCACATAGGGATACGGCATAGAAAATTGCTCTCCACCAGTGCTTCAGCTTCTACTCTGTACTGTGTGGGCTCATACGGTATTATTGGTTCCCGTTTAGCATGTTCAATTAATACTGCTTGAAGGATACATTTACATGCCTTCTATTTTACAATACTAGATAGGATTTCTCAGTGAAATACATTTCATCTCCATAATACAACCAGGTAAAAGAAACAACCATTTCACTCAGAGCCTTTTTAAAAAAAATATATTTCTGAGAGAGAGAGAGAGGCAGCATGAGCAGGAGAGGGTCAGAGAGAGAGAGAGGGAGACACAGAATCTGAAACAGGCTCCAGGCTCTGAACTAGCTGTCAGCACAGAGCCCGACGTGGGGCACAATCCCACAAATCGTGAGATCATGATCTGAGCTGAAGTTGGATGCTTAACCGACTGAGCCACCCAGGCGCCCCACTTAGAGCCTTTTTAAACATAAAAATTCTTCTATAAGCTTTTAACATAATTCCATCAACTCTTATATTTGTAACTGTAGCCTGTTAGGACTTCACCTACAAGACTGGGTTTTATAATACTGTGTAGGGGAAGAGTTTGCTGGCCCGACATACCTTTTCCAATTAAACATTCTGGTAGAAGAGACCCTTCTGTATATAATATCTGCTTAAACATTCCAGCTTCATAATCCTAACAGCCATTATATTTTTAACTTTTCTTAATTGTAGGCCATGTCAGACCTTAACTGATGGGTTTTGGTACAATGGTCCATGGAACTCCCATATCAAAGAGTCCTGAAAACTTTTCTTCTTCCATCCCACCCCACCCCCAAGCCATTTTAACCACTCATTTGTAGAAGACTTTGGGTCTCTAGTAAGGGGTTGAATCCAGGGACCCTGGCCATTTTATCAACCTTCCACCAAAACACTGCCCCAAGAGGTTGCTGGTTAGGGATTTCATTGTCATCTTTACCTTCTGGTTTTTTCAATTCTTCCAAATGGTGATTAATAGAGCAGATGTTTTGGGGACCTTTAACTTGGGGGGAACAACAGGGGGTCCCATTGGTCTATTCAATCCCTGTTAGTGCTCCATCAATGCCTTTAACTCCATCAATGTTGACTTTACTCATTCTATTTTTCAATAACCAGCTGAAGACTTCCACTTTGCTGGATCCAGTCCCATGACTCTTCCCCTTTATTGGGGGAGGGGCATTTCCTTAGTTACCTTAATGTTTATAATATCAGTAAGAACCGTACAGGGAAGCAGAGATAGTAAATATGCTATTACTCAAACAGTGTTCAGTTTCGTGGCAGAAGTTACATGGCATGCTCATGTAATACAAGCGTTCTTAATCACATCATTTACCATAACATGGTTAACGAGTATATCCAATAGGTGAATATCCCAGTCATCATAAAGCCTGTTCTGCTTGGTTTGCATATGAAATATAGCTGTTTCATCTGAGGTCTTCCATTTGGTATTTATTAGGGAAGTTGGGCAGCTCTTCTTCTTTAGGATAAACACTTAACAGTGGATTTTATCTAGTCCAACAGGCTGGTTCTTCCCTCTGGAACAACCTCCTGTGTGTTTGGATTGTATACAGTCATCTGTGATTGCTCCATAGGGAGCTGTGGGTCCTGCATCAACCTAAATATGGGCTTGTACTCTGTAGCATTCGGAACAAAAGACACAGCCCCCAAACTGGTCGCTCTCACAATTCATTTAAATAAAGGATTCTCAAGAAATTGATGAAAATGGATCTATAAAATGAAAAACAAAACAAAAATACCCCTTCACATTAAACCCTCTGATTTCTGGTTCTGCCCTTTCTCCATACCATTATTATAGACAATAATCATGGGATAGAATATTTTGTTTTTTTCTTATCAGGTTGCATTTCCTTATGTATCAAGTGAATTGATTCCCTAAGAGTTGAAACTATCTTTAAATTCCATTGGTAACTTTTGCCTTTAGTAACTGACTGCAGCTCAGTTGCTGTTCCAGACCATGGGGAAGGACATGGCCACCAGGAATCAAAGGTTTCTTACCCTTGCCTTTCTGTCTTTTCAAAAAGCCACATGTTTTTGTAAGCCAGGGCTGTTCTAACAAATCCCACCTCACAGATACCAGCTCCCTTTATACCAATTCCTTTTGGGATCCCATATCCAATTCAGTGTGAAGAGAGGGGATCTCCTTACACCAACACTACCAAGCAATTCTGAAGCACTATCAGGTTATCAGAGAATTCAACCCAATTCCAATACTACTTACCCAGAGATAGCATCATATTCTGCAGGTTAAGGTCTCAGTGCTGCCCCTCACAAGATGGTCCTTCACCCTGTACTTCAGATGCCAGTGGTAAGCCCCCAACTATTTCCTGTACTTCTAACATACTGACTCCAAATTGGAGTTTCCAGTGGCCTCCCCAGACTTCAGATACCAAGTCTAGGTTGTTACCTATAGTTCTGACTAACTAGAAGTCAGAAGGTCTCAGGAGCTCCTCCTTGATTTCTTTTAATTTGCTAGAGTGGCTCACAGAACTAAAGGAAACATTTATGTTTACTACTTTATTAAAGGATATGATAAAGTATTCCGATCACCAGTCAGATAAAGAGATACATAGGGTAAGGGACAGGAATAGGGTATGAAGTTTCCGTGCCCTCCCCAGCTGCCTCATTCTCCCTTTACCTCATGTTCACTAAGCCAGAAGCTCACTGAAGAACTGAAGAGTCCCTTTCAGCTCTTATGGAGGCTTCGTTGCATAGTCATAATTAACACAGTCAATGGCTATTGGCTGATTCAGCCTCCAGCCTCTCTCGCTTCCCTGGAGGAGGAGAGAGGGAGGAGGGGCTAAAATACCTTCTATTCACATGATTGGTCCTCCTGGAAACCAGCCCCTGACCTTGGATGGGGCCAAAAAGCCACTTTTATTAGTATCAAGACACCCATGTCGCCTTCATAAATCTGAAGCATTCTTAGGACCTCTGGATGACAACCTAGTAGATCCGAGAAACATATTTTGGTCATCTAAATGATAAAATATATACATTTCTTATAAATTATATGGCAACAAGGATGCCCACTCTTACAACTTTTTATCCTATATAGTACTGGAAGTCCTAGCCGAAGCAAAAATAAATAAATTAGTGAGTAAATAAATAAATAAAATATAAGTCATCCAAACTGTATATAGGAAGTAAAGAAGTCATGGGGTTCCTGGGTAGCTCAGTTGGTTAAGTGACTGACTCTTGATCTGTGCTCAGGTCATGATCTTATTGTTTGGGAGATAGAGCCCTGCATTGAGCTCCATGTTGACAGCACAGAGCCTGCTTGAGATTCTCTCTCCTTTTCTCTTTGCCCCGCTCATGCACAAAGCTCTCATGCTTTCAAAATAAATTAAACAAAGATATCAGAATAAAAACCCCTCAAAGTGGGTTTAGATTCCTATGTCGATGTAACAAAGGTTATATATGAGAAAACCCACAGCTAACATACCCAATGGTGAAAACTGAAAGCTTTTCTTCTAAGATCCAGACCAAGACAAGGATGTCCACTTTTGCCATTTCAACATAGTACTGGAAGCCACAGCCACAGCATTCATAACAAGTAAAAGAAATCCAAATTGGGTAGTTCTACTATCACTACGTGCAGAGGTTATATCTTATTTAGAAAACTTCAAAAACACCACCAACAAATTAGAACAAATGAATTCTGTAGTTGTAAGATGTAAATATAGAAATCTATTGCATTTCTATAAACTGTTAATGAAGTAGAAAAAATAAAACAATCCATTTACAATTGTACCAAAAGAATAAAATACCTAAGAATAAACTTGGAGTAAAAAACTTATACTCTATAAATAATGAAACACTGATAAAAGAAATGGAGGATGACACAAACACATGGAAAAATATACCATGTTCATGGACTGAATATTGTTAAAATGCCCATATTACCCAAATCAATCTACAAATTCAATGCAATCATTGTATCAAAATACCAACAACATTTTTCATAAGGCTAGAACAAATAATCCTAAAATTTGTATGGAACCACAGAATACCTCATATACCCAAAGTAGCCTTGAGAAAGAATAAAATTAGAGGTATCACAATCTCCTATATCAAGATAAACTGCAAAGCTGTAATAAAGCAGTATGCTGCTGGTGCAAGAAGACATATAAATAATGGAACATAACAGGGTGCTCAGAAATAAACCCACACGTACATGGTCACTAATCTACAATGAAAGGAGGCAAGAACATACAATGTGGAAGATACCTTCTCTTCAATAAGTGGTGCTGAGAAAAAGGATAGCTACATGCAAAGAATGAAACTGGATCACTTTCTTACACCATACACAAAAATAAACTCAAAATGCATGAAGGACCTAAATGTAACATCTGAGCATCTTACTACTACTACTAGAAGTAAACATAAGCAGTAATTTCATGAGACTTTAGCTTAGCAGCATTTTTCTAGACATGTCTCCTCAGGCAAGGGAGACAAAAGCAAAAACAAACAAACAAAAAACTATTGGGAGGGATTACACCCAAACTAAAATCTTTTGTACAGTGGGGGAAACCGACAAAATGAAAAGGTAATGTACTGAATGGGAGAAGATCTTTGCAAATAATATATCCAATAAGAGGTTGGTATCCAAAATATGTAAAGACCTTATA
This sequence comes from Hyaena hyaena, assembly GCF_003009895.1. Lineage (NCBI taxonomy): Eukaryota > Metazoa > Chordata > Mammalia > Carnivora > Hyaenidae > Hyaena > Hyaena hyaena. The sequence goes on from NW_024080759.1 coordinate 3,045,771, forward strand.
CTACTCAACACACACAAGACAAAAAAAAACTCTGCACATAATCTGATTAAAAATTGGCAGAGGGCCTGAATAGACATTTTTCCAAATTATGGAAAATTATGGACATACAGATGGAAAACAGACCTGTGAGAAGATGCTCAGCATCACTAATATTTAGAAAAATGCAGATCAAAGCCACAAGGAGATATCACTACACACCTGTCAGAATAGCTTGTATCAAAGGCACAAGAAATGACAAGTGTTGGCAAAGATATAGAAAATAAAGGGAATGGTCATGGAAAACAGTATGGAGTTTCCTTGAAAAATGAAAGACACGAATATCATAGGAGCCAATAATTCATTCTGGTTTTACCTGAAGAAACTAACAATTTGGAAAGATATATGAACCCTTATGTTTATTGCAGCAAGATCTGGAAACAACCTAAGTGTCCACTGATAGATATATGGTTCTAGAAGAGGTGGTATATACAAACAATGGAATATTACTCAGCCATAAAAACAGTGAAATCTGCGGTTCCTGGGTGGCTCAGTTGGTTAAGTGTCTGGCACTTTATTTCTACTCAGGTCATGATCTCATGGTTCATGGGATTCTCTTTCTGCCCCTCCCTGGCTCACACACTCACTCCCTCACTCTCAAAACAAATATTTAAAAATTTAAAAGGGGGCCCCTGGGTGGCTCAGTCAGTTAAGCATCTGACTTCGGCTCAGGTCATGATCTCATGGTTCATGGGTTCGAGCCCTGCATTGGACTTTGTGCTGATGGCTAGCTCAGAGCCTGGATCCTGTTTCAGATTCTGTACCTGACCCTCCCCTGCTCACACTGTGTCTCTCTCAGAAATAAATAAAAAACAGTTTTAAAACTTTAAAAGGAATGAAATCTTTCCATTTGCACTAACATGGATGGACCTACAGGGTATTATGGTACATGAAATAAATTAGACTGAGAAAATAAAATACATAGGATTTCACTTACATGTAGAATCAAAGAACATAAATGAACAAATGAAACAGACTCAAATATAGAAAAGAAATTAGTGGTTGTCAGAGGGAATGGGGTGGGGGGTTGGAAAAATAAGTGAAGGGGATTAAGAAATAAAAACTTCCAGTTATAAAATAAGTCACAGGGATATACTGTAGAGCATAGGGAATATAGTCAGTAATCTTATAATAAATGTATGAGGACAGATGGTAACTAGACTTATCCTAGTGATCATTTTGTGATGTATATAAACGTCAAATCAATGTTGTACCCCTGAAACTAATAGGATTTTGTGTGTGTTTTTAAGGAGAGTTGACAGTGTATTTAATTTTATTAAATGGATAAAAGAAATATACAGGATTTTAGGAGACACAAAAAAATGTTTTTGACAAACTTAATACCCATAGGTGATAAAAACACTCTGTGAACTAGGAATAGCAGAGGATTTTCTCAACCTGACAAATGGCATCTATAAAGAGTCTACAGCTAACATGCTTAATGGTGAAATACTAAGTTGATTTTCCCCTAAGATTCTGAACAAAAGCATATCCTTTATCCTTTCTATCTCACATTATATAAAAGGCTCAAGTCAAGCCTTAATGCAAGAAAAACAATTAAAAAACCAAAGTTTGGAAGGGAAATAGTAAAACTGTATGATCACTTTTAACACAATCGCTATCAAAATACCAACAGCATTTTGCACATAGCTAGAACAAACAATACTAAAATCTGTATGGAACCACCTAAGACCCCAAATAGTCAAAACATCCTTGAAAAAGCAAAGCAAAAGTGAAGGCATCACAATTCTAGACTTTCAACCGCATTACGAAGCTATATTCATCAGATAGTATGGTACTGGCACAAACAGACACATAGATGAATAGAATAGGGAACCCAGAAATGAACCCACAACTATATGGTCAGTTAATCTTTGACAAAGCAGGAAAGAATATCCAATGGGTAAAAGACAGTCTCTTCAATAAATGGTGTTGGGACAACTGGACAGTGACATACAGAAGAATGAAACTGGACCACTTTCTTACACCATATACAAAAATAAATTCAGAATGGATTAAAGACCTAAATGTGAGACTTGAAACCATCAAAATCCTAGAGGAAAACACAGGCAGTAACCTCCTGGACATCAGCCACAGAAACTTCTGTAGAAAGTTCTTCTGAGGCAAGGGAAACAAAAGCAAAAATAAATTTTTGGGATTTCATCAAAATAAAAAGCTTTTGCACAGTGAAGGAAACAATCAACTAAAAGGCAATCTATGGAATGAGAGAAGCTATTTGCAAATGACATACTCGATAAAGGGTTAGTATTAAAAACACATAAAGAACTTACCAAACTCAACACCCCAAAATGAATAATCCAATTAAAAATTAGGCAGAAGACTTGAACAGACATTTTTCCAAAGGAGATATACAAAAGGCCAACAGACACAGAAGATGCTCATCATTCATCAGGGAAATACAAATCAAAACTATAAGGAGAGATCACCTCACACCTGTCAGAATGGCTAAAATAAACAAGAAACAACAGGTATTGACAAGGATGTGGAGAAGAGGGAACACTCTCACACTGTTGATGGGAATGCAAACTGGTGCAGCTACCCTGGAAAACAACACGGAGCTTCCTCAAAAAGTTAAAAACAGAAGTACCTATGATCCAGCAATTGTGCTATTAGGTATTTACCCAAAGAATACAAAAATACTAATTCAAAGAATCACGTGGATTCCACTGTTTATAGTGGCAATATCTACAATAGTCAAACTATGGAAACAGCCCATGTCTATTAACATATGGATGGATAAAAATATGTTATGTATACACACATATACAATGGAATATTACTCAGCCACAAAAAGAATGAAATCTTGCTATTTGCAAGGACATGGATGGAGCTAGAGTTTTATGATAAGCAAAATAAGTCAGCCAGAGAAAGACAAATAATATATGATTTCACACTTATATGGAATTTAACATACAAAATAAATGAGCAAAGTGGGGGAAAGAGAGAGATGCAAGCCAAGAAACAGACTCATAACTACAGAGAATTTATGGTTACCAGATGGGAGGGGATGGGTTAAATAAATGATGGGGATTAAGGAGTACACTTGTGATGAGCATTGGGTGTTATATGGAAGTGTTGAATCACTGTTGTACACCTGAAACCAATATTACACTCTATAGCTGGAATTTAAATAAAAACTTAAAGAATTTTGAAATGTTGGCCTTAAACTACATGATCTTGTTGTTTAGGAATAAACATAAATAGGAAATTCCAAGGAATGCATAAGTAGCCACTACAATAAAGGAATTTAGCAAGACCAATTTACAATAATCAAGTGTACTTCTACATAGCAGGAAACAGTTGGAAATAGAAATAAAAAAAATACTAACAATAGTATCATGTAGCATCAAATCTGAGTATTGCTGATGAATGTATCCACCAACTGATTTCACTCTTAGGGATTTCCCAAAAGAAAGGAAAACATATGCCCAAACAAAAATAGAGTAAAATATGCTTAATGTTTGTAGTAGAAAATGAAAAATAAAACCTAAAGTATATAAAACATAAAGTGAAAATGTTGCCTTTTTCTTCAATCCTATTCTTTTTAAATATTCATTGTTAATAGTTTATCATATCACAACATTCTGGACTTTTCAATGCATAAACAAGCACCACGTAAAACTAAGAACTGTTATGTTATACTGTAATGGACACTAGCTGTGTCAATAACTTTTCAAACAGCTGATGATGGTACTATAGTTCACTTAATAGCTGTCCTATTAATGGACAGCTAGGCTATTAGTGTCTTACAATTATAACGTTTTAGAACACATCTGTATACTTTTATATATTTGTGGAAGTCATTCTTCAGAATTTTTAAAAATGAAATTTTAAATTCTAATAGTTATTGGCAAATAGCCCTTCAATATCTTGCCAAGTACACACCTATCAATAGCATTCTTAAAAAGTTACTTTAAAATAGAATAATGCATAAGCAAAGGAGTTCATTTTTTCCTCTTTCTATTCAACTTAGTTTGAGAAAGCTTTTTTTTGTGTGTGTGTATACCTGGGTTATTAACTGGCCACACCATCACTTTCTTTGTAGCTTCAAGTTTAAGATCCCAGTCTTGAAACACTAAATATCATTTATAGGTGTTATTTATTGACCATGTCTTTTTCCAAGTATTTAGAAACAGCTGATGATCTATTTTTTAAGTGGTGAAATTAACTCAAGTTTAAATGAAACCAGTAATAGATTTTTATTGATTTTAATTTTATCCATATAGTTTCTTTTATGAACACAAAGATATATTATAAAGATACGTTGCTTTGTCTGTTGATTAACTGCATACTAGTGCAATGTTCCCTCCATGCACTTTATTAACAATGAACTTCTCTTTTCTATATCTAACCTTTGCTAACAGCTAAAGGAGCACTCAAAAGATCTTGGCTGGAAAGACTGAGATTTTCAACCAGGTAGAAATGGTAAAACAAAACAAAAAAACCTTGTAGTGCACTTGTATTAATGGATACTAATAGGTAGTTATAAGAAATTGGCTAAAAATCACTCTCCATTATTTAGTAAAACCTTACTATGTGTAGAATACTGATAGGCCTTAAAGAGACTATATACTTCATTACCCTTTTAAACCTTTACTAAATGATATTAGAATCTTAATAAACTAAAGCCTTATTAAAAAAAAGAAAACTTACCTGAGACTTTTCTCCTTAAGGGAAAGGAACTACTTAAAGCTATGGCTCAGCAGGAGTCAAGTCTATATCCCTAATGAGTGTGCAAGACCTTCATGGGATCAATTATTTGCCTTTTCCTTGACTAAAGCCAGAAGGTCCTCTGAGATATAGGTTGGAATACTTAAGTACAATTTTTTTAATCAGAGGTTCTAAATCCTTTGAGCCCATTCATCTATTAGATTATAAAAGTTTTTTAAATATTTATTTTTTTGAGAAAGAGAAGGAGCACAAGGAGCAGAAAGAGAGGGGGACAGAGGATCTGAAGCAGGCTCTGTGCTGACAGCAGAGAGCACGATACAGAGCTCGAACTCACGAACCATGAGATCATGGCCTGAGTTGAAGTTGGATGCTTAATGGACTGAGCCACCAAGGTGCCCCTAGATTATGATACTAAGTTATGGAAATATACAAATTATGAATGTAAAGTAAGTATTTGGGATTTGTCCTCTCCGTTTTTTCTCCTGACAACCTCACAGCCCCGGATGACCGGATACCCAGTTTCATCAAGGAAAAGTGCTACTTTTGAATTTAAAGAACACTTTCTATTAAGGGGGAACCAAAGGCTACTTAAATACAACTGATTTTGACTGTGGAGAAATTGGAGTTCTTTGATAGAATGAGGTGTGAGGGAAGAGGATGTTTCTCCATGCCTGACCGGACAGTTAATTTACAGTTGTTGCCACCATAGCAGATTAGAATAGTAGAATTTCCTAGTAATGCCTCAAGGCTTCTTGTATTAGGCCTTGAACCATGATAAGCCTCTGAAAGAAAACACTCTAGGTAAGGGTGTGTAGGCACATATTTAACAACTGGTGAGGCAGTGAGGGGACAGAGGAAAGGAGGGGAAAGAAAAAAAGAGATCAAAAGAGCCCCGGTTTGAAGCATTTACTCATTTCTGTGGTGTAAATACTCCCACCAAGGCAGATTTTAAGCTACCAGCTTAAAATAACTGAACACAAAATTAGGAAGAGATCTATACAATTGACTCTAGCACATTACAAGCTCCACGGAAAATTCCTAGAAGGAAATGTTGATTAAAGGACCTCAGCTATCATTTAGCAGCTCCTTAACAGACCTATATTAACTCTTATTAAATATGAGTAGTTGCTTGGTGTAGAAGATTCTAAATTGGGATCAGAAACTGCAATGTAAAGACAATACTGTGTTCTCTGGAGACTTGCAAAATTCTTTTTTTAAGACTGTTTTTCTAACGCATAATTCTTTAGGATTTAGAAGCTCAAATCATGAAAGCATTTTCTCTTTTATACATGATCTTTATACTTGTGTTTCAACATATTTTTTATTCAACAAAAAACTTACTGGGTCCCTGCTCTATGCCAGATACTGGAATATACAACGGACGTGGCCTCTGCTCTCATGGAGCTAGAATCCAGGGTTGGAGAGAGAACTTTTTATATTTACAAATGCAAGTACGTGCTATAAAAGTAAGTGCTATAAAAGAAATCTGTTAAGCAAAGAAGGATGAGCTTGAGATCTGAAGGAAGAAATGGAAGTTAACCAAATACAGAGGAGCTGGAAGAGGAGGGGAGAGATTAAAACACGAAAAATAGCGGACATGGTAGGGAGTGCTGGAGGCAAGTCTAGACCAAAGGGCACAGGTCTGGCATGCAGCCCTTGTAGTCTTGTCAAGGGTTTAAGAGTAATGGAAACCCACTGAAATGTTTTAATTAGGGAAAGAAGGAGATCAAATTTAGCTGTACTGTAGGAGAATGGATTACTACCTCATTCACTCATTCCTTCTCCAAACCTGCATGAAGAACCTTTGGGTTAGGCTTGTAGTCAGTCAAGTGTAGAGGACATAGTCATGCTCTATGAAATGCTCATGGTCTAACTAGGGAGAAAGGCATTTGCGTTACTTTCCTATTGCTTCTGTAACAAATTACCACAAATCTAGGACTTAAAAAAATACAAATTTGGTACCTTACAGTTCTGGAGATTAGAAGTCTAAAATGGGTTTCACTGCTCTGAAATCAAGGTGTCTGTAGGATCATATTCCTTCTGGAAGTTGCAGAAAGGAATTGTTTTTCCATTTTTCAGCTTCTAGAGACCACAGTTCTTGGCTCACAGTTCTGCAACGCTCCTTCTTCCACTTCCATGGTCACATCCCTGACTCTCCTGCCCTCGACTCCCCCTTTTAAGAAGCTTGTGATTCCATCGGGCACACCTGGAGACTCTCCTCAGCTCAAAATCCTCTATTAATTCCATCTGTAAAGTCCCTTTTGCCATAGGAGGTTACATAGTCACAGGTTTTGGGGATTAGAATGTGGCCATCTTGGGGGACGGACACTATTTCTATCAGAGCATGCAATTAAGTGACAGGTATAAAAGGCTGAAAAGGAAGGTTGGAACCTAGATAAGAGCATCCATCTAATTTCCCTTATTTTTGGTAGATACCTAAGTACACTGTTATGATTCTGCAAAGGGCAGTCTGCATTCATGTTTTAAATCAGACTGATTCTGAAATATTTTTTATATCTGAGTGAAAAAATGTATATATGGAATCTTTCAAATCATCACTACAAAAGGGCAAGATGGATTATTTGTTTATGCAGTATGATAAATAGCAAAATTCATCAGGGTTTTTATCTATCTCCTAGGTGTAAATTGAAGGGAGCATAGAACAGCATTTTCCAAACTTTAATATATCTAGAAATCTGGTTAAAATGCAGATTTTGATTCATCAGTAGTGCAATCAGAAAATTTGCTTTTTAATAAGCTCACAGGTGATGTGGTGCTGTTTATCTGAGGACCACGCTTTGAATAGCAACGACTGAGATTTCTTTCAAAAAGTATTATCCTAACAGGGGCGCCTGGGTGGCTTAGTTGGTTAAGCATCAGACTCTTTTTTATTTTTTATTTATTTCTAGGGGAGAGAGAGAGACAACGTGAGCAGGGGAGCATCAGAGAGAGAGGGAGATACAGACTCTGAAATTGGCTCCAGGTTCTGAGCTGGCAGTCAGCACAGAGCCCGACGGGGGCTCGAACCCACGAACCACGAGATCATGACCTAAGCGAAAGTAGGACGCTTAACCGACTAAACCACCCAGACGCCCCAAGCATCAGACTCTTGATTTCAGCTCAGGTCATGATCTCAGAGTTGTGAAACTGAGCCCTGTGTCGGGCTCTGTACTGGGCGTGGACCCTGCTTAAGATTCTCTCTTCTTCTGCTTGTGCTCTTTCTTTCTCAAAAAAAAAAAAAAAAAAAAAAATTCTAACATGTACAAAAGAACATATAGGGTACATAATTTAGGGGATAAAACAGTGTGTGTCTGTGTAAATGAAATAGTTTATTAACTAGTTATGCTATTTCATTCAGAGGAAAAGCTTATTCGCAATGTCTTGGTATCAAGGATCAAGAAATGCAGAAAAAAAGCTTTGCCTCTTTTAACTAACCTTGTCTGGGTTATAAATTTGGTGGTGGGGGTGGGGGCTCATTCCTCTAGGGACTAGTAGAGGTAAACTGTTTTACCTACACTGCTCAATAGTTAAGGCATGGAGCCATTGATGTGCCAGAGCTGGTAGGAACAAGTAATGGTGAAATATTCAACAGTTTTGTGAGCTGGTTCTTAAATCACTGGTACTTGATACCATCTGTGGTGGGAGTATTTACATGATGAAAACAGATTAAATGCTACAAACAGGGCTGGCTTGCTTTCCCAATTTACTAGCACACCACTGCCATGAGCCTACTGTTTCTTTTAATTTGTTCACTTCAGCAACTGGCAGGTGGTATGCCGGGCCGGACTCAGTCTTTCTCCCAAGCCTACTTGCCCTTGAACACTGCCAGTGGCTCCCATTCTGTAAATGCAGCTCTATGTGTGCAAGTAGCTTCACATGCATCCTCTAAGCCTGAACATCTAATTTTCTAGAGCTGAGTTGCTGTTTTGGGCAATAAGTGAGTTTCTCAGAAGCAGTTTAATGTACTCTACAAAGAATCACATACTTCACTTGAATTTCTAGACTTTTCTAGTAAGATGCTCCAAGGACATCTTGGAACAAGCCATTTATCTATAAATCACTCCTTTTCAAAGCCATGTTGGCTCAGTCATGATATTTATTCTGCCATTAGTGGTCTACTCTGAAGAGAGAGAGCTGAGAGGGAGCATGCAAAAATTAAGCCTGAAAATAAGGCTGTAGGGTACAGCTGAAGCAGGTAGGCATGCAGTTCTAGGGATGTGGTATGTGCGTGTGTGCGTGTGTGTGTGTGTGTGTAGGAGGAACTGTGAATAGGTATCGATAGGTAGGGAACTGAATGGAGAGATAGAAGAGAAGAAAATAAAGGTTATAGTTTGTCAGGAGGTCTAATAATTGCATAAGTCTCAATGTTTGTGTATTCATTATTAAATAATTACTCTGGCACTAGGCAGTTTACAAAGTGATTTTATGTAAATTATCTAAATTTATTCTTGCATATATTTTCAAGTCAGTTGAAATAGTAGCAGTATCTTCATATTTAATGATGAAGAAAGCAGGGTTAATAAAGTTTAAGTGACCCTCCCCCCACCATGGTGACAGAGCTGGTATGAAGCCAAATTTAAATAAGTGGTGGGCAAATTATGGACTTCAGGACAATTACACCTCACTGTCTATAAATAAAGTTTTATTGGAACACAGCTACTCCCAATTGTATACCCTTGCCTGCGGTTATTTTTGCCCTTCAACAGCAGTTGATTAGTTATGAAAGAAAAATTTTGAAAGGGACTATATGACCCACAAAGCCAAAAAAAAAAAAAAAAAAAACACCAAAAACCAAACAAACAAAAAAAACAAAACCCCAAGGTCTGTCTTTCATAGAAAACTCTGGTCCTTTACAGAAAAATATACCTGCTGACTCCATCTCTGAATCTCTGAATTCCAGATTCTACCTATCAACTGAGTAGTTTGGATGCCAGTAGTGTATATATGACTACAAACCTGGCATGACTTTAGAGGTGTTACAGGTGCAAAAATACTGGCACAAAACAATACCACAGTAATAACTGAAGTATCTTTCATTAATCACTTTTGAAAATTAAGGCATAAAAGATCTTATTTTAAACATTATTTAGGGGATTCCTAGGTGAATCAGTTGGTTAAATGTCCAACTTCAGCTAGATTATGATCTCGCTGTTCGTGGGTTTGAGCCTCACATTGGGGTCTCTGCTGTCAGTGTGGAGTCTGCTTTGGATTCTCCTTCCCCCTCTCTCTGTCCCTCTCCTGCTTGCTCTTCTCTTTCTCTCTCTCAAAAATAAACATTAAAAAATAAAATATTATTTAGGAAAAATAATAACTTAAGACTTAGTTTGTAACATTCTATGAAATGAACCCAATTGATTTGTGTATTACTTAAAGGGCAAGTTTGTCTTAAGTAATGGGTCATTGAGACGGAACATTTTGGTAGGACGACAAATGTTATCTAAAACAGCATGGTGTGCGCAGCAACTTCTTACTTGACACATCCCCAAAAGCAAGGGAATCAAGAGCAAAAATAAACTGTTGGGACCTCATCAAGATTAAAAGCTTCTGCACAGCCAAGGAAACAACCCAGAAAATTAATAGGCAACCAACGGAATGGGAAAAGATAGTTGCAAATGACATATCAGATAAAGGGTTAATATCCAGAATCTATAAGGAACTCACCAAACTACACGCCCGAAAAACAAACAACCCAGTGAAGAAATGGGCAGAAGACATGAACAGACACTTCTCCAAAGAGGACATCCAGATGGCCAACAGACACATGAAACGATGCTCAGCATCCCTCCTCATCAGGGAAATACAAATCAAAACCACACTGAGATACCACCTCACGCCAGTCAGAGTGGCTAAAATGAGCAAATCAGAGAACTCTAGATGCTGGCGAGGATGTGGAGAAACGGGCACCCTCCTACACTGTTGGTGGGAATGTAAACTGGTACAGCCCCTCTGGAAAACAGTGTGGAGGTTCCTCAGGAAACTAACAATAGAACTCCCTTATGACCCAGCAATAGCACTGCTAGGAATTTACCCAAGGGATACAGAAATGCTGAGGCATAGGAGCACATGTACCCCAATGTTCATAGCAGCACTCTCCACAATAGCTAAAACATGGAAAGAGCCTAAGTGTCCATCAACAGATGAATGGATCAAGAAGATGTGGTTTATCTATACCATGGAATACTACATGGCAATGAGAAACAATGAAATCTGGCCATGTGTAGCAACATGGATGGACCTTGAGGGTGTTATGCTGAGCGAAATAAGTCAGGCAGAGAAGGACAAATATCATATGTTTGCACGTATAGGAGGATTAGGAGGAACTTGACGGAGGAACAAGGGGGAGAAGAAGGGCGGAAATGGTGGGGGAAAGGGAGAGAGGCAAACCATGAGAGACTCTTGAATGCTGACAAAAACTGAGGACTGATGGATGTGGGGGGGAGGGGGGATGGGCATGGAGGAGGACACTTGTGGGGATGAGCACGGAGTGTTATGTGGAAACTAATTTGACACTAAACTATTTGTAAAAAAAAAAAAAAGAAATGGTGAAAAAAAGAGAAAAAAAATAAAACAGCATGGTGTGAAAGTTTCCAACAGCCATGTATTTCAGTCCCATCTTTGCTAATTACTGACCACAAAATGTCCTCATCAATTAGATTCTGATGTGTGAGTTTTTTTCCCAATCACCAAGCAAACTCTTCAACACCAGCTGGGTGTCCTATAATTCAGCCCAGTTCTGACACTACCTGAAAATAACGTCAGATACACAAGTTAGGGCTCATTCCTGTGAGATCGCGCCTCCGCCCCCCCCCCCCAATCCAATCCAAAGTCCTGGTTGTCATCTGTGCTTCTGACCCACCAACCATAGATAAGTGGTTTCAACAATCCCTTCTTTGGGTGTGATTAATTTGCTAGAGAAGCCCACAGAACAGAGAAACATTTTACTTCCTAGGTTACAGGTTTATTATAAAGGAATATAAAACAGAACAGCTGGAAGAAAGAGATGCATAGGGCACCTATGAAATGGTGCCGAACTTTCATACCTTCTGTGGTGCTGCTCTTCCTTCATCCCCATGTGTTCTCTAACTGGGAAGCTCTTGAATCCATACTTTTGAGTTTTTATGGAGACTTCATTACATAGGCACAATTGATTAAATTATTGGCCATTAGTGATCAAACTCAAACTTCCAGCCCCTCTTTCCTCCCTGGAGGTGGGTGTGTGTGAGGGTAGCAGTTCTGACTGGGGCTGAGAGTTCTAACCCTCTAACCACATAGTTAACTCCTCTGTCAACAAGCCCTATCCTTAGACGCTTTCCAAAGCATCATCTCATTAACTTAGCAAAAGTCACCTTTTTGATGTTATTGTTCTCATTATAGGAAATTCCAAGGATTTTAGGAGCACTGTTCCATGAATGAGGATAAAGACCAAATACATATTTCTTATTATAAATTACAATATCACACTATGACCTCAAGAAAGTTGATTAACTTAATTGAGCCATAAGCAAAATGAGTTAGCACCTATCTTGTAGGATTGTTGTGAATATTAGAAATTGTTCATATGAAGTGCTTAACACAAAATAAAGACACAACATGTGATGGTAATATTATAGGAGTAGTAGTGCTTATTGTAGTGGTACTTGTAGTATAGTATGGTGAACTTGCAGTGTTGTGTAGTTGCTGCCATACTATGAGGAAGAGGAGGAGGAGGAGGAGGAGGAGGAGGAGGAGGAGGAGGAGGAGAGAAAAGCACTTGAGTAAGAGAACGCTGGAATTTTCTAGGAGTCCATAAGATAAAAGGCAATGCTGGAATTGGAAAGCAACGTAGCTGTTTTTATATGGTTGTCAGCATTTAAAAAGTGATTTTTAGCGAATATTTTTATATGGAAAGATATTGCATAAAGATACAAATTTCTAAATTTGCTTGAAAAATTGGAATATGTGCCATCACTGAGCCATCATATGGTTACATATGTTGGAGAGGTGTAGCACCTGCCTTACTATAAGGTGTATTTAAATTCCTCACCACAGCGCTCAAGGCTCAGGGACAGGGGTTGCAAACTCAGATGACTAGAGGAAGCAGGAAGGTACAGAATGAGTGAAGTGAGCCCAAATTGAGCCCTGGTGGCTGGTGCCCAAACCTGGGAAGCCTATGCTCAGATCCAGTTAGTTAATGCCATCTGAAAGTAAGGGCCCAGAGTTTCAGTATACTGTGTTCTAAGAGAAGTTTAAAATCCAAATTTTATATTGAGACTTTTATAGTTTTCAAATATGATGATCACACTTTTGAAAATGCTGTTGGGACAAACGGAAACATATGTGGGAGCCTTACTCTTTTCCAGGCTGCAAGCTCTGTGTGGACCTACTGATAACTACCACCTAGTGCCGGATGGGCAGGAGAAATTTTGATGCAGTCATTTTAACAATATGGTCATTTTGAGGTTCACATTTACTTATTTTGTAGTCTCCAAAACAAAACATTAAATTTTCAGCTTTAAGGAATTATTAAGTAACGTACCTCACAGCCTATCCTGTCCCATCCTTCAATTTTATACCATCCTTGCCCCAGCCAGACCGGACTGCTACATACCTTGCACAAGAACTGGATGCAGTAGTGACTGATCTATCCCCAAGTTCAACTTAGGTTAAAAAGCATGTTTCATTAAAATTTTGTCTGGGTCAGTATTTCTCAAATGGGTTGTTTTAAAAAGTAGAAAAATTTCAAAATTATTCATCATTGCTAACTTCCGTTATGTCAGTCAAGCTCATTGTTTTTCTTACATTTCTATTGTTTCATCTTACTCAACAAAAGAAAGTAAAATGTTTTACTTGTAGTAGAGAACTAGATCACTGTTTTATATTTCACAGCCTGTGGGCAGTTTCATATACTCTGGTGGGCTCTATAATATTTCTCTCAGCCACACATTTTTTTTCCCTCAGAGATTTGTAGGGTTGAGGAGGGAAAATTGCCATCCCTAAAGGGGATAAGGTGGAATCAGGGATGAGGTAAGGAAATCTAGTACACCATAGTTATAATTAAAAGAAAGATTTTTGAATATTTATTTATTTTTGAGACAGAGAGACAGAGAACGAGCAGAGAAGGGGCAGAGGGGGAGACACAGAATCTGAAGAGGACTCTAGGCTCCAAGCTGACAGCACAGAGCCTGATGTGGGGCTTGAACCCACAAACTGTGAGATCATCACCTGAGCCAAAGTTGGACACTGAACCAACTGAGCCATCCAGGCACCCTTAATTTTCTAAAAATAAAAACATCAAAACATTTCTTCATGTGAATATAGACTCCCTAATTTGATGTGATATCCCTTACTTTCATACAATGTAAGAATTCAAGTAGTGTTGGTGATGTGAAATCTTCCGATTTTTAAATTAATTTTAAAACATACTTTGATCAAATTTTTCATTGAAAATAATTTCTTTGAAACCTCATCACTGATTTCTTTCTAGAGGTCTCTTATTCTTTCTTCTTCTTGAATGGGATTATTGCTGCATCTTCTGTTAATTTTCCTCTCAACCAATTTTGGCTTACTTTCATCCATCAGAATCCTTCTTCTTACTCCTTCCACAAGCTAGTCTAAAGACACATGAATCCTCTGTTCCTAAACTAGACAACTTAGAACTTTCTTTTGTTGGAGTGACAGGTTTGGATACAGAAAATATAAGTGTTATAAAGAAAAAGAAAGCTTTTAATCCACTGTTTCTTGAGTGTGAAAATAGCCATTAGGTATGGCCCTTTTTAAGCAAGTAAAAAAAAGCTATTGAAAGAGCTAAATTAAAAAGTTATATTTATTATCACTGTAGCAGAATGTCTTAGGATCCAGTGCAGAAAGGCGATTGGGCCGTAGGAAGCAACCAGAACTAGATGCTGAAAATCTGTTAGTCTTCTGTGTTGTCTCAGCGTCTCTCCATGTATTTGTTTCCTTTTGCTTTCTCATGCAGCCAGCTTCCTGATTCCCCATACCACAGAACAGAAAATGATCCCCCTCAGCTCTTGAGTTTACAGACTGTCATTCAATCCATTCACAAGAGCTAGTCTGCTGTCATTGTCCTAAATCTGCACTCCAGAAGAGAGCATCTGATTGGTTCCTGCCTGGTCCCATTTGCTATACCCAGTAACTGGGTCACATCAGACAAACGTAGCTATAGTTCAAGTCAAGGAAATTTCCTGGGACAATGTGTGATAATTTAGTTTGTGGGCTGGGTATAAACTCCAAAGTATGACACACTCAAAGGATCTCACCTAATCAGTGAGGCTTCAAATAGGCAGTGTAGTAGAGTATCTTCTCTAAACTTTAGTATCTGCACACGACCATCACATTTTTCCCCATTTCTGAATACTAACTATGTCGTTATTTACTGAATACGTTTCTTACATCAGATTTAAAGTACCATGTTACCCTGCTTCTTAAGCAATTTCCTGAAGTCACTGGATTGGTACATTTTATTTTTTCTATTTGTTAAAATAAATCTATAATTGCTAAATGAAACTGTTAAAATAGGACTACCTACTTAGTTTCCTAACTAGGCACCTAATACCCACTCTTGTCCATCTCCAATCCACTCTCCATATTGCAGAGTGAACTTTTGGACAAATAAATGTGATTGTGTTGGTCCCTCCTCCTCAACTGAACATATTTCAGTGACCTCTTCCTATTCAATGAATGGCAACTTCATTCAACCTGTGGTTCAGGTCAGGGCCTTGGAGTCCTCCTTGACTCTTTCTCTTTCTCTAACCGCCCACATTTAATACATCTATGCATCATGCAGTCTCTGTCTTTGAAACGTATACAGAATCGGGCCACCTCTTGTCAGTTCCACTACCACTCTTAGTCAAGGCATCATAATTTTTTTTTACCTGGTTTATTACATAGACTCCCGATTGTTTTCTTTCTTTCCACCTTTACCCTCCTACAGTCGTATCCACAGAGCAGCCAGAGTGATCCTTCTAAAACAGAAGTCAGATAACCTATTCTAATGCTCTAAGGACTTCCCATCCCATTCAGAGCCAAAGTCAAGTCTTTACTTTAGCTCCAAAACCCTATAACCTGATCCCTCTATGATCTAATCCCAGATTCTACTCTTCCCCTTGCTGACTGGCCTCCAGGCACCCTGATTTCTCTATTGTGTCATAAATATTCTAAGTATATTCTCATCTCAGGATCTTTGCCTGTTCTGTTCCTTCCTTTACTTCTATCTCTGCTCAAAATTCATCTGAACAAAGAATCTTTTCTAGTTGCTCTTTCTAGAATAGTACTTCATGCCACCCTTCTCTGTTCCTCTTTCCTGCTTCACTTACCCTCATGGCACCTATCATCACCTGATATATTTTTTATTTATTTTGAGTTGCTCAGGGACCCTATCCAATCTAAGCTCCAAAGCCTATGGATGAAGGAACTGAAGCTCAGAGAAACTGGTGAATTGTCTAATGTTAGAGAACTAGTTAAATGCAGAACTTGGAATAAAATCCTGGTCTGATTCCTAGTCTAATGTGTTCCTAGGAACACTTAGGTTCCTAGGAAACTCTCGGGACCTAACATCAGTTATCTAAGTTGATGAGGTGGGCATGACTAAGTTAATGCAAATCAGCACTCCCACCACCGAATTCAGCACTGAATTTCAAGGCCCCACATCACAGCGTGGGGTGTTCAATTATCTCTATTTTTAAGTATTCAAGAGTCAGACTGTGTTACAGACCAATCTGGGCTTGATGGAGGCAGAGTATTAGCACCCAAAAACCTTTATTTCAAATTCAAAGTAAACTCACTCTAGTTTCCCTCAAGGTGGCTCTTTGCTTTAGCTAAAACTTTTTTTTTTTCCTTCACAGCTTACAGCTACTGTAGAAGTGTCCTATATGGAAAGCTGTTGGCTTCAAGGCCAAGTAGGTCAGAATCAATTGCCTGAGGAGAAAGATGTATACAACAGAAGGTTCTTGTTTTAAATGGAAGAGCAACCTAAAGACTTCAGGGGGTGGCTTTTATTTGAGAAGGAGCTATGGGACTCCAGGTGGCGCTTGATCAAGTATATCTACAGTATGCCACTAAAAAGCTGTCTTTTCGATGCTGGAAAAACACAGTCTGGAGCCAGACTGTGGGATCCTGTCCTACCATTTCTAGTTACTAGTTATGTGGCCTCAGGCTAGGAGTGAAATCTCTCTCTGCCTCAGTTTCTATGATATCAAGCAGAGATTTAAAAATAGTATCTGCCTGAAAGGGTTGTTATAAGTTTTAAATAAAACCAAAACATGTATGGTGCACATAAAACATACTAGCAACTATTTTTGTTATTATAGTTATTCATACCATTCCTTTTCCCTTCCTTTCTTCTCTCGAAATCACTTCAGTGAAAGATGGGTGATTTCTAGGAGAGGACTTCCCTGAAGACTTGCTTGACAGCAGATGCTACATGGACACTCTGAGGGTCCATATGCTCTTCAGCATCCCACCTCCCACCCCTGGCCAGGCATTAGCAGAGGCATTGTTGGGTCTTCACTTTAGTTTGACTTCTCTTTCTGCCTAATCCTACTTCTTTCTCCCTCCCACAGAAGTTGATCCCTGATAAATACTATGCACACAGACTCCATCTCAGCATCTGCAGAACTAACCCTTTGAAAATTGATTTCCAAAGGATGTTAGTAAGGTGATAGAAAGAGTTTGGGAGTACTCACAAAATATGAAAATTTGGAAAAGTATATGATCTCTCAGGGTCTCAGTTTCCTCATCGATAAAATGAAGGTAATTATCTGTAGCCTGTAATTATCCGTATCTGAATGTTGTGAGATTTCAAGGGAGTAGTAACCAAGCCCATAGCAGGGAGCCCTGTAAGAGTTAATTTGAGACTCCTTCCACTTCACTCTCTTGTTTCTTCAGCCTTCTTTTTCCTAACTTGGTCATAATTTTTTTTTTTTTATTTCACAAGTTCCTTTTCTTCATCCTTTTCTGTCTTTCCATTTGTTACCCTTTAAAAATTTTAATTCAGCCTTTTAATCAATAATTTTCATAAAATATAATAAATACATTTTAACTGTGTAAGTGATGAGTTTTTAAAAATGTATACAGATTTGGATCTGCCACCACATTCAAGATACAGAACATTTCCATTACCATAAAAGATAGCCTTGTACCTCTTCCCGGTCAATCCTTACCTGCAATTTAAGTATAGATAACCACTGATCTCTTTTCCATCCCCATAGATTGGATTTGTCTTTTCTAAAGTTTCATGTGAATGTAATCCTACTGTATGTATTCTTTTCTCTCTGGCTTATTTTCTCTCAAACTAATGTTTCTGAGATTGTCCATGTTGCTTTGTGACCAATGGTTTGTTCTCTTCTGTTGCTATGCTGTATTTTATTGCATGAATGTACTACAATTTATTTATCCATTTACCAGATGTTGAACTATTATGAATAGACCTATGGACATTTATGTACAAGTCTTTATGTAGATATATGTCTTCATTTCTTCTGCAGTAGAATTGTTGAGTTAAATGTTAAGTTTATGTTTAACTGCATAAGAACATGCTAATATCACATTGTATTCCATCTAAAAAGTATGCAAGTTTCGGTTGCCCACATTCTCTCCAACACTCTGCATTGTCAGTCTTTTATTTTAGCTATCCTAGTAGGTGTGAAGTGAAAGTATTTCATTGTGATTTAATTTGCATTTCCTTGATGACTAATGATGTTAGGAATTGTTTCATGCTTTAAGGACCTTTTTGTGTTTTTATTCCCCCTAAGGGTTTTGTTAAAATGTGTTGCCCATTCTGTTTTCCTTATTACTGAATTGTGTAAGTTTGGCATGTATTTTGGATGTAATGTCTTTCCTAGATATGTGAATATTTTCTCACACTTTGGTCTTGCCTTATCATTTTCTTTATTTCATTTTTCAAAAAGAAGTTTTAAATATGTATGAAGGTTAATTTGTTACATTTCTTTTATCATGCTCTTTGTGTCCTATCTAAGTAATTTTTGCCTACTCCAACCTTACAAAGATTCTCATGTATTTTTCCGTAGAAATTGGTATACTTTAGGCTTCACATTAGGCCTATAGTCCATTTTAAATTAATTTTTTCTTGTGATGTGTGATATAAGACTCATTTTTGTCCATAGAGATACCCAGTTCTAGTGCCATCTGTTGCAAAGTTTTTCTTTTCCTCCACAGAATTACTTTATAATCTTGGTCAAAAATCATCTGACCATATAGATGGTGTCTATCTCTGTTACATTATCCATGTTTACACTTATACCAGTAGCGAACTCTCTTGATTTATAATAAGTCTTAAAATCAGGTATGTGTAATCCTTCAAACTCTGTGGGTTTTTTTCATCCCAATATAGCCTTTTGTCTATCTCTGCCAATTTCTAAAACAAAACAAACAAAATGTCTGCTGTGATTTTCATTGGGATTGCATTGAATATATTTGGGGAAACTGGCATCTTAAAAATATTGAGTCTTCCTATCTGAGCATGATATATTTATTTATTTGGATCTTACTAATTTTTCATAGTGATATAATTTAGTTTTTAATGTAGATATGCATATCTCTTGAAAAAAATTACTGCTAAATGTTTTAGAAGTTATGGTAGGTTTTTAAAGAATTTTACATCCTAGTTATTTATTTATTGCTAGAATATAGAACTATAATTAACTTTTGTATATTAATAATATTTCCTAAGATGTTGCTAAATTTATTTATTACTTGCAAGAGACTTTTTATTAGATTTCTTAGTATATATATATAGATAATAATATTATCTGCAAATAAAGACAGATTTACTTTTCTGTTCTAATATGTATGCCTTTTTTTTCTTGCCTTACTGCACTGGTTAGGGGCTCTAGAACAACAACTGAACAGAACTGGTAAGAGTGATATCTTGTTTTATTCCTAACCTTAAAGGGAAAGCATTCGGTCTCTTACCATTAAATTAGCTGTAGGTTGTTTGTAAATGCCTTTCATTTAACTCAAAAACCCTTTTCTATTTTAGAGTGCTGAATGTTTATTGTAAATGGTTATTAAGATTTATCAAATGGTTGTTTTTATATCTATTGACATGACTGTATTCTGTAAATACAGTTATTTGCCAATTGATATTTAAAATGTTATGCATTTCTGAAATGAATTTGTGAAATAATACCACTTAGTCATGGTGCATTGTCCTATTTACATATTGCTTGATTCAATTCAATAATATTTTCTGTTTGGAGAAGTTTTAAATTGGAATTCAATTCTTTAACTGATATAAGGCTAATTTTTAAAAATTTCTTGTTGAGTTGGTTTTGGTAATTTGTGGCTTTCAAGGAATTTTTGTATTTTCTCTAGTTTATCAAATTTATTGGTAAAAATTTGTTCAGAATATTCCCTTATTATTGTTTCAATGTCTGCATAATCTATAGTAAAATTCCCTTTCATTTCCAATATTAGTAAGTTGTTTCTGCTCTCTTTTTATTTGTTTGGTTTACCTGGGGATTTATCAATTTACTTGATCATTTTAAAGTACTAACTTTTGATTTCATTGACTTTTCTTTGTTTCCTGTTTCATTGATTTCCACTCTTATCTTTATTATTTCCTTTCTTCTACTTACTTTGGGTTTAATTTGCTGTTTTTTTTCCCTAGTTTCTTAAAGGATAAATTTAGATCATTGATTTTTGGGTATTTTTCTCCACAATAATTATTTAATGATTGGTCGTTTCCTCTAAGACAGTGTGGCCAATAGATTTTTTTTTTGTGATGGCAAAAATGTTCTATGTACTGTTCAGTAAGGTGGTCATTAGCCTCAAAAGGCTACTGAGTAATTTAAAATATGGCTAGTATAACTGAGGAAATGAATTTTTATTTTATTAATTCTAAATAATTAAAATTAAAATGTAAATAGTTACATGTGGCTGGTGGCTAGTGGGACAACACATCTCTATATATCACTACATCTCACAAGTGTTGATGTACATTTTAATTTTAATTTTGTTAAAAATACTTTTTAATTTCTCTGTGATTTCTTCTTAAATTCCTAGGTAACTTATAAATGTATTGTGTAATTTCCAAATATTTGGCGATTTTTATTTTTGAATTCTAATTTAATAGCATTTAAGTTAGTGGTATCTTTAAATTTAGGGTAAATTTGTTGAAGATAGCTTATCATTGGATCTTGCATTTTTATATAGTCCAACAATCCCTGACTTAATTGTAGAGTTTAAAATACTTATTTTTAGTGTATTTAACGATATGTTTGAAGTTAAATCTAACAATTTCAGTTTGTTTTTTTGTCTGTCCTATCTGTTTATTTTTTCTTTTCCTCCTTTTTAAAGAATAATTCATTATTCTTGTTCTTCCACTTTATTTCCACTAGTGACTTATTAGCAATATCTATGTTTTATCTTTTAAATGCTTAACATTTTAAAATGCTTTCTATACTTCACAATATATATTTTAAACTTGCCACGGTCTATCGTCAAATTATAAAATAAAACTTCACATATAATGAAACGACTTCACAACAGTACAACTTAATTCCCTTTCTCCTCTCATTTGTTTATGCTTCAATTTGGAGAGTTTATATTGCATTGTCTTTAAGTCCACTATCTTTTTCTTTTCAGTTTAAATTCTAGTTAGTTAACATGCAGTGCAATATTGGTTTCAGGAGTAGAATTCAGTGATTCATCACTTACATACAACATCCAGTGCTCATCACAACATGTACCTTCTTTAATACCCATCACCCATCTAGCCCTTCTCCTACCACCCTCCCTACTTCAATCATCAGTTTATTCTCTATCTTTTTAAAAATGTTTGTTGTTTGTTTGTTTTGAAAAAGATAGAGACAGCACAAGCAGAGGAGGGGAAGAGAGAAAGGGAGAGAGAGAATCTCCAGCAAGCTCCATGCTGTTAGCACAGAGCCTGATGTGGGTTCAGTCTCGGGAACCACGAGACCATGACCTGGGCTGAAACCAAGAGTCAGACACTTAACTGACTGAGTCACCCAGGCACCCTTTGTTACCATCTTTAGCAGTCTCTCATGGTTTGTTTACCCCTCCTTTTTTCTTCCCTCCCATATGTTCATCTACTTTGTTTCTTAAATTACACATATGAGTGAAATCATATGGCTTTTGTCTTTCTCTGACTGATTATTTCCTTTAGCATAATACACTCTAGCTTCATCCATGTCATTGCAAAGGGCAAGATTTCATTTTTAATGTCTGGGTAATATTCCATTGTATACATGTATCACATGTTCTTTATTCATTCATTAATTGATGGACATTTGGGCTCTCACCATAGCTTGGCTATTGTCAATAATGCTTCAATAAACATCAGGTGTATATATCCATCAAATCTGTATTTTTTTTATCCTTAGGGTAAATACCTGGTAGTGCAATTGCTGGGTTGTAGGGTAGTTCTATTTTTAACCTTTTGAGGAAACTCCATACTATTCTCCAGAGTGCTGCACCTGTTTGCATTCCCACCAACAGTGCAAGTGTGTACTCCTTTCTCCATATCTTCACCAACATCTGTTGTTTCTTGTGTTGTTAATGTTAGCCATTCTGACAGGTGTGGGGTGATATCTCCTCATGGTTTTGATTTGTATTTCCCTGATGATGAGAGAAGTTGAGCATCTTTTCATATGTCTGTTAGCCATCTTGATGGCTATTCATATCTTTTGCCTATTTCTTACCTGGATTATTTGTTTCTTGCATGTTGAGTTTGCTGTTCTTTATAGATTTTGGATAGTAACCCATTAACAGATATGTCATTTGCAAATATATTTTCCTATTCCATAGCTGCTTTTCAGTTTTGATTGTTTCCTTCGCTGCTTTTTATTTTGATGAAGTCCCAGTGATTCAGTTTTGCTTTTGTTTCCCTTTCCTCTGGAGATGTGTCTAGTAAGAAGTTGCTATGGCTGAGGTCAAAGAGGTTGCTGCCTGTGTTCTTCTCTGAGATTTTCATGGTTTCCTCTCCCATATTTAGGTCTCTCATCCATATTGAATTAATTTTTGTATATGGTATAAGAAAGTGGGGCTCCTGGGTGGCTCAGTTGGTTAAGTGCCTGACTTTGATCTTGCACTTTGTGAGTTTAAGCCTCTCATTGGGCTCTGTACTGACAGCTCAGAGCCTGGAGCCTGCTTTAGATTCTGTGTCTCCATATCTCTGCCCCTCCCCTGTTCTCTCTCTCTTTCTCTCTCTCAAAAATAAATAAACACTAAGAAAAAGAAAGTAGTCCAGTTTCATTTTCTGTATGTTGCTGTCCAGATTTCCCAACACAATTTGTTGAAGAGACTGTCTTTTTTCCATTGGATATTCTTTCCTGCTTTGTCGAGGATTAGTTGACCATGGAGTTGTGGGTTCATTTCTAGGTTTTCTATTCTGTTCCTCAAATGTTTTTTCTTTTTTTTTTTGCCTTTGTTTATAGATATAAATGTTGGAATTATTTTTTTCCCAGAATTTGCAAAGCTTTCCCTCACTCTCTTTTGGCTTTCTTGTGTTGTTGTTGTTGTAATATTTGATCCTTGGTTTATGACCTACTTTTTTTTTCTTTCCAGAACACTTTAGACCTTTTTTCTTTATTTCTAGAGTTCTAAAATTTCATGATGATGTATCTTGATGACCCAGAAAGTGAACTTGAGGCAAAAGGTTATTTGCAGTTACTTTACTGGTAGTGCAAATCCAGAAATCAGGGTGAGAGACAAGAGGAGTAAGGAGAAAAGTACAAGTAGAGCCAATATGAAAATGAGTTATTAATGGCTTGATATCATGGGGTTGTCCCCTTGGACTGACTATATCTCAGGATCATCCATTTAAGGTAAGAAACAAGAAAGAAGTTTATACATTAGCTCCCATTTCTTACTGGTGAAAAGTTTGCTCTGAACTTCAGGGTAGGTACATGTGTGGATGTCAAATAGGGTTTTGGGCATTTTACTCTTTAGTGACAGAGGAAAAGCCTCAGGGCAGGCGTCAAGAGGCATGCGGTGCAGGCTTGAGGTGAGACATATGTGAAGCTTGTGTGAGCCTGGCATATATGTTTGCTGTAGCAGTGACTGAATCAAGAGATAAGGGAGACCAGGAGGATTTGATGTATTACATAAGAGATGTCTGATAGAGTGTAGGGCTTTTTGATTCCATCATGCTGAGTTTTTCATCAGCCCTTTGGGTCTGGCAAATTATGTTGTTCAGGTTTGGAAATGTTCTTCAAATTAGTTTTGATGATTATCTCTCCTCATACCCCCCCCCCCCCATTCTGGAACACTTGTTAATCAGATTTTGGGCCATCTGGCTTCTTCTTGAAATCTTATGTTTTCTCTGTATTTCCATATTATGTTGCATTGCTTGCCTTTAAAAAAATTTTCTCAACTCTACCTTTTGATTCTTTGGATATTTTCATTCTTACCATCATTTAAATTCCCAAAAAATTTTTACCGTTGTTTCTAAATATACATATGTATGTATATATGTATACACAATATACACATGCATGTACACACATGTTCCTGTTCATATTCAAGGCTACAGCATTTGTCTTTGAATTCTATGGATATTAATTATAGCTCATGTGTTGTTTTCTTCTTCATGAAAATGAATTTTTTGTTTCTTCTATGCTTTATCTTTTTCTTGTTAGTTTTGGCCTGTGTATTCATATTAGAGTTGTTTTCCAGGTGTTTCCTGATAATATGTAAGAGTGGAGCTCTGAGAAACCAGTTGAAAGCTCCCGTTTATGGGCTGAGACATTTAATTAAAGAGCTTCCAATGTCATTTTAAAGATTTTTCTTTTTGTCAAGTCAGATTCCTCAGAGAAAACTCTTACAATCTTTGACCTGGAGGGTATATAATAGGCTGCCAATACTCAGGAGTCCAAATGGGGCAAAAGGCTGAGAGTCACAACATTTAAAATGCAATCTTTTACACATCCACGCTTTTTTTTTTCAGGTTAGAATATCCATGGTCAACTGTGTCCAGGGTCCCCTGGCTGGAGTCTCTATTTTATCTTCTCCAGAAAATAAACTTGTGTCTTCTCCCAAGAGGGAGAGGGGATGTTGGAGGTAAACCTTTTCTTAAACAGAATTGGAACAAACCATCCTGATTTTAACCCCACCTTCACACCATCTCTAGAGGTATCTAGTACCAGTAGTTCTTGGATCTTTGGAGATTCTACACTATGAATTAAGTTACTTCTCTGCTCTCCTCACTACCAGTTTAAAACTTAGCTTTTTTCTGTTTTCCAGCTTTCACAAATTTGTGGGTAGACTCTCCTCTCCTGCTCTCTTTGTGGTATTCTTTTCCAAATCTCTTTCTAATGTAAAGTAAATGTACCCCTGAAAATCTATTCTTCTTCCCACTATAACAAATAGAAACTTTGACCAAATTAAGTCTAGGGAGAATTCTACTATATCTTGTGTGTTGGAAAATTGATGTCATCACAATGTGTTTGTAGCATAATAAAATTTGTGTCTCATGTGTCAACTCTGGCTTACTGAGGGGTTACAAGAGATTGTACACTTAGTGTGGTATATAAAATAAGACCTCATTCATGAATGAATATTTACTCCATCCAAACAGAGTGTAGTAGATTTGCAAATCCTTCAATTGGTTTGATTATTTTTCTCTGCACTTCACTTCTAGATGAGAGAAACAAGTTCAAATATAACAACCTTATCAGGAATTTAGCTAAAAAAAAAATAAACATTCTGATAGAGATGTGGGCCCACAGTCTATACTTTCTACTTCTAAATGACAAAAAGATTTGATGTTCCAAATGGTAACCTTAAGACACTGTAGTGTTTCCTAGAAAGTAAAAATTATGTTCTGTCTTTATAAGGGGGAACTTTAGACATTTCAGAATAGATTTTAATGGTGACAGTAAAGAATGAAGGGATTTCATGTTAACTGTAAGCCATTCTTCAGATGGTTTGATTCCCCAAAGTTATTCCAGCTTTATGGCACAGAAGTAAATAAATGAACAATTGCCCAGAATATTTAACTAAGAAGAGTGCTTAGTTGGAAGAAGCTGAGTTTACAGAATTGTAAGCTTGAGCCCACATCAATAGCAGCAAACTATTTTTCACTCAGACCTGTTTTAGTAATCACTTTGCAGTTGCTGCCTCTAATGAAACTTCCAGAATCACAATAAATAACTAAAGCAATTTTCTATGGAAAATTAATACTTTAGGTGACAGTTTTAAAAATCCCAAGAAAACAATTTTGAGACAGACCTTCATCTCTGAGCTTTGGGGGACTCAAGATAGTGTTAAACAGAGTCCTTGTCCTTGAGAATCTTAGAATTTAGTCAAAGAGAAAGACATTACAAATAAATATAAATATAAATATAAATGCCTCTATATAAAGTAGGAGCATACAAGTTAGTGGTAAGGATGTTAATGGCTTTAGGATAATATTACAGAGGAAGGAAGACTTTATTCAAGCATCAGAAGGAGCCACCAAACTAGATGAGGAATTAATTAAGGTGGTTCTTGCTTTTACCTATTAGCTCCTGCTTACGTCTTGGGTGGTAGGAATTCAGGGGAGTAATTTAGGTATAGCAAGCTGGAATATAGTGGCAGCTCCAATGAGAATATTTTAATGTACAGTTCGAGTTTCTCAAATTTTAAGGAGATCATAGGTCATATAAATAATACACATTTTGCATATGTGTATATATTAGCCAGATTTCTTCTGGTGATAAAAACGCATTTAAGCTATTTTAGCAAAAAAAAAATTACATTGACCAATGTGATTGACAAGGTCAGGAATAGAATGTGTCAGGTATGCATGGATTTAGATAGCTCTGATAATGCCATCAGGAATTTATCTCTTTCTATGGGAATTATAGTCATCACCTTGAATCTTATGTGGCTGGTACAGCTTTCCATTTCAAATTAGAGAAACTTCATTCTCAGCACCAATATATAGGAAGCATCTGGGAAGAATTCTGAGTGCCTGCTGTGTGGCCAATCGTGATGAAGAGTGGATGACTCACGTCTTAATCACATGGGAAGCAGAGCTTGAGTCTGATGCCTTAGACCACTTGACCATTTTGACACTCTCAGTCTTAATCACATGGGATAATGGAAGAACAGCTTTTCAGTGAAAAGATGCACTGGGAAGGAAGAGTCAAGTAGTGTTGTTACAGACCTGAAATGACTCATTTTACATTACTTTATCCCGATAAACAAATGTGGCTGTTTCTTGAATTTCAGGCTATATATAGTAAGTTGTATTTGCACTACTGAGACGTGAATGAAAGAATGGAGAGTTACAGTTGGGGATATTATACAGCTTAGATACAAATTGTCACATCTTTCAGGTATTTTCCATCATCAAATATGTTTTGAGAGTATGTTACTTCTTGGGGACCAAGCCCTTATCAGGACCATGAACAAATTTGACACTCACCATGGTAATATGGTAATGAAGAGGGTGAACACTATGTTCAGCAAGACGTCAGGATTCTTTCCCAGATATTTTGTTCATGTTTCACAGGAGTCTTCTGAGAAGTCACAGATTTAAAAAAAAATTTCCTTTTTTCCCCCATGAAGATTCAGAAGCACAAGGAATTGTACTTACTGAACTCCAGTGTGTAACACCTTAGTGGCTTAAGATGAAGAACCAAATATTCTCAATGCCATGTCATGAGAAAAAAGTATTCATAAAGAGAGGAATGCAAGTGGCTTAGAGTTCAGGCAAGAGACTGAAGCCTTGAGATGTACAAGAACTCTAAGGGCAGGGCAATCTTCAAGACCTGAAGAAAAACTTGATAACTATTGTAGCTTTTCAGATTCAGGTTTGTTAGGTGGTTCAGGTATGTATGAAAGAGTGAGAGGGAGGGCAATGATTGGGAAAACATGGCTTGAAAGGCAGACCAACGGTACGGGCAGATAAATCTTGGTCATTGGAAATACTGCTTAGGCTCATCAGGTTACTTAGTAATGACTGGCTTGAGCAATGTTTTGAGATTTCAGAAGCTGCAGGGAAGAGAAATGTAATTAGTTCGAAAGATCAGGCAAGGGATAAGCATGGTAGCAGATGTATGCCCTCAGTAATTCTCTCAAAGGCATTTGGTAAAATGGTCTAAGGAAATATCCAGAACTCAAACTGAAGACTTATTTACTACAGACAAGATATAGAAGCAACTCAAGCATCCATCCATAGATAAATTGATAAAGCAGATGTGATATATATACAAGGGACTATTACTCAGCCATAAAAGAATGAAATCTTGCCATTTGCAACAATAAGGATCGGCCTACAGGGCATAATGGTAAGTGAAATAAATCAGTCAGAGAAAAACAAATGTCATATGAATTCACTCATATGTGGATTTTAAGAAACAGAACAAAGAAAAAAGAGACAAACAAAAAGCCAGACTCTTAACTATGGAGAACAAAACTGATGGTTACTAGAGGAGAGGTAAATGGGGGATGGATGACATAGGTGAAGGAAATTAAGGGTACACTTATCATGATGAGCACTGAGCAATGTATAGAATTGTTGAACCACTATATTATACACCTGCAACTGATATAACACTGCATGGTAAATATAATGTATTTAAAAATAAGTAAATAGGGGCGCCTGGGTGGCTTAGTCGGTTAAGCGTCCGACTTTCGCTTAGGTCATGATCTCGCGGTTCGTGGGTTCGAGCCCCGCATCGGGCTCTGTGCTGACTGCCAGCTCAGAGCCTGGAGCCTGTTTCAGAGTCTGTGTCTCCCTCTCTCTCTGACCCTCCCCTGCTTATGCTGTCTCTCTCTCTCCTAGAAATAAGTAAAAAAATAAAAAATAAAAATAAAAATAAGTAAATAAACTTTTAAAAAGCCTTAAACATAATTATTTAAATTGCTCCATGGAATAGGAAATCAGAATTATACAATGCTTTAATCTGTGAAGTATTGTAGAAATTAAAATGAAAAACAGATTAATAGATTAGAAAAACAGATATTAATAGATACTCAGGATTATCAGTAGGGGTGCGGTTTGCAAGAACCCTCATATTGAAAGAATTATGTCAATGGCTTCAAAAATCCCTTGTGAGTTTTTCTGAAAGAATTTGTGCTTAGTAAAATCAAGGACTATTACAGCAGACAGCTAATTAGCAACGCCAATGCCTAATCTTAATGTATTTGTCAGTTTCAGTAGCTATACCATCAACTTAAGGATGATACTTTATATTAAAAAAAGTTTCTAAACACCCCTAAAAGTTTATTCCTTCTGCAATCAAATAGGTATTAAGCATCTACTGTATGCCAGGTATGCTACGCCCTGGGATACAAGGCTGGTTATGACACATTTCCTCTTACGTGGAGTTAGAAATGTAATATTTAGTGTAATAAATGCTAACACAGCTCATAGCAACAGAGCTATAACAGGGCGGAAGGTGAAATTCATCCAGTCTTGGGATTTAGGGAATACTTTACAGAGGAAGTGACATTTGGGACAGGCTTTTAAAGGTTGACTAAATGCTGCTGGTTTCATAATTTCTCCTGATTCACCTGTAGTCTTTAACTTATTTTTTATTATTGTTTTTTATTGAGCTTCTTTATAGATAAAGTATAACAAGGAGTTAAACAAAGATGACTAAGATAAGAAAATGTGCCTACTGTTGTTTAGCAGATTATTGAACACTGAATGATGAGTTATAAAGCTTTGAGTAAATGGAATGATCTAATTATACAATGTGTGATGACAACTCCTTTTTCTTTTTTTCTCTTTTGTTATTGCACTAAGAACATTGAACATGAAATCTATTCTCTTAACACATTTTAAAGTGTACAATACAATATTGTAAACTATAAGCACAACATTGTACAGTAGATCTTTAGAACTCACTCATTTTGCATAACTAAATTTTGCACCATTTGTATAGTTACTTCTCATTTCCCCTCCCCCCAGATCCTGGCAACCACCATTCTGCTCTCTGTTCCTATGAGTTTAACTATTTTAGATACCTCATACAAATGGAATCATGCAATATTTGTCTTTTGGTGACTGGCATATTTCACTTAGCCTAATATTCTCCAGGTTCTACCATGCTGCTACCTATGGTAGGACTGCCGTCTTTTTTAAGGCTAAATAGTATTCCACTGTGTGTATATACCACATTTTCCTTATCCTTCTACCCATCAATAAACATTTAAGATGTTTCCATAGATTGGACATTGTAAATAATGGTCCAATGAACATGGAAAGCAGATTTCAATTCTTCTGAATATATACCTAGAAATGGGATTGCTGGATCATAAAATAGTTCTATTTTTAATTTCTTGAGTAATGCCCATACAGTTTTCCATAGTGGCTGAGCTATTTTGCTTTCTCACCAACAGTGTACAAGTGTTTCAATCAATTTTGCCACATCATCACCAATACTTGTAATCTTCTTTTCCCCCAGTTTTTAGAATAGCCAGTCTTAAAGTGTGAGGTGATATCTCGTTCTGGCTTTGATTTGCATTTCCTTGTTGTTTATTAATGCTGAGTATCTTTTCATATTCCTGTTGGCCATTTGACTTTCTTCTTTGGAGAAATATCTATTCAAGTTCTTTGCCCATTTTTTGATTGGCTTATTTGTTTTGTTGTTGTTGCTGTCGGTCTTTTGCTATGGGTTTTAAGAGTGCCTTATATATTTTGGATATTAATTCCTTAACCAGTGTATGGTTTCCCCAGCTTGTAGGCTGCCTTTTACCCTGCTGATTCTTTACTTTGCTGTATAGAAGCTTTTTAGCTTGATGTAGTCTCAATTGTCTAGTTTTGCTTTTGTTGCCTGTGCTTTTAGTGTCATGTCTGGTGTGCATTTTAATTTAATTGCCAAATACATACTACATATTTAGGAAGTACAGTCTAGAGACTAAATGAAGACCTGAGTGTGATAGAAGCAAGCCCAGGTTTCTCAGTAAAGGGACAATGTTATAGCTCTTATGTAAATTTGGATTTCAATGGAAATGACCATCTTTGTTGAGAGACTGCATAGTATAGTGGTAAAAAGTGCAGCGCTGGGGCCAGTCTGCCTAGATTTAATATAATTTAGACAATTTACTATGTCTCAATTTTTTTCACATATGATATGAAAAAATAGTAGTACCTATATTCCAGGGTTACTTTGAAGATTAAATGGGTCAATGCATGCTGAGTTCTATATTCGTGGGCACTCAATAGATGTTAGCTAACATTATTTCTTGAAGACCAGGGACTAAAATATACTAATATCATAATTTAGACTCTATTTTATTCTGTGTGATAAATTTCAGACCCGTGTAGCTTTACGCTTCTGGTTAATAAGGTGTGAAACATGATTGTGTGTGTGTGAGGGGGGCACATGGGGTATCACAGGTGATAAGATTGGCTTATTTTGTCAATAAAGAAAATATAACTTAAACGTTTCCTTTATTTACCAAATGCTTTCTCTGATAACCAAGGACAATTAGTCTTTTTCCTAAAAAAATTGAGGCCTAACTAACATTCAGCAAAATTTATAGCTCTTAAATCTGCAGCTTGACAATTTTATTTAAACGTAAGTATGTAACCATCACCCAGATCAAGAGACAGAACATTTCTATAACCCTAGAAAGTTCCATGGCCATCCTTAACTGGTGCTTTATAAAACTGATTGCTAGGCCACGAGGGAGCTTGCTTACTCTTGGTTTTCATCTCAGGATTCCCACAACTACATCTGTGTGTCAGGATTGATCTATATGAACTTGTAGTTCTCTCTTGGTCAGGACAAAGACTCTCAAGTCCTAGGATATTTTTTCAATGTATGACTACATTAAAATCAACCCAATCACTTTCAAAACCAGGCTCCACTCCCCTTGAGTGACACCTGCCACAGCATCTAAAATTTGAACTTTAGTGGATACTATAACATAGAGGAGAACATCAAGCTCAGGGAGATGGTCTGCCATCAACTACGTTTAGATAATATGTGATATCTTCCCTCTTAAAACTCCTCTTGCACCTTAGTTTATTAAAGGTACTGAGACGTTCTGTGAAAAAGAAACCTATTAACCAAATGTTACCCAAAGGAACTCAACCACAGAATGCTTCTTACATTTTTTTAAAATTCTCATCTCCAACTTAACATTTGGAAAATTGAACTCATTATTTTTTCCCAGAAACCAGCTGTCTTACTTTCCTATCTTTCCCAATTTGGTAAAATTACATAAGCAGTTTTCCAGATTCGAAATCTTGAATCTTCTATTTCATTCCCTGTATGAAGTCTCTTGCAAAAACACTAGTGGCTCTTCAAAATTCTTCAAAATTTGATTTCCAAATTTTTATTAAATTCCAGTTAGTTAGCATACAGTGCAATACTAGTTTCAGGAATAGAATTCAGTGATTCATCACTTACATACAACACCCAGTGCTCATCATAACATGGGCCCTTCTTAATACCCATCACCCATCTAGCCCATCTCCCACCCACCTCCCTCCATCAACCCTCAGTTTCATCTCTATCTTTAAGAGCCTTTCATGGTTTGCTTATGTTTCTCTCCCCCCCCATGCCCCCAAATGTTCATCTATTTTTTTTTCTTAAATTCCACAAATGAGTGGAATTATGTGGTCCTTGTCTTCCTCTGAGTGACTTATTTCACTTAGCATAATGTGCTCTAGCTCCATCCATGTCATTGTAAATGGCAAGATTTCATTCTTTTTGATGTTACACACACACACACACACACACACACACACACGCACACACACACGCACTCCATACACAATACCTTCCTTATCCATTCATCAGTTAATAGACATTTGGGCTCTTTCCATAGCCTGGGTGTTGTTGATAATGCTGCTATAAGCATTGGGGATGCATGTTCTCCTTCAAATCTGTATTTTTGTATCCTTTTGGTAAATACCTAAGGTGCCCTAGTAGTGCAATTGCTGGGTTGTAGGGTAGTTCTATTTTTAACTTTTGAAGAACCTCCACACTGTTTTCCAATGTGGCTGCACCAGTTTGCATTCCCACCAACAGTGCAAGAGGGTTCCCTTTCTCCACATCCTCACCAACATCTGTTCCCTGGTGTTGTTAATTTTAACCACTCTGACAGGTGTGAGTTGGTATCTCATTGTGGTTTTGATTTGTATGTCCCTAATGATAAGTGATACTGAGCACTACATGATTTAACACAGAAGATTTGTCAGGACAAGCAATCAGATGTTTCCATGTCAAATATACAGTCTTATTCTGTCCTTCTTAATGAGAACCTCTACATGCACAAAGAATGAAAACCTTACATTCTACTTTCTAGCTTCTCATTCCCTAAGTTAGATGTTTTGGTTGTCTCTAGAAAATCTGCTAGCCTCTTGGAATTTACATTTCTGCAGTAGGGAACCACTGACAATTTTATGATGTTAGTAATCTCCTCTGAACACACTTATTCTCTTTTTCTCTCTCCTTTACTTCTATTTTTCCTCTTTTCCAGTTTCTTTCTTTGTCAAGGCTTTGTGAAATTCATGACATTTTATCAGCACTAAGAAACTAGCCATTATTGACCAACTTAATAAAACAAAAGTATTATGTGTGATGGCCAACATTTTAAAACATAATCCATATTAATAATTCCATTTATTAGATGCCTTGTCTGCACTGGCACCTAATTATTGATATGATGTGGTACAAGGTAGGCCTGCCTCCTCATGTGATGGTATTTTACACAAATGCCTTGTAGTCATCTTTACTAGCCCGAGAGAGAATTGTATCTTTATTTTATAATTAAGGAAATTGGAGCACTGACTTGTTTTTTAACTTACCAAGGTCACAAACTAGAAATGTGCCTGAGTCCCTACTTATGAGATCCTATACCACAGAAGTAGTTTCATTGTTGAGGTGTCTCTTTCTTATTAGTATTTAATATTTAGTGTCCACTGGGCTTCTATTCTACATAGTTGATTTTTCTTATCCAATCAAAAGCTTTCAGAGATGCTGATAGCAGATCCTATGATGTACACAGGGGACTGGCACACCTCTTTGAATCCAAAGCCGCCTTTAATTTATCAAAATTGTTCTTTCCTACAAGTAACAAGGACAAGGTTAATAAAAACATACAGAAAGAACATTGGAGAAGAAGATATTATAAACATCTTTATTTTCACCTATTCTTTCCTTGTTCAACAAATATTTGAGAAGTCTTATTACTATCAGGCACTATGCTTGGCCTTGGGCCATAGCAATGAACATGATACAGTCCCTGTCAACAAATAATTTCAGTTTATGGGGAAGATGGCAAGGAAACAGATGATATAGTACAGAGTGGCAACTGCTGGGATGGAATTACATTTGTGTTGTTCTGGGAACATATAAGAGGGGATCTCCAATTTAGACTATTGGGGGAGGGGAGAACGGTTCCTGACAGTCTCAGAGGTCACACTTTTTGTCTCATTTTTGTAAAAAAAAAAAAAAAAAAAGACTACTTTAGATCGCTACCTATTTTAGCAGAAGTTCTAGATTGAGCATAGCTGTGTCTATTGCTAAGACTTTTACATGTTCTGTTTACATGAGAGATACAATAAGAAGCCTACTAGGTGCCTGGCTGTATAAATGCCTTTTGTAGAAAGAACATGCACTTAATAAATGGTATCTATTCATAGAGGAATTCACTCAACCAGGATGCTTTATTTAAGAGGGAGTAAAATATAATGTAATGTTTCCCAAAATAAAAGAAGTTAATATTTTTGCATGTCTTAGTCTGGGGCTTGTGAAATTCATATTGGCTTAGTTGGAAACCAGTTTCTTTTCTCATAGTGTGCATTCTACATGGGCGATTTATGATTTCAATTACTATCTACAAGACTATGACCATCTAATCATGTCTCCAGCCTGATCTTTTCTCATGTGTTTCATATTCATATACGTAGCCAATTGCTTACTGGAAATTTCTACTAGAATATTCCACAACTTCTCAAACTTACTATACATAAGACTTCATTTATAATTATCCCACCAAATCTATAATGACTCCTATGCTTCCTAATCTTATTGAATGTCACCATTGTGAATTCATTTGCTCAGAGGAGAGAGCAAAAATTCATCCTTGACTTCCCCTTTCCATTTTTGCTTTGCCACCTCCGCCCAGTGGCCAACCCAATCAGTTTTGAGTCCTACAGATTCTAAGCCCCAAGTAGTTCTTGACTCTGTCCACTTCTTTCATGCCTAATGTCACAACTCTAGTTGAGGCTACCATTATCCTCCACTTGGATATTGTAGTAGTTGCCTAATTATGTCTCTAAGTTTGCTGTAGTGTGTACAGAATAATTCTTTTGAGACAAAATATGGTCAATGTCACCACTGCCCTAATTATTTCACAGCTTCCCATTGAGCTTTGATATAGACCTATCTCCTTCATATAGTTTATAAGTAAGCTAACCATGTGTCCCACTTTTCTGGAATAGTATCTGTTTATGCTTGTTATTTCAGCATAATTAACAGTCCCTCTTTCATTCACAAATGTGTTCTGCTTTGGTTGATAGATTATAAGGTATTTATAAGACTTTTTATTATTTGGGATTTGCATACTTGTTTTTGGTCTCACCTCTCACCACCCCTTACTTTATACTCTGTTTCACTCTTACTAAATGCCTTTAAATTCTTCTGATATACATGGTTTCTTTTGCTTCCAGACTATTGGCATACACTTCTCTCCCCCTCAGCCTCTTTGCATCTTCTTTCAACCCTGGTCAACAGCTGTTCATTCTTCAGGTCACAGTTTAGCTATAGGTCTGTCCTATTATTTCTCACAGCCCCAGTATTCCTGCCCTCATGGTTCTTATGATAGTGAAGCTTATTGATGTAATTATTTGTCTAAAACCACCACTATAACATAAACTTTGAGGGCAGAGGTCAGGACTCTCTTTTCTATGTTTTCTTTAAGATTACCGGTTATCCCAGCTACAACATTGATGTTCAGTAAATATCTGATGTGTAAATGAATGCATCTGGGCATATAAGAGTGCCTAGTAGAATGTCAACACACCTAAGCTGTCAAGTGGAGTGGGTAAGTACAAGGACAAAGGAGAGGGCCATCTGTGTTGCTTGTACAGTGAACCTCACAATGCTCTTTGGGAATATCCCTTCTCCTCCTGGCTGCCAATTATTTTTTTAAATGTGATTTTTACCTGTATCAACAAAAGGTTGGTGGTTGGGGTATGAGTTCATAGGATATAAACTTGCCTTATCCCTTTTCTACTCCTAGGTCCCTTATTCTGCTAGGGTAAACCCAAAATGAGCACAAGGCAAGTTATACGTAAACTTGCAAAGTGGTTGTACTCTTGTACTTCCACTTCTTGTATCTGTTTAGAGCATCAGGATATGCTTCTGTAGATGATTCCAAATTTTCCATGGCGATCTTAAAACTCACAGTTTTGTTGCCTGTTTGCTCTCTTGCTTGAGTTCTGAATTG
The DNA here is from genome assembly GCF_003009895.1 of Hyaena hyaena. Taxonomy (NCBI): domain Eukaryota; kingdom Metazoa; phylum Chordata; class Mammalia; order Carnivora; family Hyaenidae; genus Hyaena; species Hyaena hyaena. The sequence continues at coordinate 3,081,876 of NW_024080759.1, forward strand.
TTTATCTCATGCCTTGATTAGGCATGGTTAGAGCAGGGGTCCACAAACTATGGCCTGTTGGCCAAATCTGGCCTCTGCCTGTTTCTGCAAAAAAAAAAAAAAAGGCTTTATTAATATTAATAATTATTGATAGCTATGCCTAATTATTTACATATAGTCTGTGGATACTTTCTTGCTATAATGGCTGAAATGAATGGCTTCAGTGAAAATCCTGTAGCCTACAAGACCTAAAATATTTACTATCTGTCCTTTTACAATATAGACTTGCTGACCCCTTGTCTTGTGTCCGAAGCTAGGAGACCTTGGGAAAAGTCTAGGAACTTGCTACTCCAAGTATGGTCTACAGACCAGCAGCAACAGCATCAAGGAGTTCATTATAAATATAGAAAATCTTAGACCCAACCCTAGGCCTACTGAATCAAAAACTATTTTAACAAGATCTCCAGATGATTTGCGTATACATCAAAGTTAGAGAGCATTGATTTAGTGGTCTCAGGAGACACAGAACTCCAAAAGAGCTCACTCTTAAGAAGGCATTACCTCTAAGATGTACAGAAAGTTTGGATAATGGCCTACTATTTATGGGTTTCAGGAGTATCACTATGCTAACAAGCCATAGGTCTTAATCCCAATGAATAAAGCCTCAACAATGGAATCTTAACAATTAACTATAAAAACTGACAAGGTCAATATTTGGTAGCCAGAGAGACTCCAGTACTCCTCAAATCATATCATTTGGCAGCCACATACTTTGACTATGAAGGAGGAGGCCCACCCTGAGGAGTTTTTGAGTCCAAGAACAACTATGAGGGATTAGCGGTTCTGGTCAGAAGCAGTTGCTGTTTTATTACATGCCTCAGTGCTCCATTTGATTGCAGTGACAAAAGTGCCCACTGTCTCTTCGTCCATCTCACTGTTTCTGATTTATTTTCCCCTATGGCTGTAGTCGGTACTAATGACTTTGATGGAGAGAGGTTTGGTAAATTAAAAAAAGGTTATTTGCTATTCATAATTTGTTATGGTAGCTCTAAAATGGAAAAAAAGTCATGCAAAACAAGGTTATTTTTCTATTGCTCTTGAGATATCACACTGGGCACAATTCCTGGAACCCTGCAAGAATCGTACTGAACAGTGGGAAGGCATGAGAGTGTCTGTTCCAACACAAGAAATAAGTTGATTATCACCAAACAGTGAATTCCAGTAAGACCTGAAGAATATTCTTTACGTTATTTAGGTAGTAAGACAATAAATGTCTCCAACAGCACACAATGTTCCTCTTTAGAGCAGGAGATGTGTTTACCCTCCCCAACAATCCAAAATAAAATCTGGAGGACATGGAGTGCTCTCTTGTTGTGGCAAACGAGTGGTTCCAGTGTGTCAACCTGGGGAATTTAATAAATATCATCAGTCCTATCACTGTAACCTTTTGTCACAGCGAGGAACACAAAAGAAGTAGGTTTCTTTGCTTTTGTTGCTGTTGCTTTGGTAAGATGTTTATTTTACTAACCTTGGGCTCTGATTTCTTTATGAAAGAGGAACACTTTATACACTCTAAATTTATTAGTTTACTAATTGGGTAAAAGTATACTTTGTATTTTGTGAAACCTGAATAGAATAATCCTAACCACTTTCACAATTAACCACTTTCACAATTCACCACTGAATAGGGGACAAGCTTGGCTTAGAAACCATAGTTGTGATATCACCTTTTCTGTCCAGACTAAAGCCATTTCTATAGCTATTAAATAATAAATGTAGCTGATTATGATATAATTTTCTTTTTTCTCACTTTACCATTTTCTTGATGCAGTTTCAAGTGAATCAGTTAAAATCAAAATTGTGTCTAAAAGAAAAAAATAAAGGAAAACAAGAGAGACTTAGATACTCCAAAATGGATATTCAAGCCCTTAAATATTAAACTGGTTGTATAGATTCAATAAAGTCATCTCATAGCTGAGCAGGGTTGAGAATGCTGGCCTCAGGGGGTTTATAGATCTAAATTTCAATTCTGCCCCAAGTGCTTCTGAATGACTCAGTGCCCAATAACTCAGGGAGCAATTATACAGATTTAAGAATCTGGTCTGTTGCAAGTTGTTCTTATCAAATTCTTTGATGTTAATAAAAACAGTCTCCATAACTAGGGAATGGAGACTACCTATAAATGTTCCCCATATTGAGGGAAGGTCCACCTTCCCTTAAGCTATTCTGATCTAAATAAACTCTGTGAGTGGGTGGAGCTCATGATCTCTCTTTGCCTATTAACTTATTTTAAAGTATCTAAGATTCCAGTTCAGCAAATAGTACCTGCTGTGAGGCAGGTCCTGTGTCAGCATAGGTCCTACAATTATCCTCTTGAATAGATGTTATTGTACTCGATTTACAGATGATGAAGACGACTCACAATGGGTAAGTATTTTAGCCATTACACCATGCCATATTGTGTTATGAGTCAGTTAAAAAGATTTCCTTTATTTTTTCATTATCAACAAGTAATGATTAAGGTAACTAATGTATAATATGCCAGATGCTGTATTCAGTGTTGAGGAGAAAAAGGTGAATCATTACTTTTGTCCTCATGGGAGTCTATGCCAAGATGGAAGATGTGGATTTTATTTTTCATTACGAATTTGAGTTGTGGTTGTTGAAATCTCTTTTACTGTTTTTACCCTGCATTAAGACTGTGCTTGTTATATGGCTCATGCCTAGCCAGAGCCATGTGAATTGGCTTAGGCAGAACCTTTGATCTTTGAGTGTTTATATTTCGTGACAGAAATAGTAGACATGGAGATGACTAAGAGACTATAAGGCAGTGATAAATGTGCTCATTAGCAAGGCCAGCTCACTAATTCAAGAATCTCAAATTTTGAAAAATAACATCTATCCAATAAGTAAAAATGAACCTCTAAGTACCCAAAATAGAAGTCACTGAGTCTATTTACTAAAGCTCATATACTTTGTTTGCAGGAAAACAATTCAGGCCCTCACTTTGAGCCAATTTACTCTAATCTCACACAAAATTTTAACATGATTGGATATCTACTTGCAGTTTACAGTGAATTTAAAAAAAGGAACCTGTTTATCCTTTGGCATTGGATGGACAAAATAAGAGATTAGATTACCCCCCCAAAAATCTTACTATGATTTTGCTGAGGGTTGATTTTGCCTCCCTGAAGTGGGAGGAAGTATAGAAAATGTGTTTAAGAACATAAACACATTTGATTTGACTTTCCCAGGAAAAGCATGATAGAGTTTGACAGTTGTTTTTAAAACCACTATCTTTTACTAAGAATAACTGTATCCTTTACCGTGTTGCTCTCTCATTGGTTTGTGTGCACTGATATGGCTCTAGTGCGTTGATAATATCTCCAGTTAATTATTAACTACAGAATTTTAAATCTTATACCACCTCTACCTCAAGGGTTGCAAAGACATGGACTTGAAGTGGAAAACATCAAGCTAGAGTTTCACCATCTTTTGGCAAAATATGACTTCCTGGAGGTCTGCCTAAGTTGCTACATGTTGTCAGTCACTGGATAAGGCTTCTCTAAGCAATGGTACACCAAAAAGCAAGCAGGTACCATGAATTAGAAGAGAACCAATGGAGCAGCCAAATTCAGGGGTGAAACTGCTAGCCATCTGGGCAGAAGGATTATGGATCTAGGTATTAAGAATTCCATTTCCAGGTGGTATATGGATTAATTCATTGACTTGTTAAGAGTCTTTTTTTGTAGAAATATGTGACAAAATGTTTCTGATGTTTCTGAGAGTGGATTTATAAAAGAGTATTGAATGGTGGCTCTGCTCTTGAGAAAGAAAAAAAAGGAAGTGAAGAAGGGTACCAGGAACACTTTATTTTCACATTTTGAAGCACTATAATATGTTAGTTACCTCAGCAAAAGTGGATCTTAGAATCTGAAGATGAACTATCAACTATAAATTCTTGTTTTTCTTTGAATTATATAGAAAAGAGATGTGCAGTGTTCTTGTACCTTTTAAGAATGTCATATGTGGACACTGAACAATTCAGAATCTTGACAGAGTAAGAGATACAATGCAGCTATTTTGATTTGCATTCACATGTTCTGTATGTTAGTCTCATGTTTTTATAATAGCTCATTTGGATGAGTGGACCATTCTTCAAAGATTAACATTTTATGACCAAATGACTGAGAAACAAGCATTTCTGAGTGAGGATGTCAAGAGAAGCATGGTATGATGGATATCATTGGATAAGACAAGACAAGGAATAATAGATTTGGTATCACTCTCAATTAGTCTCTATGTCTAATAGAAAACTTATATTTGATTGTTTTCAAGTGTCTATACTTGTAATGAGATGTTTAGGTTTAATGTAATTTGCGATTTAAAGAAATTAATAGAACTGAGGATTTATTTACCCAATGATTGAATGTTGAAGGCACAAGTTGTCTTAAAAATGGTAAATATAGATGAGACCTATATTACAAAGTTTCTCAAATGATTTTTTTCCTTTGACCAGTATATATAATCATATTTTGTATTTTCTAGGATTTTATTCAGCTTATAGATGATCTAAATATTTTTACTATATCTTTTTTCATGATGCTTAGTTCATAAAATTGTCATCATCACTATCAACATCACCACCATTATTATCTTCATCATTTCCATCATTATTATTGGGGATATGTTAGGCTCTTGACACATATTATCTCACAGATAACTACCAATAATCCAATGTGGTATACATTATTATTATCCTGGTTTTCCCAATAAGGAATTGAAGCACAAAAAGTTAATAATTTGCCAAATTTACATAGTCAATACATATCACTGAAGACAGTCTCTTAAACATTATTCTATATTTGCCTTAGACCTGGTGAGAATTTAAGGAAATTTTTATGTTAGCCCTTTATTTTGCAAAATGAGGAAGCTAAGGACCATGGAGAAGAATTAACTTTCCTTTGGCACTCAGCCAGTTTTTGACAGAATTTTGATTAGAACTCACATTCCTTGATTTCCAATACTGTTCTTTCTGATATTATAATTGGCCTTACTTTCTTGGTAATGCAATCCTCACAGCATGTCCATTTCATAGGGGAAAATAAGAAAGAAACCAAAGCTCTCCATTCTTCCATAAACAAAATATTTGGGGGGGGAGATTTACCCTGTTGATCAAAATAGAATACTTGGAATATTTTTACATTCACTGCTTACCATGAAGCCCTATTAATGTGGATATTTCATGTATGACATAGAATATCACCTATCTTTAGCCTTTTAGGAAAACCATTTTATTGTCAATATACTGAATTGTGCAGGGTTTAGTTAGTTCAGTATTCTTACACTCATTCTCTTTAATATCATTTATAAATGAGTCATGTTGTTATATTACAAAAGTACATAGTATACATTCTTCCAATCGAAAACAATAAAGTTAAATATCCACATTCCTGGAACAAAGTTGAACAGTACTTGTATAACTTTAAACAAAACTTGATTTCACTTATTGATTCCTTGGAGGGTTTCATTTGCATCCAGGACCAGTTCTTTAGGCAAATGCAAGATAAATGACTTTTGTTTAAAAATGGAAAAATCATTGTTGGTAAATATCTGTTAAATACAACTAAAGATTCAAGTACATTAAAGTACATGTGGAAAGCATGCTTCCCGCACATTAATAGCTGGCACTCTAAAAAAATCTGAAAGTCAAGGTCTTCTAGCCTTTTAGAGTGTCAATATTTTAATTGTGAAGTCTGCTGAACATGGGCCTTCTTATAAACTTTGTTAATTACAGAACAGAACTTCTGTATGAAATTGAATTAATTTTAATACTTCTTTGTGGTGGGGAATTTAGATTATAAAGTACCCAAAGGACTTCATTATGAGGCAGCTTTAGTTATAAGCAGAGCATCAATCTACCCACTTTACTTTTGAACAAGATTCAAACTTATGGGTAAAATGTTCCCTTGAGGTAAAGCAGATGCCTTGAGAAGTTGCATTAATAACTATTTAGAGTAACTGCTTATGATTCATGAGCTAACTGGGGTTATTTTCCTGTGGCTCACCAGACCATCTGTAAATTGGCCTGACACAGGACTTCAAAAGAATAAATACATAATAAGAAATTCAGAGTTAGAATTGAGGCTGTTTTCTTAATTTGAAACCCCAGTTGTTATTTTTTTTAAACCCAATCAAGTACTTTTATATTTCTCTTTCGAAAACTTTTTATTGATGTCTAAATGTTGACTGTAGGTTAATTTCAGCATATAAGCTTTAATGTATTATAAACAAGTAAATCTTTCTCATTTATTTTATATACATTTACTAACATTGGAGTATATTCAGTAGATGAGGTAGAAACTATGTCTGGGAAACTCAGAGAAAAATAATAAAGTCACTTAATATTATATAACCACTGGGTTCTTGACTTCTCCAACCTCCATTTACAAATAACGTCTCAATGACTTGATTTCTGAAGACTATATATATTTAATGATAAATAAATGATAAATAATAAATAACACATGACCTTGTACAATTCAAACAATGCAGAAGTGGGTAAAAATTAGAGTGATTACCTGCTGCTACCCCTTATTTTTCAGGTGTCCATAGAGTGTAAAGGCCCAGACCCTCTTTTACAAGCACCTCTAGATGTTGTCATACACATACATACATGTGTTTTTTGTTTTATAAGCATTGGGATGAAATTATACTGATTGTAAGTGTTTCTTCATCTTAAAAGTGAACATCGATGAAGATTAATGTTTTAACAGCTGTACACTATCCATGTACCACTTTAAAAGTGTCATTTCCTTGTTGATAGATATTGAAGTCATCTTCAATATTTTTTCTATAGAAAATACTTCCTGCTGAAGATGTTCTTGTAAATTTCCCAATAACATTAATCATTATAATCTTAATAGGCATCATTATATTTGATTCAAAATTCAAAAGGTACACACAAGTATATGGTGAAAAATAAATCTCACTCACACTCCTATTTCCCAACCATTCTGTTTCCTTCCTATTCTTTTGAATCCTTCCAGAAATTTTCTCTGTATGTGTATATGTGTGTGTCAGGGAATGGAGGACATATATAAAATCCTCCTTCTCCACAAATATTACCATAATCTATACACTCCTCTGTACTTTGGTTTTTAATTTAATAATAGTCTCTTTAAGCTGCTTATTTCTTTTTACTGATTCAGAAATATTTCTTTGCATGGATATACTGCAATTTATTCATCCTATTAAATAGGAGATATTTAATGACATTACATATTATTAAGTTGTTTTCCACCTTTGCTATTGAAATATCTATATGCATACCATTTTCATAGGTGATATATCTGTAGCACAATATTTAAGTGAGGAATTGTTGGATCAAAGAGTATGTGCAGTTTTATTTTTGGAAAATTAAAAACTTAAAGCCTCCTGTGTAGAGAGGATATGCCAATGTAGTTTTCAACCAACAATGTATGAGAGATACACATTTTCATAATTAATTTATATAATGCGTTTTCCTTCAACTCTGCCTAACATAATTTTTCTCTTTATCCTTCTCTTTCTTTCTCTTATTATGGCCAATTTGGTCGATGAATATGTAAACTCATCATTATTCTGTTTACTATATTTAAAAATTATCAGTGAGTCTAGGGGCGCCTGGTTGGCTTAGTCGGTTAAGCGTCCGGCTTTCGCTTAGGTCATGATCTCGTGGTTCGTGGGTTTGAGCCCCGCGTCGGGCTCTGTGCTGACTGCCAGCTCAGAGCCTAGAGCCTATTTCAGAGTCTGTATCTCCCTCTCTCTCTGATCCTCCCCTGCTCACGCTGTCTCTCTCTCTCTCTCTCCTAGAAATAAAATAAAAATATTAAAAAAATTCTCAGTGAGTCTAAGCAATAGTTCATGTGTCTAAGAACCAATTTTTAAAAATATTTTCTGTTAATATTTGACTCCTGTTTTTCCCATTTTGGTTCTTGAACTTTTCTTACTGAGTTATGTGGACTCTTTTCATTTAAGGCTACTGGCCTTTTATTAGTGTTGTTCATTGCAAATTCCCACTCCTTTCCTTTCCCAAAGTTATCATGTGTCATTTGACTTTGGGTCATTTTTTTTGCAATGAGGAATGCTCTTATTTTTACATAAGGGGATTTATCATCTATTCTTAGTGGTTTTGGAGTTTTGTTTGATATTTAGAAAGCTTATTTCCTCTTCCAAGTTGTTTTAAAAATCACTTGATCTTTTTAGTACTTCCATAAATTAATTTTTTATCACATTTAGATCTTATATCCATCTGGAAATTATTGTTTCCTTTTCTCTACCAATTTTCATTCCACTTACATAGATTAAACACTCAACTTACACGACACAAACACCTACTTCGTAGATTTGAGGACCTCACCTACTTAACTAGGCTTCCTTGATTGTTTTTTTGATATTATCAAGGGATAATTTCACAAATCATCTAAGAATGAGGCAGGATAATTCCTTGGCTATAATCATAGCTTCTGAAGTTAGACAGATTTTAATTTAAACCCTGGCTCTGCTCTCTGGTAGCTGTGGCACTTTAAGAAAATGTGAGTAGAGGCAAATGGTCATGGGAGCAGTAATTCCTACATGATCAGGTTGCTGGAAATGGTAAAGGAGATGGTACACGTCATCCCCACTACACCATAAGTGCATGGCAACATTAAGCATGATAATCATCATTATCACTACTAACATAGTTATTAATAATTAATAATATTGTTATTATTGTTATGATCATTAAAGTTAGGTTGTCAGGTACTGTCCCCTTGAGATAGCTGCCTTTGCTGGTCTGGAGAGGAGTCTGAGTGATGACAAAGGTACATATTGTGGGCATGTCATTGTCTAAGATGCTGTCTCTGGACATGACACCTTCCCAAAGATACAGTGTTTTAGAACTGGATTATGTTAAAGTTAGGGAATGGATCTGTTTCTAACTGTGTGCAGCACATTGCCACCTGGGGCCTGAAGACACTTGCATTTGCTCAGTGTCCACCAAGCTTTTCAAAAAGTCTGTGGACCCACATTTATGTAATTATGAGATTCAAAGCCATACTCACTATGTGAGTAACACATATGGAAAAGAAAGGAGAATATTTTATAACCCTGAAGTAGGTAAAGCCTTCCTGGGGATTCACAAAATTCACAAATTAGAAAGGAAAGCGTTGGGGCACCTGGGTGGCTCAGGCGGTTAAGCATCTGACTTCAGCTCAGGTCTTGGTCTCATGGTTCATGAGTTCAAGCCCTGCATCAGGCTCTGTGCTGACAGCTCAGAGGCTGGAGCCTGCTTCTAATTCTGTGTCTTCTTCTCTCTCTGCCTCTCCCCTACTCGCACTCTGCCTCTCTCTCCTTCTCAAAAATAAATAAACATTACAATTTTTTTAAAAAAGAAAGGAAAGCATCAACTGATTTTAATATTTAAAAATGGAGAATTTCCGTGCAATAGATGTGAAAAGCAAAGTTAAGAGACAACGGTCAACCTGACAAAATAAATTGTAACATATATACATAAAAAGATTTCAGCCTTCATATCTAAGATTTCATGCAAATTGGGAAGGAAAAAACAACCTAATTAAAATTTTAAAAATTACAAATATCTAATCAATATGTTAAAAATGTTAGAATGCAAATTCAAACAGATAGATTTTTGCCCTTCAGATAGACACTTAAAATATTTGTAATAGTCTAAAGCATGCGTACATTCCAGGTAGAATGTAATTTGTGAGTACCTAAAAAATTAGACTACAAACACACTTCGAATTGGCAAGTGGTCCTTCTGGATATCTTTTTTATATACATATGTGCACTAAGACATATGATTAAGGGTATTAATTGCTACATCAGCAAGAAAAAGTGGAAGTAACCTAAATATCTATAGAAAGAGGAATCGTTGATGTGGAACATTATACAATGGTTAAAAATGGTATGTACTGATGAGGAAAGATTTCCCAAACATGTTACATAAATAAGCAAGTTGCAGAACAAAATGCATAGTGTGATTACATAAATGGTAAGAAATCCTTCAGATAAAAGTCTATATCAGATATATAACTATGTAGAAAAAGTGTCTGGAAAAAGGCACACCTAATGTTAACTGAGTACTTCTGATAATGAAAATGCGATCCATACGGAGCAAGGGGGAGGTAAGGGAGAGTTACACTTCTTATTCTCCATACCTCTCTGTTGTTTAAATGGGTTATGCTTCAAATATATTCATGTGTACTTGTGTAACGAAAACTTTAAAAAACAAAACAAAACCTTACAGGGGTTCCCAGGTGGCTCAGTCAGTTGAATGTTGGACTCTTGATTTCAGCTAAGGTCATGAACTCGTGGCTCATGAGATTGAGCCCCACATCAGGCTCTGTGCTAAAAGCCCTCAGTCTGCTTTGAATTCCCTTTCTCCCTCTCTTTCTGCCCCTCCCACACTTGCATGCATGCTCTCTCAAAACAAACAAAACAAAACAAACCCATATATCCATGTTATCCTTAGACAGTACTACTTGCTGTGAAGTTTAGTGGAATGATTACTTCTAAAATTTCACCCAAGATAATTTATATTTTCAGAATACAATTGGAAATTCAAATATGAGATCACAAATAATCAGGAAGTGTAACAGGATTGCTCATAAAGCACTAAATTTAGGACCAGCCTCGCCATAGCACATATTTTAAGATAATGCCGAGGTCCTCATTAGAGCTGGAGCCGGACGTAATGAGGCGGTTTTGCTGACAAACTGCATCCAGCCCCATCACACTGAATGCACCACTGCGGCAAGGAGTGTCACGTTCTGAAATGGACTTTCTTTCTCTGCTGTGCTCTGCTGAACTTTTGCTCTTTAACATATAAGAAAAACAGTGGCAGAATGAACCTTCCCTGGTATTATTAAAATTGTGAAACTGACTGAAAACAGTTGTTTGGCAAAGCCATTGCACAGGGACATCGTTAATCTTTCTTGAAATTTCATGAGAAAGAGATTGATGCCCTAATATCCCTGAATGTTCCGCCTCTAAGACTGACCTCTGTGGTCTGTCATTTGTTTTCCTGCTTTTGACAAAGACAAGAGTCAAAAAATATTGCACTTCTTCTTCTCTGTACACACTCTGTATATAAACAAAAGTGGAAACACAGCAGTAAACAGAAATGATGTTTCTCTGCTGAGGTAGGGAATCAGCAGGGCAAGAAGAGAAGGGGACTGTGATGGAATAGTAAGTGTCTGCTCCATCCAGAGGTGGCTCTGTTCAGTTCTGGATCGTACTCACCATATCGGAACAGAAGTCTGGTGTTGCAGATTTTCTAGTTGTCAAAAAGAAGCAAAAACATCCTGGTAATATGTGATTTTTACCAATTTTTAAATATTGAGAAGTAAAAAATATATGTATATAAATACACAATATGATATATAAAAATCATTCAGCCATAAAACATGTGAAAACCAGATTTAGCTTATGGGCCCCCAATTGGCAATTTTGGATATATGTTATTCCTTGTCCTGAATGCTCTGCGTCATACATAGGTTTCCAAACATGGCAGTGCGTAAGAACCACCCATGGCAGTTATAAAAAATACAAACCACAAGGCCTCACTCAGTGTACTAGATTTGAAGCTGTTTTTAACAAGCTCCCCTATCTGCTGTGTACAGCTAGATGAACAAGAAAATTCTGGCTAGCTGCTCATCAGCCATCATTGGAATGGCAGATGGGATCCATATTGAATGCAAGTTCAATCCATTAAGGTGACTGCATAGAACACTACTTGAGCAGGACTACTACTCTGTCACCAGACACAGTGGGGAAATATTGGTGATCTTTTAGTGATATCCACTTTGGGCATAGTGGAGGTAAATAGAGAACATATGCAGTGTTTTTGCTGATTATCACCCACTGGGTAGGATTTATGGTTTTTAAAATAATATTTAGGGGCGCCTGGGTGACTCAGTTGTTTACACCTCTGACTTCAGCTCAGGTCATGATCTTGTGGTCTGTGGGTTCAAGCCTCACACTGAGCTCTGTGCTGACAGCTCAGAGCCTGGAGCCTGTTTCGGATTCTGTGTCTCCCTCTCTATCTGCCCCTTCCCCACTCACGCTCTGTCTCTCTGTCTCTCTCAAAAATAAATAAACACAGGGGCGCCTGGGTGGCTTAGTCGGTTAAGCGTCCAACTTTTGCTTAGGTCATGATCTCAAGGTTCGTGGGTTCGAGCCCCGCGTCTGTGCTGACTGCCAGCTCAGAGACTGGAGCCTGCTTCAGTCCGTGACTCCCTCTCTCTCTGACGCTCCCCTGCTCACGCTGTCTCTCTCTCTCTCCTAGAAATAAATAAAACATTTAAAAAAATTTAAAAAAACATTAAAAAATAAAAAAAATAATATTTAAAGTCCTCCATGATTGGACGCCACCCTCTTTTTCATTCTCATAATATACTATGTCCTGCCTCATAGGTGAGGTTCCAACAACATCAAAGTATTTGTTGCTTCCTACGTGTGTCGTTCTCTTCCACTGCCCTGTGTCTTTACTTCTGCAGTTTCCATGACCCATCCTTCCCTTTCTGGCTGACTCCTAATCCCTGTTTAGGGCTTACCTTGGACATCAACTTCCAGAGGAGGATTTTTCTGACCTCTTCTTCCTTCATTTCAGAATGGATTATGTGCCTTGTGCTTCCATGTAAAAGCATGCTAAGAAAATCTCCATTGTAGTTTGTGTTTCATAGTATGAAAACAATCAGTTTACACTTGCCATTTCTTCCCTAAACTGGAAGCTTTCCCATCCTGAATATTTTATTCATATTTGTGTAACTGTATGATGTATTATCAATTATGTAGTTAAACTACATATGGTACATCTGCAGTGCTGAATAATATTTATTAAGTTGAACTTTGCCGTTTTTATTATATATAACCTTGCAGTATATCTATTTGCATTGAAAACTTATTTTTCTTGCTGAATTATATTTTGCTTAAGGATAAGGTACCTGGAAACATAGATGTTAAAACTGATGTTAAAGCATAAAAGTGCCTTAGAAATTATCTTATCAATATATTTTTCTTGTAATGTATGTAAGAAAAAAATTAAGAAAGGAGGGAAGACTTTGTGGTTAAGCTTGGCTTCTGGAATCAGACTGTCTGGGTTCAAATCCTGACTCCACTGCTTCCTGGCTATGTGAACTCAGATGTAAATTCTGAGCTTCAGATTTTGATGTGAGAATGAGGCTGCTAGTATTAGATCCCTAATAGGGATAGTATATTTGTTCATTGAGAAAACCTACTTTTGGTGCTTGGTAAAATTGTTATCATATTCCAAGGGTTAAGTACATGTTAGTTGTCATAATAAATTAAGTAGTTTGCTGCTGAAGTAATAGTAGTAAGTTGAAGAGCCAGGAAGAGAACCCAAGTTTTCCGACTTCCATTTATTTCAATAGTTTGATTGATTCTCTTCTATGACAGACTAGATGCTTCCTAGTTCTTGCATTGGCCTACCTCCCAACTCCTCGTACCTAGTATGTTTTCTCAGATGAGAAGGGCTCTTTGCTAGCCTTTAACAGTAAATGCTAGGTAACAGGAAAGTGTTCTCCAGCAAAAACAAAATGAGAACAGCAACAAAAAAATCTGGACTGAGTGAAGAGACAAATTCTTTTTTCACATGCCATGTATTATGTAAAGATGTACATAAGCTACTAAATGCATTTGAATCAAACTTGCTTACAGTCTTTTTAACACAATCACCCAAGGTGAATTGTTGAGAAACATGTGTGGTAGTGTTCTGTCAATAACATTGTGCTTATAAAATAGCCAGCATATACAAGTCCTTGTAAAATCATAACAAGTATTTGAGCCATTATCACTGTGAATAGTGTGGATAAATTATTCTCCTAAACATTGTCTGTAGCATTTCACATTGTTGGCGTTCTTGTTTTTAAATCAACTCTTCAGGATTCTCATTAATCTGAAGAAACCAAAGAATATTGTACCATGGCAGTGGGGTAACCAGTTGATTATCCCTTCAGCTTTTTATAGATTATTCTTTTTGTGAAGTATCTGGCATCAATTTCCTTATCCTGCCTATAATATTCTCAATCTAGGCTGCTAGGCATTATTTCATATTAGCTGTATTCATTAGAAACTGATTAATTTGGTCAAATATGTATAAATCAATATACAATACATATCCTATGTAAATCAAATTAATCAGTTTTTCATAGATATTATTTTTAAGTTAATCAGTTTTAATAGATACAAATACCTTGGGATAATTTCAGCCTTGACGCTTGCAGAAATCACTCTGTTTTTACTGAAAACAATAATGCTTAATTATAGATTTAGATCAACCAGGAATCTAAATCTTTTTTTTTTTTTAAGGGCATATGTTATCTGTGCAGAGTTGCAACTATCATGGAACCTTGGTTCTTGATGACAATACGATTTACTAAATGAGTACCAAGAGTGTCCACCTCCAATTTCCTTGTTAATGAGTAAGAACTATGTTATACACCTACCACTAGGCCAATCATTGGGAAAGGAGGGTAACTTGCACCAATGATAATACATCCTATGGGGCTAGACACATGGAAACAAACAAATCGAAAAGAAGGGGATAATGAGTGATAAGAAAGTATCCAACATTGTGTGCTGTATCATACATAAAATTTAGTTCAAAGAACAGATTCTAGTGCTTCGATGATGAATGTTATCTCACAGCAAAGATGATATTCTTAACGATTAGGCATTCATGTTCAAAAACAGCTTTATATTCATATTATGAACTTATATTCATCTTACATAGTAGTAAGATGTATCCTATTTAAAGACTGCTCTAGTATCTATTCATATATGAGAAGTATTTAGGAAACCTTTTGTTATTTTGTGTCACTAGCTGGTGCTAGTTAATAAAGAGATTTCAGTTAACAAATAAGATTAATGTCACACCTAGAGATTCAGCAAACAGTAGTTGTTTCCCAAACTGGCTATGAATCCGAATTTCATGGGCTTTAGGAATTCCAAGGGTCTATGGGATAGATGAAGAACACTAGTGTGAAAAATGGAATGGTACAAGGTATTTGTGATTTGAACAATAAAAGAGCTTAAGGACATTTTGTGACCTATAGAGTTTGGAGTAAAAATATATACAATAAGCATGTCCACTCTGAACACATTGGTATTCTTAAAGGGTGAATAAAATGTAGTCAGGTGTGGGTAGAAACCTTAGTTTAAGAAAATTAAAACAAACCTACTAGTGTTTGCCTCTATCCAGTGGCTTTAACTTTCTTGGTTTGAGGGCCTCATTGAGAATCTGAACAAGATTATGGAACTTTTCCCAGAGAGTCAAATTTGCATATTCATGCCCTGTTTTGAATATTAATAACCTCTTCTCTAATGTTCTTGGTCTTATTAAAAAACCTGAAGCAGCATAACCAACAACTAACAATAGATACCATTAATCCAGTCCTTACCAGTTTTTTGAGTTCCACCTAGATCTCCTGAATTAGAAGATTCAGAAGCTCAAAAATACACAATTTTATACAGTTCCTTCATCGTTTCTGATGAAATTAATTGGATCTCTCTTATGAGCCAGAGAAACAAGGGCTTTAGAGTCAGACATACTTGAATAAAAAATCAAAACTTAACACTCATCGAGCAAGGGTAAATCGCTTAAAACTTCTGAGCCTTAGCTTATCTCACATATGAAATGGGAAGGGTAGCTGTCCTCACACTAGTGTGATAAAGACTGTATGGCAGCCTCAGCGTATACCCTTAGCATATAGTAAGGACTATAAATATCTGTTCTTGTGTGCATTCAGAAAGGGCCTCCTTTGTTTGCAGTGAGGATATTATATGAATATTAAAAATTATTCAAGCTAAGAAATTCATGGCTATAATATTTGCATTAAATATTAAGAACGGAAATTGTGTTACTAAAACAAAGATAAAATAGCAATGGCATTGAGCTGGACATGGCTTTTATTTTAGCCACATAATGGATACACACATTAACAAGTCAAAACTTGCAGAAAACAAAGCTCACTGACCCCTAGATTCACAGGCGTCATCTATAAACTTAATTTTGCGCTTTTTGGAAGTTTTCCAAGTCTTAAAGCTTTAAATTGTTCATGCCAATAGAGTAAATTCTTGGTTGTACGGAAGGGGATTCTTTCAAGTATTCAGAATGGTTCTGAATTGGGAAAAAAATAAAACACAAGCCATGTCTTAGGGTCTTTGGTCTAGCAACAACAACCACCACAACCACAACAACAACCACAACCACTACCACAACAACAGAATCTTTGAGCATGATGCAATAAGCTATGGGGAAGAGTTAAGATTTGGAGATTTACCCTGATTAGTTGTTTGGCCAACAGAAAGAATATTCTTATTATAAATGCTAATTTTTAAAAGGACAAAAATAGGAAGTCTTTGTTAGGAAAAAAAAGCAGTAGTGGTACAAAAGTAAAATAACTCAGGGAATGGGAGAAGGTAGCCCCAAACAGAAGTTCTGGAAGGATTTTAGAGCAATTTCACACAGTTCAATGGGAGGTTTTCTATCATTTCTGATATTGATGCATTTTCGAAGTGTCCAAGGACCTATGGGGTGGGTCACGCATACTTGTCAATGACAGAGTCTCCAGAAATAGAATCAGATCAATAAAAGGGCTTAGTGACAGTGAGCCATGAGACCACTTTTTTTTTTTTTTTTTTAGGGAAACGACATGTAAGATAAATATATGCTCAGAGCTCATGAGCGTCCTATTAAAATGGAGAGTGGGGAAGAGTAATTGTGAGTCACTACCTTCATAAAGAACAGAGCCAATGTATGTTTGGCTTTTTTCAGTGGTCTCCACATTTTTCATTCGTGGACCTTACTGAAAATCTGAGAAATGATTATATACATCTTTCCTAGAGAAATAGTTTACATTTACATATAAACACAGTGTTTTGGGGAGTGGTGATCACTTCTCTGATGTTTTTGGTCTCATAGGGAAATGGAAACAGTGTAACTAGAAACAATGGCTTCAATTAATTATTGATTGATTAAACTAACGATAACTAATAGCTACTATTAATTAATATGTACTTACTATGTTAGAAACAATATGGTAAGTCCTCTACATACCTTATCTCATTTAATCCTCACCTGTTGGCCTCATTTTATAGATGTGAAAACTGAGGCTTGGGAAGTTACATGGCTTGCTTAAAGCTCTACAGCCAGCAATGAGCAGATTCTGGAGTCAAACTGAGCTCTGTTTGACCCCAGAGCATACACTTTTAAGCAGTCTGTCATACCACCTCTAGTTTTTAATGTAATTTTCTTTCAGGCACTTAAAATACTATATTACAACCTAAGCTCTGAGGCATTAGTGAATCCCCTGAATTTATACGCTAACCTGTGTGTGTGCATGCAACATTTGTTTTACTGGAGATACATAATTTGACTCGGATTCCCTTAGGATAGCTCATCTAAACTAGTGAAGAGCCAGTCATTTAGCTATGTCAGAGATTACGTGTGGACTCAGTTAGGCCAGCACAGGGCCACATATTTCGGCCATGCAGGCCATCTTCCTTCTGCTTCTCTCACTTCACAGAATCGCTGTTACAGATTTGGTTTTAGGATTAGGTCCTAATCTTGAGCTGAAGCATGCTACTGGAAATGGCTGTGCAAAATCTACTACTGCATTTTACTTTAGAGATATTTTTGAGTGTATTTTTAAATAGATCTTCTGGAATCTTTTAAAGAAAACCTCGAGCAATAAATTACTTTTTGGAAGAAAGACAATATCTTCCTTATGTATAATAAAGAATGTAATGATGTACTCCGTTACTCAAAAGCCAAAATTTCAGACTCAAATCTACTCTCCAACTTTCATACCTGTGCAAGGGTCCTTGGCCCATGGATTTGCATTTGACCTTTTCCTCAGTCATAGCCATCTACTCCAATTTGTATGTTACCATGTTTTGAATATATATTTTTCATATGTTATTGTAGGGCCTCTCAAATCCTTCATGGAACACAAATAAATACAAGTTAAAGACAACATTTGTTGCCTCTTCTTTTCTACCACTTGGTCTAAAAAGAGGCAGAGCTTCAAAATTTCACGTAAATTTGTTCTTTAATACCTTAAAATGGTATTAAATACAGGAAAATGGTCCTTAGGGTGACATAGCAGTCTAAAATAATATAAACACCTTCAATAGCAAACATGTTTTTTCATACTTTTTAAATTTAAAAAAAATTTAAGTTTTTTAATGTTTATTTTTGAGAGAGAGAGACAGAGCGTGAGCAGGGGAAGGGCAGAGAGAGGGAGACACAGAATCGGAAGCAGGCTCCAGGCTCTGAGCTGTCAGAACAGAACCTGATGTGGGATCGAACCCACAAACAGCAAGATCATGACTGAACTGAAATTAGATGCTTAACAAAATGACCCACCCAGGCACCCCAACAAACATGATTCTTATTAATTAACTTAGTAGAGGATTATATATCTTGTTTCTCTCCTACCCCACGAATACTTATCTCAGGCAAAAATGACTTTATTTCATGATTGGATTTTCCAAGAATTAGCTGTATTGTATCTATTTTGTGTTGTGAATCTAGTGAAAGCCATATGCTTTAAATTCCAGATCCAAAGGGGCAAAGTTCTCTTTCAGCTATGTAAATGTGAAGTCTATCTCAGTCAAAAGTAACACACCAGCACAGGAATTGGCCAATATAATGGTATCTATGTATAGCATTAACATTTTTCTCAGGGAAAAATTTTGAATTTTCTTAAGTAGCTATAGTAAGTAATTGATTAAGAGCCCATACCTTGGTGCCATTAAGTATGGCCCTTGAAAACATTTTAAGTCAGGAAGAACTTTTTCAAGTTCTTGAAAACATTTTAAGTCAGGAGCTTTGCTGGGAGACTATAACAAATTGGGAACAAACTCAAGACCACTTCATCTGATGTCTGGTTTAAAATCACATATCCAGAAAATCTTATCCACTGCCTTGGTTTTAATTACCTTCTGCTGGAGTGCCTGGGTGGCTCAGTCAGTTGAGCATCTGACTCCAGCTCAGGTCATGATCTCACGTTTCATGGTTTTGAGGCCCACGTCAGGCTCTGTGCTGACAGCTCAGAGTCTGGAACCTGCTTCAGATTCTGTGTCTCCCTCTCTCTCTCTGCCCCTTCCCAACTCGTGCTCTGTCTCACTCTAAAAAAGAAATAAACATTAAAAAATTTAAGTTACCTCCTGCATATCAAGAGAACTCTCAGATTTGTGCTTCTAGCTATGACCAGTCTTTTGAATCCTAGACCTATTTTTCTAATTCCTGCCTCCTCAGATCTTCTTGGGTGTCTCACCATCATTTCAAACTCAGACTCCTAAGTGGAATTCATACACATCCAACCTGATTCTTCTCAGTGTTCCATTTTTCAGGGAATGACATCTTTGTTCAGTGCAGAGATCAGAACCCCCAAGAATATTCCTCTCCTTTCTTGCCTACTCCTTCCTCAACAAAATTCCCTTCTTTCCATCTCCCTGGAACCACTGGCCCAAATGGGTTCTTGCCAAAAACATTTTATCACCCAGATGACTGAAAATCCTCCCAGGTAGTGCATGAGATTTCACTCTTGCCTAGGCACAACCCATTCTCCTTACTAGCATCATTAGGTGACATTTTCATATTTCAATCTGGGTACGTCATTCTCTTTCTTGAAGTTTTTCAGTGATTTCCCATTACATTAAACATTAGGACCCAAATTCTTAATGTGGCCTAAAAGACACCCACCTGATCTAAATATTTCTTCTGACTCATCTCTAGTACTTTCCCATATTGTTGCATTGGCCTCATTCAGGTTCCTTTAAAACCAAGCACCTTCTTGGCTGCATCCTTCACACACACACACACACACACACACACACACACACACCACCTAATTTCTGTTCTATTTCCAAACCCTGCTCGGCATACTTTCTACCACAAAATTTCCTACTTCTGACAGATCAAATTTATCTTCATGTGTATTATAAAACCATGGAATAACATTTTCCATGTTGTAGGTGTTCAATAACTATTTCCAAACAATATGTTGATTTATTTAGGTTTTTGTTGACAAAAGGAGTTCTGGAATCTAAGTGTGTGTGACTCATGTGTCAAGAAACTATTTCCATCACATCATGGTCACTCCATCTATGCATGAATGAAGAAAAGACAGCTGTTTGCAATTGTGCTTTGGTATATACACTAAAGATGTATTAACGGCCTAGAAAACTTAAAACTTAAGTAATACTTTGGGGCTTTTGGGAATTAGTCTTAAGCAAATCAAGATGAAAATAGCAAGTTTTCAAACTTATTATTTTTATTATTTTTTTCTTTTAGATAGAGCACAAGCTTGGGGGAAAGAGGTAGTGGGAGAGAGAGAGAGAGAGAAAGAGAGAGAAGGAGAGAGAATTTTAAGCAGGCTCCATGCTCAGCCCCACATGGGACTCTGTGCAGGGCTCCACATGAGGCTTCATGCAGGACTCCATGCAGGGCTTGATCCTATGACCCTGGGATCCTGACCTGAGCCAAAATAAAGAGTCAGCTGCTCAGCTAACTAACTGAGCCACCCAGGAGCTCCCCCAAATAGCAAGTTTTCTATCTGCTTCTATGCCATGTGCTATCAGAAACTTTGACCTCTGAGGTTTATGAAAGAGTCTAAAAACATTACTGCTCTCCATTTCATTTATCCTAAGGACATTAGAGCTTGCTAGATGCCTCTGTGCTATAGCATGACATGTTTCAGGACCTTGAAGAGGTAGATGACAACAGGTTGTCCACTTCCCTGCCCCTACCTTATTTTCTGGGCTTGGTTTCTAAAGGTGAGACAAGGTAATGGAACCGGCCACTGTCTTCAGGGAAACTCATCTTTGGTGCTTTTGATTTCAGATTAGACTGCCAGTCATTCATGAAGAGATAAATCTGGAGCTGCAGACAACTGGCACCCTTGCTACTGTGTGTGTGTGTGTGTGTGTGTGTGTGTGCGCGCGCGCGCGCGCGTGCACACACTCATGTAGAGAATGAAGAGTTTCATTTTAAAGAGTTGGATATTCCTGGACCCAATGATGTGGTGAAGAGGAGGATTCTTAGAAAAGGATGAACATTTAGAAGGTGGGCTTAAAAATGCAAGAGGAAATATCCGTTGCTCTCTGGGGTCAGCCTCCACCTCGTTAAAGATGGCTTCTGCAAATAGGCTGCAAGGGAAGGAGCCTGAAGTTGGGGGAGGAGGGAGAGCCGCCTCTCTAGAGACTACAAGATAAGACATTTGCAAGTGCTATTTTGTGAATTATGTTGCCTGGTTGTATGCTTTTGTTTTTAATCTGGTTTTGTTTCCCTTTTTATTACATCTGAGCTTTAAGTGGAGTTTATTTAAATGCTCCTTTATCAACTCTAGTACTAGAGATGTAAAGCACAGTTGTGTTCCACATTCGGCCCGAGTATCACAGGATGAACACTTCCTTCTTGCATCCCTCATGTCCTCACTCTCTTGGACCATGTGGTGGTAGCAGAATCAATTATTGGATATCTATCCAATTCCAGTTCCTCCCCACCTGACAATATTCCCTCCATTGAAATCACAGAAGGTATTAAATTTGATTTATCGAGCAAGAGTCTGTTGTCCTTAGAATACCTTTAGCATCTTCTTTACAGTATCATTTCGAGTTTCTCCATAGCCCTCAGACTTCTCTCTACTCAGGTCGGTTCTTTTAAAGTCATTTAAGAAAAAAGTTTCTCTTAAAAAAAAAAAAGCTTAGGGCACAATATATGAATACCCAGCTGTAGTAGTAGTGTGATAGAATTTTGTTCATTCTGAAACACAATGTGTCAACCAATATATGTATGATTTCATAAGATTCCTTGTTTGAATGGGATGAATGGGCCAGAGGTAGGATCCTTTTGTACAGGAAATAAGAGAGGCTAGGAATATCAAAGGTAAGCTGGATTTACTTTACCTTTTTTCTTGGACTGAGGCAAGCTTACTTTCAACTAGATATAGGCAACAGACCCTGCTCTGAGTCCTTTTGCTCTGTGGCGAAAGTGACTAGCTATGAGCCGACTTGGTTTCGAGTGATGGGCCAAGTACTGGGTGATGTTTCCCCAATCACAGCAGGGTGTCTCATGAAGAATCTCACTCCCAGAAAATGCCTAAGTAGAGGTATCAGTGCATTTTACATTTCTAAACAATAGATAAGGAGAAGGCAAGTCCCAAGAAAATAATGTACTCTACTGTCTAAAATGTCAAGGTTTGCTGTGCAGTTAAAAGTCCTGATGTAAGAGTTATCTCACAGGAAGTGGGTGGGTTGATAATAGCTTATGAACCTCTAAAAGCAGAACTACATTTAGGGGCCCTTGTCACAAGACTTGGCAGTAGAATAGTGAAGGCTATTGGGTCACACAGGAAATCTGACAGGAAATAATGGAGTTTGGATGTAGTGAAATGGCCCACCATCCTCCCCTTCAGTCTCATGCTTGTACCTTTGGAGCTCCGGACAGTAGTGTTCCCCATCCTTGTTCTTTCTGGATTTTTTCCCCTATTTGGTTCCACAAGAGACAAGTGACTTAGGCTGAGGGAATGGAAAGTGGCTCTTTTTGATACCTGTGCACGCATTTTTAAGGCTTTTGTCATTTGCTATTTTTTAAATTTTTCTTCATTTGTGTTTTATATTTTGTTTGGAAAAACAGGGAGAACCAAGCCCCTGACAGACAAAGAAACAGGCAAATAAGAACAAACACAAATATGTGGCCCCTTTTATTTGGAAATGGATCACTCATGCCGACCAATATTTGTACATAAACTTCAATTATCATCCAAACAGACAAGGTAAACCAAGATTCAGTGTTTTTCAAAGAACTTTGACAATAATATAACTAAATAATGTAACTTGTGATTTTTAAATTACATTTAAGTAGTCTACTCTTTTCTTTCTCACCTGACTGAAAATATGTTCCTTGTGTTTGTCCAACTTTTTTGAAATTTAGAAAGCCTCCATGTGATCTTATTATCAACAGTTCTATGCATGGGAAGATAGTATCTCTATTTTGTGATACTAACATTATTACCACTTTATGTTTGCATAATAGTCTTAGAGGTGCTTTTCCCATTTTATAGATGAAGAGTATAGAAGGTGGGAAAGCTGTGGTTATGTAAGGCTTACAGGAAAAACGCCAGTGTCTGATTGTAACTTTGGAAGGATTAAGTGATTTGCCTAAATTCTGGAAAAGCAAGACTAGAGCCCTGGGTTTTAGGATCTCAGATTGTTGTTCCTTTTGGACCACTAGCACCTTAAAACAATCATCCAAGTGGAAGGAATTCCCTACTTTCTGAATCCCTACCTCTCTATAAAAGCCTGATGCTCAGGTCCCAAGCACCCCTTGAAGCTTCAGTTAGGGTGGAGAGAGCTGTAGCTGAGGTTAAGATGTAGCTGTTGGAGAGGCGCTAGCAGAATCATGCACTGTCCAGCCTCAGGGTGTTAATGGTGCAAGACGCACTGTCTGTTCCTCATGCGGGGATGGGGGCAGGGCATCTCTGAGGCCAGCTCTGTGGCAGGCTGTGGTATGCTGTCCCTGGCCATGTAACTTCCAAGCCTGGTTCATGGACTTTTCTAGACAAGCAATGAACTCTTTACCATTCTTTCATAAGTTTAATTTCTGTTTAAACTTATTCAGGTAGGTTTCTTTGTATGCAGCTAAAAGCTTTGACTGATGTATAGCTCAAGTTTCTTTTACTGGGATGACTTAGCTCATAAGTCGGACGGTCTTTAATGAACACTCTTTGGTCACTTTTAAAGTTTACTCACTCTCAGCTTTGGCATTCTCTCTCATTATCCGTACTTTACCCAAGCCACTGTCTCTGTTTTGGCAATGTGAATGCAAAGCAAGTAAATCTTTATTTACATAAATGCTGCTGTTGCTCAGATAACTCATTTATCCAACAAATTAAGTGTTAGTATGAGGGGAACAGAGGGGAAGATGGACATACACTTGGAAAGCACATTTGGGACAATACAGTTGAGGGTCTTAAATGTCATTTACTTATTCATTCAACAAATATCATTGAATACTTATTATGAGCCAAGCTGATTTCAGATGCCAAAGTTAGAGCTGCTGGTGTTTGAAGTAGCAAAATGTCTTAGATAGCTTTCAGTGCTGTGATCACCTCTGTGCTGTAAAACAATCCCTCTGGCTGAAGGGTCACAGGAATACATTGGGGAAGAGTAAACCCCAAGAGAAGGAGATCAGTTAGGAGATTTTTTTGATTTTTCAAATAAAAGAAGATAGTTGATCTGAAGTAGGGTGATGGCAGTGAAGTGGAAAGAAGCGGGAAAAAAAAACTGAGGGATTTTTACAAGAGTTAGAATCCATAGAAACTATTGATTAATTAGATGTAAAGGATGATGGGGGGGAGATAAGGAAAAAGCCCCAAGGTATCTGGCTTGAGTGGTGACAATTAGTGAGATAAGCAAGACAGGGGAAGTGGTGGGGTTGGGAAATGGGTTCTGTTTTATACATGTCAGTCTTGACCACCTTTGGAGATGACAGTAGGACACACAAATCTGGAGTTCATAAGCAAGATCAAGGCTAGAGACAGAGTGGCACTTGGGTGGCTCAGTCGGTTAAGCATCCGACTTCGGCTCAGGTCATGATCTCACAGTTTGTGGGTTCGAGCCCCGTGTCAGGCTCTGTGCTGATAGCTCAGAGCCTGGAGCCTGTTTCAGATTCTGTATCTCCCTCTCTCTCTGACCCTACCCTGCTCACACTGTCTCTCTCTCTCTCAGAAATAAATAAAACATTAAAAAAAAAAAAAAAAAACAAGGCTAGAGACAGAGACTTGGAAGTCTGAGCATGTAACACAGAAATAAACAATGATGGAGGAGGGGCAAGATGGCAGAGAAGTAAGGAGCTTCGTACTTGCACTCGCGCCCATACCTCACACGGAAAAGATCTGAAGCCATTGGAAACCTTACAAAACCTGAGAGATTGGGAGAAAAAGGATGCAGAATCCACTGAGAGAGCCTTCTAACGTGAGTACGAACTGGGGAAGATAAAATCGGGCCGGCATCGGAGACTCCAGGGTCGGAGGTGGTCCCCCTCTGTGGGGAATGAGAGGGGAAAGAGTCCGAAACAGAAAAAACTCCGCTCAGGGAAAAACCTCCTTTTGGGGCATAGAAACACCCTGCGCGCCAAATACCTGCACGGAAGGTCCCCTCGCGCCAACTGGTTCATTGGGGCTGAGCGCACAGACTGCTTCTATGTCTGGCTCCTGGCGGCTGCACTTCTAGAGTGGCCGCGCGCCTGCCGCCATTGTCCTCCTGGCGGGCTTGGGCCCCTGGAAGAGCCGTGTGGGCACTGGGCGTCCGCGCTCCTGTCTGCCTGGGACTCGAGAGGGAAGGCAAAGAACTAAAAACTGGGAGATTTTGCCCGTGTTGTTCGTGTTTCGGGTGACGAGCCATAGAGGGACCCAGTTTTCCTCACTCCAGCGGGCTCAGTGCACCTGGCAGGCAAGCCCCCGCGCATGCGCGCCAGCCCGACCCAGAGAAGGAAGCCGCGATTCTGACTCCGCCCCCAGAGCTCGGCAGGGGGCCTGGAATTGCCCGAGGGGGTTGCCTGGGAAGCTGTGTCTAAGGCAACTTCAGCGGGGCGCGCGGACGGGGATTTGGAGATTGG